>NC_141993.1:3506500-3855500 GCF_049901715.1 Pseudonaja textilis
GATTTAATCACTACTATAGATAAACTGGGTGAGAGTTTTAAACCGCACGGGCGGTAAATTAATATCCATAGTCAGAGGAATGTCTCCAGGAAACAAAATGCAACTAGCAAGTTAGTTAAGCGTTGTAATGTTCTTTCCTACTGGAGCGTAGCAGCCAAATCTTCTTTAGTGGGATTGTCCTCTAATTATGTGTATTAGTTTATCGTAAGTAGATTAGCATTTTTTAAATACGTTTTTTGTGTGTAGGTTCACACATGCATTGTATAGTTAACTGAAGGGGGTCCCTCTGTGTGTGTGTTTCTGTCTGTATAGGCCTGAAGAGAGAGGTTTTTAAGTAGCAGGGATCTAAACTTAAAGAAATATTAAGAAATATTCAGGTGGTCATCCCAAAGGTGCTTTTTCAAGAGGCAACTTCCTTTGTTTTGCCTTGACGACGTTTCACTTCTCATCCAAGAAGCTTCTTTGGAGTTTCTTTGGAAGAAGCTTCTTGGATGAGAAGGGAAACGTCGTCAAGGGAGGAAAAAGTTTAGTTTCCTCCTGAAAAGTCACCTTTGGGACAACCATGAGCTTCATGACTAAAAATCTCCATAAACATGTTCAGAAGTCAGTTCCCTCTTTAAGAACCTAAGCTAAGAAATTAACACCAAAATAAGAAATACTGGGAAATACTGACATCGTAATGTCTTGGAAAAAAAAAACTGCTCCCATGGTTGCAGAAATCTCCTCACTGAGTATCAAATGTGTGTTGGCTCTACACCCACGTTGGGCTGAGCAGTGTCACCACATGTTCCATAGGTCAGCCATGTCTTGCGGCGCAGCTGGCTCAAATCTTGTCCCGCAGGGCTCCATCAGTAAAGTGTGGTTTAGCTGGTCACTCAGTGTGTTGGGTGAATCCAGCCCCTCGGCAATGCTGCTTCTCCCCATGGGAAGGTCTGAGAGGGAACAAGGGGAGCCCGTCTCGGGGGGAGATCCTTGAGTGTGGGGGGTAGGACCCTTGTTTGATTTTGGCTTGCCAGCTTCCTGCCCCTTTGCTAACCATGTTCCTGTCACAGAGTTTTATGGCTTGTACGAATCTGACTTGGACAAAGTCTTCCGACTGCCGACCACCACCTTCATAGGAGGAACTGAGGCGATGCTTTCTCTCCGGGAGATCATCAGGCGGCTGGAGGTCAGGGCAGTTGTTGCTTCTCCTAAATGGGACTAAGGTGATTTTAAGTCTTCCACCAACACGGACAGGGCAAGCCACTGGCATATAAAGAGAGAGGAACCCCCCACCTCCCTTCTAGCCTGATGGCATAATCTAGTTAGGTCATGAGACATCTGCAAGAAAACCACCGAGCTTAGAGAGCAGAAGGGCCCCAGCAGTCTCCAGTTTTCGTCTTCTGGTGAGGAGTAAAGTCTGATGACCCAAAGCGCTTGTATCATTTCTTTGCTACCAATTTTATTTAACTAGTTGTTGTTGGTAAATGAATATCCCTAGTCAGAGGAATGTCTCGAGGAAAACAAAATGGAGCCAGAATTCCAGGAGGTAATACTATGGTAGGGAGAAAGGCAGCCTTGCATGTAAGATGTAGCAATAGACCGTAAAGGAAAAACTTTATTGACTTGTCTGTCATATTCCCCCCCCTCCCTCTTAATTTGTACATCTATTGCCTTGCTGCCCAGAATACCTATTGTCAACACATAGGGCTGGAATTTATGTTTATTAATGACGTGGAACAGTGTGATTGGATCCGGCAGAAGTTTGAGATGCCCGGCGTCATGAAATTTAACAATGAAGAAAAACGGACGTTGTTGGCCCGACTGGTTCGATCCACAAGGTATATTTGGAAGGATGTGATGAGCGTGTGCTGTTGAGATCTGCCTTAGATCTCAGCAAAGCTGTCTTAGCTCTTTAATAAACGCTTAGAGTTTCTTAGGACAGGCTGAGGCAAAGAAACTACAAAAACACGGCTTTTTTTTTTGCCCCCCCTCGCAGTTAATGAACCCACCCATGAACGCTTGTCCTCTCAAGAATGTTTAAACATTAATTTCACATTGTTCCTCAGATACAACATTTGCCTTCCCTGGGAGTATTTATTCAGCGAGACAGCCATAGATCACTGTTGCCCGAGTTTAATTAAAATAAAAATGAATTCCAGCCAGATGCTTTTAATAATTGGGTTAACATGGCATTTGAGTGACAGGCTGTTAACCGCATGTCATACAGAAGTTTTGCTCATTTATCTTTCAGAAAGTGGGGAAAAAAACCCTTCAGCCGTACGATTTCTGCTGCTTGTGCTGATTAACATGAGACAGATTGATTTAATTAAGTGGGAAGGCGTTTCTTAGTATCTAGTTTACATACAAGAAGGACAGACTCCTCAATAATCATTATAGGGAGGGGTTCTGATCCTGTATGTCTCTCCCCTCCTCCCCTCTCTTCTCACCACCCCTCCCCTCCTCTTCTCTCCTCTCCCCTCCCTCCCTTTATTTTATTAAGGAATCACTCCTGTTTACTTGTTGCTGATAAATAAATGAATAATAAATGCTCTTGTATTCAAGTGCGAGTTCTAAGATTGTGATCGTTTGATGTTATTATACTTGCTACATCAATTAATGTTTGCTTCTTGTTTTGTCAACAGACTTGTGTTTGCCCATAATAAACAGTTACTTTTTTCACTTCCTCAGGTTTGAGGATTTCCTGGCTAGGAAATGGTCATCAGAAAAACGCTTTGGCTTGGAAGGATGTGAAGTCATGATTCCTGCTCTTAAAACGATCATTGATAAATCGAGTGAAATGGGAATTGAATATGTCATAATGGGAATGCCCCACAGGTAATTGGCTGGCTGGTTCATTTAATCCCTCAGCCAGACACTTGCTTGCAGTTCCTGAATATTATCAGGGATTTGGACCTCGTTTTTTTTCTCTCTAGACATTGGCTGTAGAATGCTGCTAAGAGCTGCAGTGGCGCAGTGGCTAGAGTGAAGTACTGCAGGCTACTTCTGCTGACTGCCAGCTGCCAGCAGTTCGGCAGTTTGAATCTCACCAGGCTCAGGGATTGACTCAGCCTTCTGTCCTTCTGAGGTGGGTAAAATGAGGACCCAGATTATTGGGGGGAATAGGCTGACTCTGTAAACCGCTTAGAGAAAGCTGTAAAGCACTGTGAAGTGGTATACAAGTCTAAGTGCTGTGCCTATTGCTACTAGCGTCGAGCCACATTTATAGAGTGGCATCGGGAGCAAATCACATTTATGTATTGACAATGAATGAACCTCTTAGTAATAGCAATACGGCTTATATACCACTTCATGGTTCTTCACAGCCCTCTCTCAGCGGTTTTCAGAGTCAGCCTCTCGCCCCCAACAATCTGGATCTTCATTTTACTGACTTTGGAAGAATGGAAGGCTGAATGAACCTCGAGCCTGGTGAGATTCGAACTCCGGGAGTAGGCAATGAGTTAGCCTGTAATACTGCATTCTAACCATTGTACCCCCATGCCTCTAGATAATAGGTAGGTAGGTGGGTGGATGAATGGATGGACAGATAGATTGATATATGATAGATAAAGATAGATCATAGCCAGCAATAGCAATGGTCCTTAGACTTATATACCGCTTTACAGTGCTTTCCAGCCCTCTCTAAGTGATCGACAGAGTCAGCCTCTTGCCCCCAACAATCCAGGCCCTCATTTTACCGACCTGGGAAGGATGGAAGGCCGAGTCAACCTTGAGCCGGTCAGGATCGAAACTGCTGGCAGTGGAATGCAGAGTAAGCCTGCAATCCCGCATTCTAACTCCTGCGCCTTAACATTGCATCAGTCTTTTTCAACACAGGACTACTGAGCGCTCAGGATAGGGAGTGGAAGAGAATTCCACCAGTCATGGTTCTTCAAGTGCCTTGAGAACAAGGATGGGTGTGGAAACATAGTTCCCTGGACCCGTGACTAACATTTGCCACAGATCTTGGCAGATGAGACCGAGTTTGAATTAGAAGCCAGTTTGACTACTTTGAAATCTAAGCCATGTCAGGCTTCCTCAGTAACAAACCATCGCATGCTGTGAATAAGAGTTTGTTTTCTCAGCAGATTGGCATATTCCTGAACAAGAAGATTGCACTGTATATAGAAACAATTAATTTATCTTATAGAGACAGGGAATTTTGATTTTCATAAACGAGCGCATGATCTACTTGCCTAAATATCTATGAAGATTCTCAATCATCCAGGTCATGGTTGCCTCAAAGGTGTTTTGCCAAAAAGTGACCGGACTTCCTTGCTTTTTTCCTTTGAAAACAATTCGCTTCTCATCCAAGAAGCTTCTTCAGTTCTGAAAAAGAACTGAAGAATTGAAGAAGCTTCTTAGATGAGAAGCGAGTTGTTTTGGAAAAAACGCCTTTGGTTGGGACATTGTGGGAAGTCCGGGAAACTTTTAGTTTTGGAATTCCACAGATGTGCCAGGTGCTATTCTAATAAAGGTACTTTAGAGATTAGGCTTGTCTTGGAGTTACTGACAGGAATGGAAGTTCCCTAGAACACTGACATCCAGATTTGCATGGAATATCATTCCCTGTTTTTCAGGGTCTGCCCCCCATTTAGTGTGTTACTATGTTTGCACTAATTTGTTCTGTTACTAAGAACATTCCTTTTCACTTGGGGGGCTGGTGGGGGGGGGGAGACACACCTCAAATCTTTTTTTTTCTTAGGATCTCCCTTTCCTATTGTTTTGTTTTTAATTTCTTGCTTTGCTGTCAGTTGAAGTTCAAAGTAATAAACCCTCATCATGCAAATTTTAACATTCGATGCTGTTGCATGCTGCTTTTTTTCAATTGTCTTGCCTGTTGTTCCCAACATTTGGCAGTTTAGCCATTCAGCTTATTTTCTGTTTATTAGTGGTCTGCTAATTTCAGCAGTTTGTCTTATCTTTTAAAACAGCTCTGCTCACATTTAGGTGAGGTATAAATACACTGATAATAACATTAGGGAGAGAAATAGTAACATTTTAAATCGTGATGTAAGACACTGATCACAGATCTTAGCCATCGATTATATATAGTATAGATTTGTTGATTTTTACCTCTTGTGATTTATTTTGGATGTTTTTTTTTTCCCCCAGAGGAAGACTGAATGTGTTGGCAAATGTTATTCGAAAAGAACTTGAGCAAATATTTTGTCAGTTTGACCCGAAGCTTGAAGCAGCTGATGAGGTGGGAAAATATCCTTTCAACTTTTCAGAATATTGTTGGCTACAATTACTTGTCTTGATCACACTGTTGTGTAGGTATTTTGGGTTTTGACAATTTGATCCACTTTCCATAAAAGCCAGAGTGACCATTTGTTTAATTTTGATTAGTTAAGCCAATGGACAAGACAATTGATAAAAAGCAGCAGGCAACAGCATCAAATGTTAAAATTTGATATATACTCATGTTCTGCCATATCACTGAACAATGATTGTTTACACTGTATACTATATGTACAAAGCTGGATACCATACATGTAAGTACCCACGAAAACTTAAGAAAAGAATATAGATAGATAGATAGATAGATAGATAGATAGATAGATAGATAGATAGATAGATAGATAGATAGATAGATCGATCGATCGATCGATCTTTGGTTATTTGGGTTTTCTCCCACATAAAATTGGAAGTATTTTGGTGATGTTTCGACGAAATCTTATTCGTCATCTTCAGGCTTGTGTCTTTGGCTTTGTGCTTCTTGGAGTAATGATTACTCCAATAAACATTAATAATAATAAACATTACAAATAAACATTACTCCAAGAAGCACAAAGCTGAAGACATAAGCCTGAAGATGACGAATGAGATTTCGTTGAAACGTCGCCAAAATACTTCCAATTTTATGTGGGAGAAAACCCGAATAACCAAAGATCCACATACAAATACCCATGAAAACCTCAGAATACACACACACACACACACACATATGCATATATATATATACATACATATATACATATATACATATATACATATATACATATATACATACATACATATATATATATATATATATATATATATATATATATTTTCTGAGGTTCTCGCGGGTATTTGTATGTGGATATTTGGTTGTTCGGGTTTTCTCCCGCGTAAGTTTCGAAGTATCTAGGCAATGTTTCGATGAAGTCTCATTCATCATCTTCAGGCTTCTGTCTCCAGCTCTGTGCTTCTCAGAGCGAGAGAAAACCCGAACAACCAAAGATCCATATATATATATATATATATTAAAACAAGAATTCCACTCTTGGTGTATCAGTTGTCTGTGGAGGTTCTCAGTCATCCAGGTCATGGTTGTCCCAAAGGGGCTTTTTCAAGAGGCAACTGGACTTTCTTCTTCTTGTTTTTCCTTTGAAGACGTTTCACTTCTCATACAAGAAGCTTTTTCAGTTCTGAAATGAAGAAGATTCTTGGATGAGAAGCAAAATGTCCTCAAGGAAAAATGAAGTCCAGTTGCCTCTTAGAAAAACATCTTTGGGAACAGGATTTTATTTAGTTTTTATTTCTTTTAAAGTAGCTTTGGAGTCTTCTATCTCTGTGTAGATTAAACTGTTGTACCGAAGGGTGGAATGGTCAATGAATACAAAAAGAAGGGCTACCAGAAGTTCAGGTGACTATCAGAAGCCAACCAAGAGACACCAAAACTGTGTAGTTCTCCCAAGCCTCTATTGTTACCTGCAGTTTTGCATACCTATTCTGGAAGCCATAGGTAGAATAGGTGTATTATCAATTATTTTGTTGTTGGGCAGTTAGCAGGAAAGTGAAGAAACTTAACAGACAACATAAACACTCTCCTGCTAGGATTCAACTAAGTTGTGAAATAAAGAACAAAACAAACAGCCCAAGGAAGTTCAAATCTTCAAGAGTCAGCTACAAACTTTGAATTCTTGGTATACTTCTCCCAAAGGTGCTTTTTTAAACGAGGCAACACGACTTCCTTGGTTTTTCTCTGAAGGTGTTTCACTTGTCATCCAGAGCTGAAGAAGCAAAACGTCTTCAAAGAAAAACCAGAAAGTCCAGGTGCCTCTTGAAAAAAAAAAAGCTCCTTTGGGACAATCCAAGACCTGGAGGGCTGAGAATCTCCATAGATTCTTGGTATACTTTGCTGATTCAATAAAGACATACAAATAAGTCAGAGTTTAGGTAATGAAATCATTGCTTAATGTTCTGCCAAGCCATCCTAGGAGCATTTGCTTATATTAACATACATTCCTCATTACTGGTTGCTCCAGGGATCTGGAGATGTAAAATATCATTTGGGAATGTACCATGAGAGAATCAACCGAGTAACGAACAGAAAGATCACCCTGTCCCTCGTGGCCAACCCATCTCATTTGGAAGCGGTAGATCCTGTTGTCCAAGGCAAAACCAAAGCTGAGCAGTTTTACAGAGGGGATACCGAAGGAAAAAAGGTAACGTTACCTTAATGGAGTCGGTCGAGTGTCCTACAGTTTCAATTTTCAAAGCTCATTTTGACTCCAGTTGAATTTATAGAAGAAGGTCAGTGGGAAATCACCATGGATGTCCACTACAAGCCCTGATGGCACCCAAACTATGCCTGGCATGTCCTGTCATCATTGTGCAACCGAGAGGGGTGTAGGACAACTCGTCACGGCCAACTCACTGTGGGAAAATTAATTGTGGGACAACTCAACACAGGATAACTCAAGGGAGGGACAAGTGAATTGCAGCAGGGCTTGCCTTACTTTAGGGTTGAACCTTCTCAAGTTTGGAAGTCCTCGAGGCTGGGGTGAGCTGCAGTTTTCCCCTTGTCCCACTCTTGAGTTACCCCGCGTTGAATTGTTCCAAGGCAAGTGGTCCCACAGCGATTCGGCCATTGTGAGTCGGCCGGAGCAAGTTGTCCCTTTCCGACCAGGAGAGAAGCTGGAGAAATCATTTATCTGCTCCAGAAGCTTATCTAGGAATCTGGCCCCAAGACACTGAGGGCACTGAGGGTCATACCCAGTAGGCCTCTGTATCTTCAGAAGAAGTGCTTGAGGATCTGTGGAGACGCAAAGATCTTCTTTTCAAAACTGTTAAAGCAGCTGTATCTTTCCAGGCCCACCTGGTAATTTTGTAGAACTGCTCTTGGTTGAATGGCATGAAGGGGCTCCAGGATGCAGCTTTTAAAGCATTGCACAAACCCTTAAAGAAACACCCACAGCTGCTTTAATTCCTGGAAAGGAGGTGGTTCATGCGACTGCTTCACAATCACAGCTCCTCCTCCAACACGCTTGCATCACCTTCTTAATCATCTTTTGTGAATTCCATCCAAAAACAGACATGCGTGTTTGTAAGATGGTTGGTTGGAAACTACATGCCTTGTTTTTAAAACCATTCCGACTTAGGTTATGTCTATACTTCTACATGGAGATGCCGCCTTTGCTGGTCAAGGAGTGGTTTATGAAACTTTCCATCTGAGTGACCTTCCACCGTACACCACAAACGGCACTATTCACGTTGTGGTCAACAACCAGGTACAAATTAGAGACTGTCCTTAAGAATTTGAGTTGCATTAGCCTCTTTCTGAAGCGACTGTAATAGATAACAGAACCTATGTGACATCTGGTCCCCCATGGAACCAAATTGTCCTTTGGCAGAAAAATACGGGTTAAGAATTACAGTTCTCCGTAGATCCAGTTAACCAGAGTTGAACTGTGGAGTCCTCAGTGCTCTTTGAGCTGGGTGGTTTTCTTGAAGACATTTCATGACCCAGCTCAGGTAACATCATCAGTGGGGAAGGGGGGTTATTACCTAATTTGACAATGAAATGTCAGCAGGCAAACAACCCAGCTCAAAGAACACCAATGAGTTCACTTGAATAACTTTCAGTAACAGAGAAGTGGAAGAAGGGGAATCCTGCAATTACTCAGTTAAGCAATTTATCTCGCATTTTAGATTGGTTTTACTACGGACCCCCGAATGGCTCGGTCCTCTCCATATCCAACAGACGTGGCACGGGTAGTCAATGCACCCATCTTCCACGTGAATGCTGATGATCCAGAAGCGGTGATGTATGTATGCAATGTCGCTGCTGAGTGGAGAAACACTTTTAACAAAGACGTGGTTATAGACCTGGTAAGGGCTCTTATTCTTTACCCAAACAGATATCTAACTGGGTGCATAAAACCTTCCTTCCTGTGCGAACAGGAGAGCTTTTCAAAGCAGCCCCTTCCTCTCGGGGTGTTTTCTGTTTCTGCTGCTGCAAAACATCTCCTGGGAATTTCTCAGGAGCAAAGCATCCATGGAGAGTCTCAGCCCTCCAGGTCACGGTTGGCCCAAAGGTGCTTTTTCAAGAGCCAACTGAACTTTCTGGTTTTTCTTTGAAGACTTCTCATTTCGCTTCTCATCCAAGAAGCTCCTTCACCTCTGGCTGGGAGGGGGGGAATGGAAGGATTTATACTCCTTCCATCCCCTGGCCCACCCCTGGCCCACCAGTGGTCCCTGGTCCAGCAGTGGTCCCTGGCCCACCCCTGGCCCACCGGTGGTCCCTGGTACCTTTGGAAGCACCTTTGGAACAATTAGGAGCAAAGCTGTTGTGAGAAGAGACCATCAGTATGATCTCGCCTTTCGACCTGTAGACTCTGAAGAAAATGCATGTACTTTTCAAATTCTGATCCTTAAGTTCGCCGTACAGAGAGTCCTGAATGTGAGCCAGTGTTAAGAAGCTGAACGGTTCTCTTAAATGTATGCAGAAGTCAATGAAAAATAGGATCTCAGGTTGCTGTGATTAGATGCTTCACTCTGCAGGAAACCAAAGAAATGATTCTCCTCTTTAAAAATATACCCCTTATGCTTGCCCACAGTTCATGTTTTGCTGTTTTAAAAACTTGCCGTTGGGTAGATAGCAGCAAAGAACATGCAATGCTAGAGGTGACTGCTAGACAGATGGCAGGCTCCACCTCTTCCCCACCTCGCTCTTGCTCTCTGCTCTCCACCTGTCCATCTTTATGATTATCATATTGATGCATTTATTCTCGACATGTTCCTTTGTCATTGTTTATTTTAATGTTCTGTTATTTTACTTCTGTTTTGCTTACACACCTTTCACTTTTCTTCCTTTTTATGACTTTCCTTTAGCCTCTGATCCTGGCTAGTCGGCCTACAGCGAGAGGCGGCAAATGAATTTAACGAATATATGTATATATATGCATTTCAACAATTAGTAGTTTAGTAAGTCTGAGCACCATTTTACATGAAAAATGGCAGAAAGACATCAGAAAAGGAAGGAACGATTTCTTTCGCTCTGTTCAGAGAGGGAACAGGGTACAACTTCATCCTGCTGTCTGTGGAGATTCTCCACCATCCTGGTTATGGTTGTCCCAAAGGGGTTTTTTCAAGAGGCAACCGGACTTTCTGTGTTTTTTTCCTTGAAGATGTTTCGCTTCTCCTCCAAGAAGAAGCTGAATAGCCGAAGACGCTTCTTGGGTGAGAAACGAAACGTCTTCAGGAAAACAACAACAGCAACCAAGGAAGTCCAGCTTGGAGCAGCCTCTTTGGGACGTCATCCTGATGAAAATCCAATCCTCCTCTGCAGGTTTGTTATCGAAGACGAGGCCACAACGAAATGGATGAACCCATGTTCACTCAGCCACTGATGTACAAGCAGATTTCAAAGCAGGTGCCGGTGTTGAACAAGTACGCTGACCAGCTGATTGCCGACGGGGTGGTCACGCTGCAAGAGTTTGAGGTAGACCCTGGCGATGTGGGGTGCCGGTTTTGGGACAAGGAACGTTGCCGTAACCCATTGCTCCAACTGGGGCACCTTTCCGCCAATTGTTATTTTTCTCCATGTAACTAATGATGGAAACCAGATTGTTACTTCTAAGCCTTTAAAAATACAGTAACATTTAACATCTAGCAATGTTAACCAAATCAAGAACCAAGAGCAATAGATGTGACGAGTGAATAATAACCAGAAGGGTGAAAAGCAAATCCATCAGGGACAAGGGATGGAAGATTTGATGGCTGCACACAACATGCCATTTCGAAAACGAGGCCTAAACCCCAAGCCACCTCCTCAACGGTTACCGGCAGACTTTCTGTATGTTTCAGGGCTCCAGAGGGGATGGGCTTCCATGTCCTTGGAAGCAAGAACAGATCACAGAGAGCCAGCAAGGATTGTGGGTGCCTTCTTAAGCCAAGTTACTCCAGAAAGCTCTGATTCCAGCTCTTATAGAAGAGTAGCCAGATGCCATTTAAATGGATATTGCCTTTCTCTTGCCCTAGGTCAAAGAAACATTGCTTCTATAGTGTGTTTCCGCCCCCCTCACTCTTCCTTTCCCCAAATAATTGGCCTGATCTTAAATCCTGCTCATTGTGACTTGGAAGGAGGAAGTCTCTTATGTACTACAGTGGGTTTTTTTTTGTTTGTTTGTTTTGTTTAGCGCATGGCACATGTTTAGCCAGGGATCACCCTGAGGTGGCTGGCTGGCTGCCTCTGTGAAAGGGATTTTTTGGGGGTGGTGTTATCTTTACTGAATGCCAGTAGGCAATTAGGGGAGGCTTCTTTCTTGTCCCTTCCATGGTTTATTCGCTCCCGGGAATCGAGCCTCAACGACCTCCGCGGTGCGCAGGCCCAGCGTCTTAACACATGAACCACCACAGTCCCCTACTACGGTGGTAAAAAACCTCCATTTATTTGTTTTTGCCTGTGTGGAGAGCCTTGTTCATGTTGAAGAAGGGAGTGGGGGCTCTCTTATCCTCACAGCGGATGAAATATTGGGAGGAGGGTGTTTCTGAAGACACCAGGTGAGCTCATTGGCCAAGTGAGGTCTTCAGTTTTAGAATATAACGGTGTAACCTCAGGGACCAAATGACGATTAGGGCAGCAGTGAAACCATTCAGAAGGCTGCTTCACTCACTGGGTCACCATAAAGGGAGAGTCCCTTCCTAAGCGGCTCTTCAAAGCCTCAAGGTGTCATCCAGTATGGCCATGGTTGAGGGCCTTCTAAAACCCACCCATGTTCTTCAAAAGTCCAAGAGCTTCCACAAAGAACCATGAATGTTCCAGGAGGCCTTTGATGGGTCGTGGCTATCTCTGGCCTCGAAGGAATATCCTTCTAGGTGATTTATAAATCATAATTCAGCGAGACGTGGTTGATACACTTGAGTATACAGACAGTTCTGATATATGTTTGTGGGAAGATAGTCACGCAAATTTGGGAAATCAGAAGAATGTTGGGTAGATGAATGTTTCCAACCAAGTAATCTTCTAATGCCGAAAAGTGCAGTTAATTATAGTTTTCTGTTAGATGTGAGCCCAGGACTGTGACTACTAGCTTTTAGATAGACCACATTTGGAAGTTAGCTTTATATCTGTACAATCAAGGTGGATATCATTTTACAGTGTGTTAAATTAATCTTGTTGCTTAGATTTGGAAATAATTTGATACTTCCTTTCCAATACTCACATTCAGTCAGTGGACTGGCACTCATAACAGATTTCCTTGTTGACAAGATTTAAGCCACATCAAGAAGGCTGTCAGCATTTTTCAAGAGGAGATCCAAAAAAGGAAAATACGGAAGAGGAGAGAAAGATTGATTCTGGATAAGAATTGGTTAAAAACTCACTCTCTGGTCGAACCAGGAGTTCCAGTCTGTGATTTCTCCCTCCCTCACCTTCTATTCTACAGGAAGAAATTGCAAAATACGATAAGATCTGCGAAGAAGCTTACGCCAGGTCCAAAGATAATAAAATTCTCCATATTAAGCACTGGCTGGATTCTCCTTGGCCAGGTATCAAGATTGTTGGCAATTGTGCTGAGATGCTTAGCTTTTCAGTATTCCCCCCCCTCCCCCACTCTTAAGCATGGCTAATGGTGCATGTAATGTTTCCACACTTAAAAATAATGCATTTTGATTGGTTAAATATTGTTATTGGGGGTATCAAGGGTATCGGCATGTGGAACATGTAAAAAAGGGGCAGAATCCCATTGGCACAATTATGGCTGCCTACTTGACTGTTTTGGCACACACACACATGCATGCACACACCAGCATCCTTTGTGGTGGTGACAGCTTTCTTATTATTTTCCTCTAATCATCCTATGCCTGTCCCCTTGTGGACCTTTTCAAATATTAAATTTCTAAAACAGAAGCTGTTGCCCGCATATTTGAGAAGCAAAAAGGAAGGGGTACCTTCAGCAAATCTCCCTCCCCACAAAAGAGGTTAAAAATATGTCCCTTTCCATCTTCTGTCTGAATCCCATCTTTCTGTTAAGGTCTCTGAAACCATCAAGCCCGAAAATCTTTTAAGTGCTTTGTCATCTCCATAGAAATCATCAAAAGTTGGATGCTCAATATGTCTGAATAAATACATAATATCTTAGAATATATAATATTAAATAGGTGGGAACCGGTGTGGTATAAGAGGTTGAGCCCTTTCTCGGGGTCTCACTTCAACCTTGGAAGTTGGCAATAATTTTGCAATACATTTGATTAAAAAAAAAAGAATACGATTAAATTTATTTCTTCTTTTTGGACTTTGTGCTGGAGGTGGAAAAAAAATGAAACTTTGATTTTGGGTTCTGCTGTTTAGATCGGTTTGTTGTTATAGAAATGGCTAGTATGTATTATTATGTAAAAGTAAAAAAGTGAAGGTTGTATATTATTACCTTATTGTCAGGCCTGTTCCAGCTTGGGCATATAGGAATGAAAGACACTAGACTCCCTTTGTAGTAAAAGGTACACTTTTACTCAAAGCCAAGTGCTTACAGCCTAAGCAAAGCCAGAACTGAGAATTCCCACATAAACCCAGGAACTTTCTCTTCCCCCAGCCCTCCCCCACCACAACTTGGTCATCTTTGTTAATGTCCAGTAAGGTTCAGACCAGTTGTTTTGGCAACAGCTCTAAAGTTTGGTGCCTCTTTGGTGAGCATTCTCACTCTGCTCCCATGCCTGCGTCCTTGGGTCGTTCAACTGTTGTCTCAGGTGGCTCTTTTTCTCCCTGTCATCTACCCTCCATACTTCCTCCCCATTCTTTTATGGCAGGCCACCATCAAAGCAAAGCAGGGCTGCAGTGGTGGGATTCAGTGCTTTCCTTTTTCTTTTGACCCTTCCCTGTTTTCCCCATTATTTTCGTCTCTCTTTCTCCCTTTCTGCATTTCGACTAAACTAATACAAATTTCAACCCCAGTGTTGGAAGTTGGCAGGTGGACCTCTGGAGTCCAATGCTGGATTTACAGAGGAGTAGAGCAGTCTGAAAGTAGACACTCCTGCAGCCCCGTGACTTGATAGTGAAATACCAAGGCAGCCCTAAGATAATGATCTCCAGTCTTTTACAGAGTATTCCCCTTTTGCACTGGGTGAAATCTGAAGGTGGAGGGGGTGGGTGGGTGGGTGGAAGAGGAGAGGATGGAGAAAGTGCTGCCATCAGGAAGATTTCAGGTAGAGGGAAATGCTCCTCATGTCCAGGTTTCCCCCACTTCAGGCTTCACCCAACGTGGAGGAACAGCACGACTCTCCCTTCCAGCTCTATTCTGACGAAGGATTAAGTTGGATCAGTGTTACCTTCATTTCTGTTTTAGCCTGAAAGCGGAGATATAAATGGACACTGAGAATTTAACATACCTACAGCCTGCAATCACTGAGAACAATGAACCAGTGGAACGGCTCACCTTCAGACGTTGTGGGTGGCTTTTAAGAAGGGATTGGACAACCCTTGGTCTGAAATGCTGTAGGGTCTTTTGCCTGAGCAGGAGGTTAGACTAGAAGGTCTCCAAGGTCCCTTACAATTCTGCTCTGTTATTTGCGGATGGCACCTTTTGCTACGATTCCTGAATTGACTTTCAGAGGGGGTGGGGGAGGGAGGGAGGGAGGGAGAGAGAGAAGGAGTGAGTCAAAGGTTTTACATCCTATTCCAAATGTCTCTGTTTTCCAGGGTTTTTTAACTTGGATGGTGAACCGAAGAGTATGACCTGTCCTTCCACAGGCATCCCCGAGGAGCTACTGAGCCACATTGGCCAAGTTGCCAGCTCTGTGCCCCTTGAAGGCTTCAAAATACACGGAGGTGAGAAACTCCTTCCTTCCTTCCTTCCTTCCTTCCTTCCTTCCTTCCTTCCTTCCTTCCTTCCTTCCTTCCTTCCTTCCTTCCTCCTTCCCTCCCGCCTTCCCTCTCTTCCTTCTTTTTTGGTTGGGAACATCAGCTTCTGTCCTTTTCCAGACAGCTGGGGCTTGGATGCCATGAAGATGCAGTATTTTTTCTTTCCCCTCATTCCAAGGACAGTTTTCCATTTACCCCCATTTCACACCCCTGGAGGTTTACCACGTGGGCCTCATCACTATTTGAATCTGAATATCAGATTTGAATGTCAGGTTCATTAACTATGCTTTTGTGAACTGAAGCCATCAGGAAGAAGTCGTTAGCTTTAATGCCCTCCTAGGCAAATACCGGGTTGGAATTAGTGCTAGCCCAATGGTGAACGAAGTGATAAGGTACTAAAGTAAATACGTTAATAGCAGAGGTTCTTATTGATTGCAAACACAAGTCTTGTGCCTTTTGCAACGGAGCTCATAGTAGCTGTGCATTCCTCCAAATGAACATGCAAAGTTAAAAGAAAAAAAAATGTTTTTGCATGATGAACTATTTAAAAAAAAAAGTAGAAAGAAGAAAGAAGCCAGAAAGGCAGGGTTGGGAAGGAAATCAAAAGTTGTATCTACTCTGATCTTTCTGTAACATCTCTACCTTTTAAAAAGGCCTCTGCTTTAACAGGTTCTCTGTCCAACTTCTTTAAGGTGTCAACTTTCTCATGAACTAACTGAACATATTTTCACATCTTTATGTGTCTAGTCATGCTGTGTAGGTCTAATAACAAATTGTTCAATCATCTGGCTATATTTTATTTTATTTTTTCCTTCCTTTGAGATTGATCAACAGGAGGTTTGGGCAATTAAAATTCCTGAGAAGCCTTTATTGCAATGCTTTCAATTATAATTCTCTAATGTTTTGTGTCCAAGTGGCATGCAATTAACAAAAATGTTCTTACTGAGTTACAATATCATTACTCGTTAGGAAGCATTTGAAGGAAGCCATGCATATGAAGTATAGTTAATAGCAGGTCTGCAATTGCTAGAAGGTTTGATACATTAATATTTGGTTAAATCCAGATGAACATTTCTGGACCATTGAAAAGTTATAATGCGTTATGAACCGTCTGCTTGTTACTTTATGGACATCTGTGAATATTTCTAATTTTGAAGAGACAATTGACTGGTTTGATTTCAGTTAATCAAACATATTAAGAGTTGAAACTGTCAGTTGCAGCAAAGTGAAATCTTGCTTGTTTCATGAAATAGAAAGCGACTTGCCCTCTTCTTGCTATCTTCTATAAAAAGTCCCTACATCTAAAAAAAACACCCAAGTTACCCAGGAGCTTGCTATTCCTGAGACCATTGTCTGTGGACTGTCCTTAAATATCCCATTTTGGCTCTTACTATGTTACAGAGCCCCTGATTATGACATCGAACATGCAAACAAGCTAAATACACTATTAACATGGGCAGCATCCTGCCCACATGCTTTTATCTTTCTTGGTGACTTCAATTTACCTCATATTATCTGGACCCTTAACGAATGTACAACTGAACTCACACATGCAACCTTATACAATGCAGTAACAAATCTGGGACTAGAACAACTAGTAACCAACAACACTAGACTTAACAACTGCCTCGATCTCATCTTCTGCAATAGTTTGAATTCAATTTACAGAATACAAATTAAAGAACCCTTTTCCAACAGTGACCACAACAGGATAGACTTTTGTCTCAACATACATCCACACAAAAATCATCACAACAATGGAATGCCCAATTATAATTTAAAATAAAACAGGCAGAGGTATAAAATGGTAATAAAAGTGAGATGTGTTTGCTAAATTGCTTGGGGAAGACAGATACGGGTCTCAGGATTCAGTATTAAGGTATCAATTATTGCAAGTCTTTATGTGTAGACTCAAAGTATTCTGTGATTTAACAAGGACCAGGTAAATAATAAGACAGGACTGGAACCTAACAGGAACTTAATTGCAGGGACGTTTTGTGAGTTGAATCGGAGTGCAGCTAGCAGAAACGCACAATGGTCAAGAAGGAAAGTGACTTCAAGGTTTAAATGAGGCTACCATGGAATTCATGTACTACGCCTTTCAGCTCTTTGGGATAACTGATCAGGTGGCTTGTTTGTGTGTTTATTAGATTTTTATCCCACTTTTATTATTTTATAAGTAACTGAAGGTAGCAAATGAGCATAACATTAACTCCTTCCTCCTCCTTCCGTTTTTGCTTTGCAAGGGAGAACAGGTCAATAGATCTTTAATCACACCTCCTCCTTCTTCCTCATTTAGGACTTTCTCGGATTTTGAAAAGTCGGCTAGAAATGACCACGAGCCGGGTGGTTGACTGGGCCCTGGGAGAATACATGGCTTTTGGGTCCTTATTGAAAGAGGGCATCCATGTCCGGCTAAGTGGCCAGGATGTTGAACGGGGGACTTTCAGGTGAGTTGTCAATCATCTGCCATGCATTGGGGAGGAAACATAAATAGATTTGTGGGGATAAATCCATCATCCAGGTTCTCCCAAAGGTTCTTTTCCAAAAGACAACGGACTTTCTTGGCTTTTCCCTTGGAAATGTTTTGCTTCTCACCCAAGAAGCTTCTTCGGTTCTGACCAAATGTGGGAAATAGAAGGATTGCAAAGGACTGCAGAGAATATAAATCCTTCCATTCCCACCATTCAGTCAGCACAGAAAGAAGCTTCTTAGGTGAGAAGTGAAACATTTTGAAGGAAAAAAAAACAAACAAAGAGAGCCCAGTTGCCTTTGGAAAAGCACCTTTGGGACAAACAAAAAGATTTTAGTAAGAGTTGGTGCTCATATTGGCCTGCCTCAAAATTTGGGTGCGGCGTTGTCATGCAGATTTCCTGTAATGCTTTGGTTAAAAATGATCAATTATATGGACAGCAGAATATGAATCTCTGAATTTCTTGTAGAAACTGACTGCAAGAATTCCTGCAAGAATTCCTAGAAGTGTCAGGAGGGGATTTTTTTGCTTAAATGTGGAGGACAAAAAGGAACTGCATGAAATTTGGAATACTGAGATTGTCACTTCAGCTCTCAAAGAAATGTGGACACCATTCAGAAATTGCTATTACAATGATCATTTGCTTTCTAAATATGATTTAGAATTTTACAGGAATCTTCCAAAGGAATAGTTGTCTCTCCATATGCTCTGGTAAAAATGACCCACCCGTTACAGAAAACATTATTTATTATGGGATAACTCCTCTCTGTTTTATTCTGAAAACTAGAATAAAGCTCGGCGTTCAAGCTTGCTCTTTTTTTAGAAAAATGATGTGAGAAGCGAACTAAATTTGCTCTCTCAGTGAGCTTTTTCATAGTCATTCTCTCACCTTTGACTCAAGCTGGCGTTGTCTTTTTTTTTTAATATAATCTTAATTTGTTTCGGAGTCACACTTTGCTAAGAGCTCTTTGCTAGCCGAATTAGAAGAGCAGAGCTGCAGCCTGGGGAAGCATATGTCCACAGAATAGCTATTTTCAGGGTAATGGCCCCCTTTTTTTTCTTTCGTGGTTCTAGAAGTTGAACATATTGGTGTGTTTCACTCAGTTAGTCTTGCTTGGGGAGTTAATGGATTACAGTAATTACTTCGGTCCTCTCCGTTTTGAGAATGGTCCTGGGTGCCTCATTCAGAGGCTGATTAATGGTGCTCCAGGGGCCTCTCAGCAGCAGTGAAGGTGGGGAGGGTGGCTAGCGGAGAAGAATGCGCTCTTTCAAATGCAGGTCTTGAGGATTTGCTTAAGGAGGTGGAAACCAAGGAGGCGCGATACAAACTGCTCATGTCTGAAAGCCGTGAGCGGTAGAATTCCGCAGCCGTAATTTTGAGGGAAAGCAGCCGTGTTGTGTAATAGCTTCCACACTTCATATTGTGTGGAGTATAACTGCTTCTCTTGAAAAGCTTCATGGGTTGCATAACAACGGGGCCAAAGTTACCTTTGGGGGCCGAGAGGCAAGCAGCATCCTGTCTAAGGGCTCCGTTCCATTCCTCCAAATTGTTAAATTTTTTTTTTTTTTAAATTGATGTCAGTATACTGACCTCAGTTGTGTATTCATGCGATCTTCAGGATGGGGTGAAGGTGGGAAAGCATGTGAGTTGCCAGCAAGGAAAGCCCCGATTTAAGTTGAAGGTAAGGTTGGGAACGCCTTTGCTTAAAGGCAAACCGTCATATTTAACAGATGAACAAAGTTGGAAGGGACTTTGTAGGTCATCTAGTCCAACCCCCCACCCGAGCAGGAAGACCCTACATTATTTCTGATCTATGGCAGTCCAGTCTCTTCCTGAAAATATCTTGGCAGGAATCCCACCCCCCTTCCCCCCATGGTCACCCTTTTCCAAGAAATTTCTTCAGTTCTTGGATGAGAAGCAAAATGTTTTCAAAGAAAAAAACAACAACAAGGAAGTCCAATTATCTTTTGGAAAAGTCCCTTTGGGACTCAGTGAAAGTTTTTGCAGGAACACCTTTAAGGTGCCCAAAATGTTCTGTGTTTCACCCCTCTGTTGCATTTTGTTTTTCCAAATTCCTTCCCACTGGCTTGCTGAAAATCCCGGTAGCCATCGCCACCATGTGCTGCATGATCAAAATGTCGACAAGAGGACTTGTGTTCCTATGAATCACCTGTGGGAGCAACAGGCTCCTTACACCGTGTGCAATAGCTCCCTTTCAGAATATGGAGTCTTGGGTAAGTTGGATGGTTTCCTGTGGAGTCATTTAGCTTAGAGGGAGGGGCGTACCTTTGGTAATCAGACTGAGCTATATTTTGATATCAGGTCAATGTGTTCCTTAGGTTTTTCTAAAAACAATACCTGATGACTCATTTTTTAAAAAATTATCTGGACCTGTTTTATTGTGTTACACCAGGAAATAAACTCTAGCTCCTCTTCTAGTAGCATAATTTTCAGGTGGCTACCATTGGGAAGGAAATATAAGATGCAGCAAATCATTCTTCATTGTGGTAATAGTAATGTCAAGCGTAGGAAATCAGGAGTCCAGGCTCTTCAGTGAATATATAGGTTTATTGTATGCTAAACCTCTCACAGCTATTCTGACCATTTGCTATTATTGTGCTTGAACAATAGCTGTGTGAGAACTGTGCTGGTCATTATAGTAGTTTTATGTTCCGTTCTTTCAGTAATTTTCTTTTTTTTAAAAAAAATAAATTTTATTGATTTTACAATTAAAACAAACCAACAACACATACATAAATGAAAGAGAGAGAAAGAAGAAAGGGAGAAGAAAAGAGAAAAATAGAAAACAATTAAAAACATTCTCATCTTCAACAGTTTGTAAGACCTCTTTTTTATCCTTATTTTATGCCATATACCCACACCTAATCCTTACATATATCTGTATATCACTACTATGGATTTATCCTATCCTCTTTTGCCTTTTAGTGTGAAGTCTATCTTTGGTCTATCCATTTGTACCAGCAGTTCCAGCTGTTGTAGTATATTGAAGTGTCTTAATTTTTTAATGCCAAAGTTAATTTGTCCATTTCTGCACAACTTGAAATTTTTTGAATGATCATCTCCTCTGATGGAACATGAGGCTGCTTCCAACATTGTGCAAAAGCCAATCTGGCCGCTGTCAAAATGTGTATTATTATATATTTCACTTTTTTTGATATTTGTTTATCAAAGATCTCTAACAGAAAGGACTCTGGTTTGAATTCGATCTGTTCTCTTGTCATTTCTTCCAGCCAATTTCTAATTTTCTGCCAATATTTTTGAGCTTCTGTACAGGACCACCACATATGGAAAAAAGTTCCCTCTTTTTTTTTTTTTTTTGCATTTCCAGCAATTTGGACTCATATTGGGGTGCATCTTCGCTAATCTCGAAGGTGGAAGGTGCCATCTATAAAACATTGTATAGGCATTTTCTTTGTATGCTACCAATTTTGTAATTTTATTATTTCTACGCCAGACCTTTTCCCATTCTGTTATGGTGATGCTACGTCCTATATTCCTACTCCAGGCCATCATGTTCCCTTTTACAATTTCTTCTTCTAATTCTACTTCTAATAAATAATTATAAAATTTTGTTATATATTTTTTGCCTGATCCTAATAAAATTGTATCTAATTGCTAGAGTTTATTGTTAATTCCAAATTCTTTCTTGTCCTGTTTATATCTACTTTGAATTTGAAGATATGCCCACTGATCAATTTTTAGTCCCCGCTCTTGAAGTTCTTGCCGCAATTTCAAATTTCCTTGCGTATCCAATAGGTCCTTATATTTAATCATTTTAGTGATATCCAGATTATTTGGGTGAATCATCGCCTCCATTGTTGAAATCCAAACTGGCATTTTTAAATAGTGTTTTTTTTTTGTATTTTCTTCCAATTAGTTATTAATGAGTCTCTGATTAGGTGTCTGTGAAAATCTTTCTGGCTAGTTTTCCCTACATCCCATAAAAAAGCATGCCACCCCCTCTGCAAGTCATGGCCTTCTAAGAATAATATTCTCTTATTGGTTAAATTCACCCATTCCTTCAACCATACTAAGGAGGCTGCACTATAATACAACTCTCAATTTGGAAGTGCCAGCCCTCCCCTGCTCTTCATATCCTGCATTGCCTTTAAATTTATTCTAGGTTTTTTCCCTTGCCAGATAAAATTTACAGTTATTAAGTTCTTCAAAAAAAAATTTTTGTACTTTGATTGGGATCTTCTGAAATATATATAGGAATTTTGGAAGAATATTCATTTTAATAGCAGCAATCCTGCCTAATAATGAAAGTTGCAGCTTGCCCCATGTTTCTAAATCCTTCTTTACTTGTTGCATCAATTTATCATAATTATTTTCCTTAAGTGTCTTACAATGCGCTGTCAACCATATTCCTAAGTATTTAACTTTCTTTATCACTTGTATTCCCATAACTTCTAGTTCTATTTTCTGTTTTTCTGTTAAATTTTTAGTCATTAATTTTGTTTTCTTCCTATTAATTTTAAGTCCTGCTACTGCTCCAAATTGTTCTAATTCATTCATCAATTTTTGTCCTCTTTCTATTGGTTCTTCAATGAAAAAAATCATGTCATCCGCAAACGCTTGCAACATATTCTTTTTTCTTAACCTTTAATCCTTTTATGTCTGGGTTCTGTCTAATTCGCATTAGTAATGCTTCTAATGATAATATGAAGAGAAGGGATGAGAGTGGGCAGCCCTGTCTGACTCCTTTTTCTATTTTTATTGGGCGGGTATATTCCCTGTTTATTATAATATTAGCCTGTTGTGTATCATAAATGGTTGTTATAATATTTTCAAATTTGGTGCCTAAATTCATATTATAAATTTTTTGGATTAAAAATTGCTAATTTAAATTATCGAAGGCCTTCTCTGCATCTAAAACCATAAGTGCAATTTGTTTTTCGGGGTGGGCTTCGTAAAATTCTAAGATATCTACTACTATTCTTAAGTTGTTCCTGATTTGTCTGGTCGGAAGAAATCCATTTTGATCTTCATGTATATGCTCATTTAACATTCTTTTTAGTCTACCTGCTATAATAGAAGTAAATATTTTGTAATCAGCATTTAACAATGAAATTGGCCTATAATTTTGTATATATCGGGGATCCGAATCCTCCTTCGGGATCAGCTAAATCAATGGCCCCCTCCATGAGTCCGGCATCCTGGCTGCCAATAAGACGTCATTAAAAAATTCCACCATAAGAGGTCCTATTTGTTCTGCTATTGCCTTGTACAGCTCCCCTGGAATCCCATCTGGTCCCGGGGATTTATTGTTTTTCTGGTTCTCTATTGCTGATTTCAATTCAAACCAAGTAATGTCTTTGTTTAATAATTCTTCCATTTCTTCCCCAATTGCTTTATCCTTCACTTCATCTAAATAGTTTCTTATTCTATCTTCGTTAACTTCTTCCTTTTTATATAATTCTTCAAAATACTTATGGGCAATTTCTTTTTCTGTTCTATCTCCTGATGTATATCCCCCTTTCCATCTATTAGCTGGTATAGCAATCTCTTTTCTTTCCTTTTTTTAAGTCTATATGACAGCCATCTCCCTGGCTTATTAGCATGCTCAAAATAAGTTTGTCTAGTTATATTCAAATTTATAATCATTCTCTCTTGTTCAGTTAAATTCAATTTATCTTTAGTTATTGTTATCTGATTTTGCAATTTTGAATCCTTTGGGGTACTCTGTAATTGAGTTTCTAATTCCTTAATTTTTTGTTGTAATTTGTTTTGCTGGGCGTATTTTTCCTTATTCCTCTTGGCGTTATAAGAGATTGTTATACCTCTTATTACTGCCTTCATTGTATCCCAAATGTTTTGTTTTGTAGTTGCTCCATTATCATTTTTCTTTAAGAAATAATTTAATTCCTCCTTGAGTTTGTTGGTATATTCTTTTTCTCTTATTAACTGAGTATTTAACGTCCATCTTTTCTTGGGTTTTTCCTTACCCTTCCATATTATCTGAATTGGATTGTGATCTGCCCATTCATTAGGTAAAATTTCAATCCCTTTTATCTCATCTCCTTGGCATTTTTGGTGCTGCTGCTGCTTTTATTATGCTGTTATTGTCCTCCTTGGGATGGGGACATTGTTCGGTGGGTGACCTTCCTTCCTTCAAGAGCAAGGGGCATCAGGATTCCATTTTAATGTGTGTCGTTGTGTGTATGCGGGTGAAGGACCATGAAGGTTGCCTTATCTGAATTGTGTTTCTCTGGGTTCTGGATGTTCTCTGATCTGGTTTCCCATCCTCCAGATGTTGAACACATCTCTGGCTACACCATCAAGTGCTCAATAATTCAATTCTGAATTGTAGATACAGGTAATCCTTGTTCACTGACGTTTTGCCCTTACAAAAATGATGAAAAAGTAACGTTATGACCAGTACATGCATTTTTACAGCCTTTGCAGTCTGTCAAGCAAAGGAAAGCTGAAGTCCACAAGCATGGCCACGGTTTTACAATGCTTCGCTTAACGCCTGATTTGCCGGTCTCACATGGGTGTGTGTATGTGTGTCACTAAAGAAGGACTCCCTGTGTTTTCCACTATGGCAACGGTTGGCTTTAATTGCACCTTTTCCTTTCTCTAATTTCCTAGGTTTTGAACTTGGTTTTGCGATGTCAAGTCCCAATGCGCTTGTGTGCTGGGAAGCTCAGTTTGGCGATTTTCACAACACCGCCCAGTGCATCATTGACCAGTTCATCAGCTCTGGGCAAGCCAAGTGGGTCCGTCACAATGGAATCGTCCTCCTTTTGCCTCACGGAATGGAAGGAATGGTAGGCCTTTCGGCAATCGCAGCAAGACTTCCCCCTACGTATTTTGCCTTTCCTGTTTAAATAGGCTTTTAAAATATGGGAGCTTTTTAAGAAGAGACCGGACAGCCCCTTGCCTGAGGTGGTCTCTAGGATCTCCTGCTTGGGTGGGGGTGGGGGTTGGACTGGAGGACCTCCAAGGTCCCTTCCAACTCTGTTTCTCTGTTATTCTTTCCGTGGCCCCGTGTATCCACCTCGTGGAGTTCAGGCAGAGTCCAGAAGAGACCACAGGATCTCTTGCCTTGGGCAGAGGAGGGTTGGATTAGAAGAGGACTTGGAGGCCTTCTGGTCCATCTCCCATGCCTGGCTCAGAAATCCTCACACCTTCAAGTTCTTCTGTAGCCTGAATCTTTTGTGATGAATAAAAATACCAGTGAAGAAGATCGCAAATTTTTTTCAGTGATTTAATACACAGCCGAGAATAAGCCCCACTCGTTTTAGTAAGTCTCAATGCTGAGAGATTTTATAGAGTTATAAAGTGTTCCACGCTTATAATATACACACCTAGAAATGAGCTAGTAAATCTCCACAGCAGCCACGGCAGGAAAGACTACGACTCAGTCTCAGCTGTTTGAATCAAGTGATATAAATTCATGCAGGATTTCTACTGTTAAAACATTTTGCTAGACCATCTTGCATAACATGTGGTCCTTTGATTTTGTATTGCACTGTTGCAATTCTGCCTGAAATGGCAATTTTATTTGGATTTAGAGGGTGGATAATGAAACTTGTTTACCTTCCAATGCTGTAACTCTCAGGGTCCAGAGCATTCGTCAGCCAGGCCAGAGAGGTTCCTTCAGATGAGTAATGATGACCCCGATGCATTTCCTGTAAGTAGGTTTATTGATCGATTCTCTCTCTCTCTCTTCACCTGCCCTTCCATCTTTGTTAATAACATTTCCTATCGATCACTGGTTTTAGGTCATCAATGATATTAATTGAGCAGGCTTCCAAAAAAAAAAGAAAAAAAAGAACGAAAGAAAGATAAGGCCAATGTATTAACTATCAGGTGGATTAAGCACACCATCTTTTGACAGTGGAAAGACAACCCCTCTGCATGTAGTGTCATTATAAGCTTCCTTTGCTAGGAAATCAATAAAATCCCAACCAGGATCACTACGTATGAGTAAAATACAAAATGTGCATGGACGGATGCTGGGCCAATTAATAGGTGTTATTTACCTGGTGCAGGGATATGAAATACAGCAAACAAGACTCCAGTGACCTGATCTTAGCAGATTCACCACACCATTTACCATAGGTCATCATTTTAGTATTTTCAGTCATTACATTTATCCAGAGAAACTTTGGCTGAAATATTCCGTTTCTCAAATATATCAGGGAAATTAACGATGGGTTTGCTCACCTTCCTAACAACTGGCACTTCAGAGGCAGGGAACCCCGGATCCTGGGAATAGATAGAGAGTTCCATAGCTAGTTGCTAAGAGTAGGTTGGTCTTCCCTGGTGGGAGGAGAGGACTGGGGTTTGATCCTGGGTCCCAAGGCTACAGACCCTACTTGCAGGGCCCCACCGTTTATTCACAAAATTGCTCTTAACTGGAAAAATGTCGGTTTATTTTCCTAACAACCCCTAAATTATTACATTGACATTAACCGCCACAGAGCACAGCCTCAGCTAGCGACACAAACGAAAGCACGGAGGATCTTTGTGGACCGTCACCAGGAGCTGTGTTTCCCTCAAACAGACCCACTCTGCTCTTTGGGACGGTCCCAAGAGCCTCTGGGGTTCCCCTGACTGAGAGGAGTCTGAAAGGAACGGCTGCATTTCACCTGGAGACCTACTCTTCCCCCCACCCCCCGCCTCTAAGCCCTTGGAGGAAAATCAGACGGGGGTGGGGCGCATAGCAGATGGCCTGGAAGCCGCGTCCAGCTTCCTAACGCTGTGCCTCTCCTCCGTCCCTCTCCAGCAATTTGAAGATGACTTTGAGGTTTCTCAGCTCTATGACTGCAATTGGATTGTGGTGAACTGCTCAACGCCGGCCAGTTATTTCCACGTCCTTCGAAGGCAGATATTGTTGCCCTTCAGGAAACCGGTACGTCGTGAAATGGTTGCTTTTGTCATGTATGCATTGTCACCTGTAATAGCCACAGCCCTGAGGCTTACGTACCGCTTCCCAGTGCCCTGCAGCCCTCTCCAGTCGGTTCACAGAGCCAGCCTCTTGGCCCCCAACAATCTGGGTCTTCGTTTTACCCACCTCGGAAGGATGGAAGGACGAGTCAACCTTGAGCCGGTCAGGACAGTGGTCATGCGATCCCCTTTTGCGACCTTCTGGCATGCAAAGTCAGTGGTGGAAACCAGGTTCACTTAACAACCGGGTCACTCGTTGAACAGCTGCCGTGATTCACTTAACAACTGTGGCAAGAAAAGCTATAAAATGGGGCAAAATTCACTGAATAAACATCTCGCTTAGCAACAGAAATGTTGGGTTCCATTGTGGTCTCCCTCCCCACCTGGAAGTTGCTTCTCTGCCCGTTTTGAATGCTGATCTTTTCCTGCCCATTTCCGTCTGGCTGTTCCCCCACTTTCCCCAGCTGAGCCAGGCTCTCAGGAACTGGGCCAGGGATCCCCAGGCACAACACTGGGTTCCCCTTCTGCCTCACCCAGAGTTTCCTCCTGTCAGGGTGATAAATTGCAGCTTCCATGTATTTTGGTGGAAACCCTTTGGGAATTTCCCTAAAGCCTTGGGTTGTTTATTTTTTATAGCGGGCATGTTGATTCATGAAACACACTTTGGGAGGTTTCTTTGAGCTGCCTTTAAAAATAACAGAGCAGGTTGCAGTGACAGAACTTTATTTAAAAGCAGGACCCAACGGCGTCTAACTGAGACTAAGTAGAGGGACGATTTCAGTAGGCTGTTTCAGTTATGGCCTCACCGATGATTTGGTTGTGAACAATTCAGCCTTCGATTCAATGCTCGCGTGAATATACTGGAAACTATGTACTGACTCTGGTGACAAGCTCACATTTTCATGATTTTACAGCTAATTATCTTCACCCCCAAGTCGCTGCTGAGACATCCTGAAGCAAAATCCAGCTTTGATGAAATGGTGCCAGGTAGATTTGTGTGTTTTGGAAATGTTTCGCTTGCTGTGACTTGCTCACTTTCTTACGCTGCGTGAAATTATAGTGCAGATGCCCCTTGGGTGACAGGGGAGGCGGTCAGAACAGAACCAGCTCTTCAGGCTTCTGGGCTGACCCTTCCTGGGTTTCCTGTCCCCTGCCCCAAACTCTGCAGCGGCCACTGCGAGAGCGGGGAAGAGGGGGAGGAAAAGAGTGACCCATTGAGATGCCTGGAGATGGGGCTCAGTTTGGCTGATGCTGGAGGAAGGAGAGTGGAGTCCTGCCTGGGTTCCCTTGGGAGTCTGACCGGACCCATTAGCCAAGAGGGGAACCCCTGGTCCTCCTCTGAATAGCTCTTTGTCCGTGCTCGGGCTTATGTTGGCTTTTGGGGCTATAAAAAGCAAAAGCTGATCTCATGCATGGGTGTAGGATAAACTTACCTATAAGCAAGCTGATAGGTATGTTTAATTTTACACACACACACACACACACACACACACACACACACACACATACAGAGCAAAGTTTGAAATGTGTGGACTTCAACTCTCAAAATTCCCCATTCCGTCTTACGTTGGCTTTTGGACCATGAAAAATAGAAGGCATCTCATGGATGAGTGTAAGATTAAATGAACATACATATAAGCAAGCTTACATGTATGTTTAATCTTACACACATACTTGCAGCTGGGAAATTTAAGATGTGTGGCATTCAACTCTCAGAATCCCCTAGCCATTAAAAATGCCGGTCAGGAAGGCACAATACATTACACAAATGGATGACTTAGGACATAATGAATATATATTTTCTTTTTCTTTGATATTATTTTTATAAAACTTTACTAAGATAGATTTGGTATGATCTTATGATTTGTTGTAAAATAAATTAAGTAAATTATAGTTATCTCGTTAAAGTATGAATTAACAAAATTATAGTTAAATGATTTCTCAGTAATGATACCAGGTTATACAATTGTTGATTGATAATATGAGTTATTATGTAATATAACTATAATGGCGTCTAGGAAACGGATGCACGAAAAAAAGTGGTAAACCAACCGATACACTGCTTGTAAATCTATGAAGGAGGAGGATGTTTTTATGTTTTATGTTGTATGTTTTATGTGGTTTTGTTTGTTGTTAAAATCAATAAAACTTTTTTTTTTTTTTAAAAATACATTACACAAATGGGCCGCGATCTTGTAGAAAGGGATTCCTGGGCATCCGGAGCAGCAGGATGTAACTTCATCCCCCTCCTGGCCTGGTCCTCTGGGAAGGATGCAGCTTCCTCCATGGTCCACATTCCCTGGAACATCTCTGCAGAAATTCGTATCAGAATGTGGGAATCAGAAGGATAAGGAATGCCGCTGTTCCTCTTATCCTGCTAATCACATTAATGTTTCACCTTTGGGTTTTATCGTCCGACGTTGTGTGTTCTTCCTAGGCACCAAGTTTAAGCGTGTGATTGCGGAGGAAGGAATTGCTGCTGAATCTCCCGAGGATGTGAATCGGGTGATTTTCTGTACTGGGAAGGTATATTACGATCTTGTTAAAGAAAGGAAAAATCAAGATCTGGAAAAAGCAGTGGCTATAATCAGATTGGAGCAGGTAAAACTCGTGCCGTAGGAGCTCTGGATCATTTCTTTTAGAAACAATTTTTCATCTATGGGGTATTTTGAGTCAAACTTTGATTCCTTGATTAGTCAGTCTCCAAACTGGGGTTTGTTTGTTTTTTATGAGCCTTTGGTGCTCTCTGAGCTTGGTTGTTTTCTTGTAGGTAACATCATCAAGGCTACCTAGTTTGGATCATGAAATGTCTTCAAGAAAACAACCAAGTTCAGAGAGCACCAAGGATCCCACAGTTCTTCTTGTCCTTCTCTTCTCTCTCTTCTAGCACTGATGATGTTACCTAGCTGGGTCATGAAACGTCTGCAAGAAAACAACCAAGTTCAGAGAGCACCACGGAGCCCTCATTTCAACCCTGAGCTACAAATATTCTCCTTAATTTGATTTTTTTTCCAGGAAAAATATCAGAAAAAAAGAATAGTAGTATTCCATATGTTAGATGCCATCGGGTAGTATTTTAACCTTGGCACCCTTTGTCACAAGCAGAACAGCTTTTATTGCAATGCACTATTCTGTACTGAAATAAAAGCTGTTCTGATTGTGACAGTGGGTGCCAAGGTTAAAATACTACCTGATGGCATCTAGTTTATCATGTAAATTACAAAGCCATCTTTTCTCCATCAAGTTTTAATAATATTATTGATCATTTGCATCATTATTGTGACTCTACTTGTCATTGTGATCTTTCACTCCATTTCTTTCATTTGCAAGTTAAAAGCCCTGGTGTCTCCAATGGACATTTGAATGAATTTTGGTTTCATGATATTAGCCAGTAATGCACGGCACAGTAAAGGGTCTGGATATTCTCATATTTTCCTGAAACTATTGCATGCTATAGATTTTTTTTTAAAAAAAGTAATTGAGATGGGCTTTGGAATTGATATGCCTGAGAATCCTCCTTGGCTTAAAGATAATAGTTGAAATTCTTCCAGCAAATGGATGCATAGTTTATGAACCAAGAACTATATACTGTTGTTGTTGTTATTATTATTATTATTTTGATATTTATCAGGTGAGCCATTCAAATTTCATTCCACTAGGGAGCATTGGTATTGAAAACAAATAAAACCAGCTATCTTCCTCTAAGAATACTGAGACCCCAAGTGGTTTAATTTTGGTGATGTAATTTCATAATAGTGATATTTAAGATATATCTTAAATTTGGAAGGATATAATCCTCACATCTCTGCAAGAAATGCAGACCGTTTGTTTTGTTTTGACTTTATCCATAGATAGAATAAAACCTTTAAGCCTCGCTCCTGGGGTGCGTGGGAGACATTGAAGCATTGAAGTGAAGCATTTGGGGAATAAGATGTGCACTGCAGAATGTGACCCCTTTATATTTCAGAGGGTTCTTTAATGCTTTCATTCCTCTAGATCTCACCGTTTCCTTTTGACCTGCTAAAAGAGGAAATTAAGAAGTATGCTAAAGCCGAACTTGTTTGGTGTCAAGAAGAGCACAAGAACATAGGCTACTATGACTATGTCAAACCTCGGTTCCGGACCATCGTCAACCACACTCGACCGATATGGTAACAATGCTTGCATTGGATATCCGTGAAAATCACTTAGCACCAGGTACTCCGCCTGGCACTGGCAGGGCACGGAGCACGTTCAGTCAGTAAGTTGCATTTCTTCTCAGCTGGATCGGTGGACGGACCCCCGTGGAGTCTAAAGTAGACCACATGGGGGGGCATCTGCCTGGAGCGCCAATCTACAGTAGAGATCTGAAAAGTTTTTGGAAAATTGAGGGAAGACTTTGCTCATAGAGTTGGGTAAATGTTGGCCTAACTCCCGGCTGCCCATGTAAGATCTGGATGCTGTAGCAGATGGCTATTCAGTGTTGCTAGTCATGGCCTGTATAATCAGCCTCCCTGGAAATTATAGCGCTAGCAAATATTACCGTATTTCCCCATGTATAAGCCACCCCTTTTTTCCAAAATTTTCAAGCCCAAAAAGTAGGGGGGTGGCATATACAAAGCAGGTACACTTTTTATACGTGAAAAATGCATAAAATAATAAAGTAGGAATAAACTGGTTTTCCAGCAGTATGCTATACTTTTTTGTAAAAATTGTACGTGATGATACGATTACGAGTGCGAGTACGCGATAGAAATGCATACGCTAGGCATCGGCCTGAATGCTTTGTTCCTACTCTCGTTCCGATGCGTAGATTGCTAGTGTCGCCCGCACCGCTTTCGGCGTCATGACCGAAGTTGTAGATCTAGACGTCGAATTTTGTTTCTTTGTAAATTTTCTTTCTTCATAACTTGTTTCTCTAATAAAATATTTTTTTCAAAACTTCACAGTCCAAAAATTGGGGGGGTGGCTTATACAAAGGGGGTGCTTATACATGGGGAAATACGGTATTACATCCACACCTACTTCAGAGAAACCTCTCATTTATTTCCTCTTGCCTCTTAAGGTATGTTGGGCGTGAACCAGCTGCTGCTCCGGCCACCGGTAACAAAAACACCCATCTCGTCTCGCTCCGAAGATTTTTGGATACAGCCTTCAACCTGGAGGCCTTCGAAGGGAAGACCTTTTGACCCTCGTCCTGGGCTCCCTCGCTCCCATTACCTGGAGTGCTTTATGGAAGGAAAGCCAGTCATCATAAAAAGGGAGCGAAAGCTAGTGAGGATTTAGGGTTTTTTTTAGGATTTAGGGAAGTAGTCAGCTCCTTCAAAAGATTATCAGACTAGTTGTACTTGGCTGTGAGTGTTAGAAGTAACTTCTGATTCTGTTCATTTGGCTTTAAGAGTTACAGCACAGCTACCTCTCAGCAAAGGGAGCAGCCAAGTAGCAGCCATGTTTTGTGCTTTAAGACTGGACTGATAGTGGCCAACTTTTCCTGTGATCTCTCCTTCTTAGTTAACTTCCCGTATGTATTAACACTATATAGATGTAGCCAAAATTCTGTTTAGGTACCTAGATTACTCCTCAGGGTTGTGCTGAGAGAAAACTGTGCACTTACTGTGTGTGTGTCATCATCGGAATCAACAAAATCAGCAAAGGTTGCAACCAAAAAAGATGCAGAGGTGAGACAGATATATTAAAAATACGGTTGTGAAGTAAGTCTGACGGACTATTTTGCAACCTAGCTTGGAATTTTTGGTAAAAAAAAAAAAGGGCCAAGAAAGCTGCCCAACATTATGCTGCCCTACATATTGTAAAATGTAACCGCGGTGGTAATCCTAAGAATAATAAAATAGGATGTGTCAGAAATATTCTGTCAGTATTTGACTCTGTGGCATCAAGTTGGTGTTGACTCTTCCCAGCCACATAGAAAGCCGAGACGTGGCAAAACAATGATAGAGTTTTTCTTTCAGAAGGGAATCTCAAAGGGAAGGACCAAATGCAGCGTGAATAACAGCGAGTCCATATATTTCACAAGAAAGATCATCTCAGTGGATCTCGGAACATTTTCTGTCTTCCTTTCAGTAATAAATGCTCTTGTAGCCAGGAAGGGAGCAAAATTAACATAGAGAGAAACATTTGAAAGCACGGCTTTCTGCTGCTGCTGTTTGTGGGTCACACCCTCCTGCTTTCAAAACAGAAGTATCCGAGGCATGACAAGTAAATAATAACATGTGAGGCCTGGCTTATTTGTGGTTTGATGACAGCTTCATCTTTATGGATTGATCCTAGCATGCTTCTTCCCAAAATATTGATCTCCATTATTGTTATTATTCCACATCTATAGTTTGATTTGATCTGAGCCTCTGCGGTTTAATCCTGGGAGGATTGCTAGACCGAGAATATCTTTTGAACAAACTTAGTTTTATTTTTTTATTCCAACATAACTACACGGAAGTTAATAGGTGTACACACGGTGATGGTTCAAGAAGGGGAGGAACACTTGAAAAGATCAAGATGAGCCTAGAAAAGCGTAAGGACAAAAAGGCTTCAAATAATTAGATACGAAGCAGAGAAGTGATTAGTGAATTGGAGACCGTGCTGTTTTGGCAACAAGGTACAATAGGAGCCTTTTGTGGGGGAGGGGGGGGGTTGGGCTTCCTTTGTGAGAAACGAGCGTTTGAAAGAGCAAAGCACAAGAAGAAGGCTTCTTCAGTAGGCTTTTAAGACGGCCTCTCGAGCTTCTTGGCAAAGAGGGTCCAACTTTCCATCTCCTCCTGAGAGAAAGAGAGCAAGGGGTGGGGGGATGGGAATTCACGGCACACCCATGGATCTTGATTTGCTGCCTTTCTCAGCCCTGAGCCTAAGGAGCCGATCTGGGAGACCCCCGGCCCACGTCGGTTGCCAGGGGCACTTACCGAAATCTAAGTCATAGATGTTGCACTGGAAGACGGTCTCCCCATTCACAATCAGCTGCACGTCGTTCCAATCGGGGATTTGCTGGAGGACGACTTGATGCCCGTCTCCTTTTAACACAGCTGCAGAAAAAGTAGAGCGGGCAGCAAACAGGGTTCGTTCCTGAAGCTGTTGACCTCCACAGTACGTGAAGGGCCTCACAAGGTTTAGTCATGAGAGGAATAAGAACAACAAGGATGACAGAGACCAGCTGCAGCCAAAGAAAGCAAAGGCAGGGCCCAGAGTCATGGGGGCCTTGGGCGCGCCACCCCATTACCATCTGGAGCACCACTGGGACACCGGCACTGACCAATTCACCTGGGCCAGTCCGTGGCAAGAGGCAGCTGGACTCAGAACAGCTTCCATGCTGCGGTGATACCTCTAGCGCCATCACACAACCGCGTCTGCTGCCTATCCCGGGTCCTTGGGAAGGGCTCCCTAGGTGGACAAAGAGGCCCAATCCGGTCTGGGCATCTGGCTGACTGTGTGACAAAAACAATGGTGGAGTCTCGTTTTTCCCCCCATCCTGGGCCAGCTCCTTTAAGCCTCTAGCCCATTCATTGGCTTTGTCTAAGTTAAAGACACCACAAAACGTGTCTTCACCGGAGAGTTGTGTGACTCTCAGAAAACCTTCGTTGCTTCCTCTCTGACCTGGAAAGAAGAAAATCTGTAAGTCTGTCATTCATGGCTCAGACATTACAGAGAACTATGCTTTATGTACCCGCTTATTTATTTATTTTTCTGCCTGGTCAAATAATTTTAAAAACAGGTCCGTGGAACAAAGACAAAAACCAAACAAAGCAGATTAAAAAAGAAGAAAAAGCAGGCACCTTGAGGGTCTCACCCTGAAATAGACCTTTTAAGTTTAGACATTGACAGGAGTTAACTTGACTTTCTATCCTCAGCCTTCCATTAATGTAAGGACTCTTATTTTTTACTCAAGCTATTACAGATTTCGGTTCCTCTAACAACTGGGCAAGAAACTGGATTAGAAGGCAAAGTAGCTGACACAGTACAGATAAATGAATGGCTAAATATGGCATTTTCTCTTTATTTTTTGGGGACGTGAGCATACAGGTTTTGCTCTTTTGGGAGAGGCAGACACGATGTTTCCCTTCTTTGGAGAACTTCACAGTTGCGGGAACTTTTATCTGCCGGTGTGAGTCCACTCCAGCCTTTCTCTACGAGGCAGCTGAGCCTTCCCTCCGTCCCCTAATTCTGAGGTTGAATTTTAATTTAGCTTCCTGATGAATGGCAGGAAGTTTCACCAGCAAGAAGTCTGGTTAATTAGGCTCTTGAAGTTTGGGAAAATGTTTCGCTAGCCCGGGAGAGATGCCTCCGGGGTTCTTAGTGCTTTCTAAGACTTAATGGGCTCGTGCAATTAGCAGGAGGCCAAAAAATAAACTCTTCCCCCTGCACTGCCAGGTCTTCCTGGCTTGTGACATTTTTCTATTCTGCTTCCCCTCCCAAAATAATAATACCCTGTTTCTCCAACAATATGGCCTCCCCCAATAGGAAGTCCCAGCATGTTTTACAGGCATGAAATGAAATTAAGCCCCTCCCCCCAAATTAAGGCCTATATTAAAACATGCGAAATGGGGGGGGGAGTGGTGGTGGGGGCTTTCTGTTAGGAAGTACTTTTATTGCACATCCGGATATGGTGCTGCATGCATTGTCCCCGATACGAAGTGCTCCACCAACGCCGAGGTCAACATCCAAGCCGTCGCCACCCGCCTGCCCGAAGATGCAAGGTGGGTAATTAAGTCACCCCCCAAAAAGACGGCCTTTTTATATGAGAAGCACGGTAATAATAATAATAATAATAATAATAATAATAATAATAATAATAATGTTGTAGTAGTGTATATTGGATTATTTAGAGCAGGGGTGTCAAACTCAAGGCCACCCGTGGGCCAGATCCGGCCTCTGGGGTGCTTAAATCCGGCCTTCAGGGCTGGCCTGGAAATATCAAAGGACTGGCCCATGGTGCCTCTGGTGGCTAAAATGGGCTGCATGCCAGGGTCGCCTGTGCTTCGTTTTCACCCTCCATGGTCTCCTGCAGCACTTTGCCAACCAAAAATGGGCTGAAAAATGGCCGAAAAACCGCCAGCAGAGTGCTGCCCCTCCACTGCCCCACAGAGGAGAACTACAATGCTAATCCAGACCTTGAAGAAACCCAGTTTGACCCACACAACCCACCCGGTTGAGAGGGTGCCAGTAGAGAGAAGGCCCTCAGCCCTGACCCTGGTGACCATCCGGTCAGCTGATTATAACGGAAGCCTGTCCCATCCCCTGGTGCTCTTTGGGGTTTGTGAAAAGTCTTATCGGGGTTTCTGTGTGAACCGATGACCAGCAACAAGGCAGTCATCAAAATCCTCTCTTAAAAAAACAAGGGATTGACCTATATGGCTCCATTCAAATGGGTGGGTGTTTCAGCACCAACCAGAAAGTTCCAGCTAATGGGTGGTTTAATTTAAAAAATAATCATAAAACTATTAAATAAGGTCCGAGCAGGTATTATGGCATTTGTCTTTCAGTGCCAGTAACAATTTTATATTATATTTTCAATAAAAGTATCATAAATGTTTTTAAGTTTGCATTTTAACTGTATTTATGTTGTTAGCATGAATTTGAATTTTGGCCAGGAAGTTCTTGTAAAAATAAAGCTGAAACTTTAATGCACATTCCTGATAAGTTCACCATTGGGAAACTTAAGGGAAATTTTCTTTTGTCAGAAAATTCTCCAGGGCTCATTACATCTGCCAAAAAGTGTGACTGATCCAATGCTCACCGAATTGCTTCAAAATCCATGGGGTGATTCTTTTCTTGGCATTCATTTAAAATATTGACTTTATTCCCTGGATTTCAGTCATCCAACACACCTTCCTCCTCCTATTTTTCCTACCACAACAATCCTGTGAGGTAAGTTGGTTGACAGAGAGAGAGAGAGAGAGTGACTGCCCAAAATCACCCAGCTGGCTTTTACAGCGAGGGCAGGACTCTTGTTCTCTTGCTTTCTACTCTCTCTCTCTCTCTGTGTGTGTGTGTACACAATACACACATATACTTATGTGCATGCATACACACATTGGTATATCCAAAAAAAAATCCATAAATTTCCCCAATGTTTTATATAAAAAGCCAAACCTTGGCTTTACTCCCCAAAATAAAGAAGATCAAAAGTCTATAATCCCTGGAGCTGAGCTTTTATCAGCTCGCTCATTATATTATCTTATATTTGTATGTAAATCATATCATTTCGCATCTGGACATGTATATTAGCACATGTAATTTCTATGTAGGGGATCTGGTTTCACTATCCTCATTGCAGAAAATATCGTGGGCAATTCTGCCCCTGAAAATTATCTTATGAGCTGGGATACATGAACATGCAGCCAACTAACATAACTGTGAACCTTGGCCTATCTGCCAATTACATTTTCTGTTAATACTAAAGGTCTAATTAGATCATCCAGTGGGAGCCGTAATCGAATTTCCCATTTCCTTTGCAGGACAAATGAAGCTGCCTTAGGAAGCAAGAATCCTTACTGTAACCAGGATACAGTAAGAACTACAGAAGTTTTGGGTGCCTTACAAATATCGAGGAAAGAACCAAGACAGAATTGAACGTCTTCCTCTGTACCAGTTTCCTCATCCTAACTGTTCACTTCACAGAAGAGGCTAACACATATAAAGAACGGTTGCTGAAATTGGGTAGGTCTAGTCTGACGAAAAGAAGGACTAGTGGAGACATGATAGCAGCCTTCTGATATCTCAGGGGCTGCAACAAAGAAGGTCAAGCTATTCTCCAAAGCAAGGGTCGCCAACTTTTTGCACCTCAGGGACCACCAAACTCATAATTTTAGATCCCAGGAACCACTAACTAGTTCTGTGGGCGTGGCCTAATTTGTGGGTGTGGCTTGGTGTTCATGTGACTGGCTGGGCATGGCTTGTATGTAAATATTATAAATATTTATATAAATATTGATTTTTTTTATTAAAAAAGAGCAACTTTTACCCAAAATCAGGCAAAGCAGGCAGGCAATTGAGTTGCTCACAGATTCATTGAGAGATCTATCTATCTGCCATTGGCTAACTCAGTCTGTCCCATAAAATTTGCTTGCAAGCAAACTCATAAAATTAACTCACAACACACCATGTATGTAAAATATTGAATTTTTTATTAAAAAAGAGCAACTTTTACCCAAAATCAGGCAAAGCAGGCAGATTGAGTTGCTCACAGAATCATTCAGTGATCTATCTATCTGCTATCAGCTACCTCATTCTCTCAAATTTGTTTGCCGTGAGTCTGCACTGAATTTGCTTGCAAGCAAACCTTCAGTCCTAAGGGATGTTCAGCTGTGCTTAAAAGCAGAGCCGAAGATCTAAAGAAACCAAGAAATCCAACTATTTTCTGCTTCCTAGCTAATCTAAATCTCCTGGCACAGCAGAACAGATGAGATGGTTGGATAAAGAAAAAATAGAAATTTAGCAGGAAAGTTTACCGAAAAGGAGTGAGTGGGCAGGGAGGGTTCCCGCGGGCCATGTGGGCAGCGCAGCCTTGTGTTTCTGCACAGCCTGGATTAATTGCTTTGGAGGGATGCTTGGGGGGTGAGATTTCTCTGTGGCCCACCAAAATTTTCTCAAGGCCCACTGGTTGGCGACCGCTGTTCCAAAGCACCTGAAGGCAGGACAAGGAAGCAACGGGGGCGGGGGGGGGGGGACACTCATCAAGGAGAGAAGAAGCAACCTGGAACTAAGGAGGAATTTCCTGAGAGTGAGAACAATTAATCAGGGCAACAGCCTCCAGAAGTTGTAAGTGCTCCAACACTGGAAGTTTTTAATAAGACACTGGACAACCGTTGGTCTGAAAGGGTGTAGGGTTTCCTGCCTAAGCAGGGGGCTGGACTAGAAGACCTTCAAGGTCCCTCCCAACTCTGTTTATGCTACTCTACTCTACTCTACTCTACTCTACTCTACTCTACTCTACTCTTATATGGACTGTTTCCTAGTATGATCTGATTGCTTATTGTACCCTATGACAACTATTAAGTGTTGGGCCTGATGATTCTTGACTCTTGACCAATGTATCTTTTCTTTTATGTACACTGAGAGCATTTGCACCAAGACAAATTCCTTGTGTGCCCAATCACACTTGGCCAATAAAAGAATTCTATCTATCTATCTATCTATCTATCTATCTATCTATCTATCTATCTATCTATCTATCTATCATCTATCTATCTACTCTACTCTACTCTACTCTACTCTACTCTACTCTACTCTACTCTACTCTACTCTACTCCACTCCACTCCACTCCACTCCACTCCACTCCACTCCACTCTACTCTAATCTGATGTTATCCGTTCCTTGGGAATAAAACAAAGCAGAAACCAATTGGTTGTAAGAGAAAAGGCCTGGGTTTTCCCTTATAAGTGAAGTGAAGAAATGGGTGGTAAGTGTTGGCTTTGGCTTTGAGGGGCCATCCTATAAAAGGGCGGATAGGATCCATGGTCTTGGGCATCATAAGCCATTTGTATTCAATGTGCATCAGCATGGAAACTAAGCCTTGGAATCAAGTTAAAAAGGACTCCGAACATAGAATCCCAGGGTTGGAAGGGATCTCAGAGGTCTTCTAGTCTGACTTCATGTTGCCCATGTAGCTTCCTTGACCATCATACGGGAGCATTTATATCTTCTACATTCATTTCTGGAAAGTTTCCCAATCTCAGTCTACAGTGTGGATAATTTATGGTGATTTCCCTTCCATGTTTTAACTAGTTTCAGCCCCACTTTATAAGTTCATCCAAGTAGGTTGTATGAAAAGAAGAGTGGTAAAAATGAACTTTCCTCTTGTGATCCCACAGAGCAAATGTTTTCTTTGCTAGCAACACCTTTGAAGTTAAGCCCACTCACCTGAGACTAACTCTTGTTGAACTCAGTTTAAATAAGGCCCTCTTGAATGCATATTTGTTTGGGGATTTTCACCTAGGAGGCCCCAGCCATTGTTTGACACAGGTGTTTTGTGGAAGATACAAATTATATATATAAAAAAAAAGAAGATACAAATTATATATATATATATATATATATATATATATATATATATATATATATATATATATATATATATATATATATATTCTGAGGTTCTCATGGGTATTTGTATGTGGATCTTTGGTTATCTGGGTTTTCTCCCGCGTAAGATTCGAAGTATCTAGGCAACGTTTCGATGAAGTCTCATTCATCATCTTCAGGCTTGTGTCTTTGGCTCTGTGCTTCTCAGAGTAATGTGAGCTTGCAGCTGCTTCTTCCTTTTAACTGCTAGTGGGGGTGTGACTTGATTGGGTGGGGGATTGGCTGTGTTCTGATTGGGTGGGGGTGTGATATATATATACACACATACATATATATATATATATATATATATATATATATATATATATATATATGGAAAAAACCCGAATAACCAAATATATATATATCTTTGTGTTGATAACAACTGCTTTCTGTTCAGCATTAAAAGCATTCACAAAGCACCCCAAAATGACATGCAAGATGTTCAGATGGTTTTGTAATTCAAAAAGAAAATGACTTTCTTGTTCTCACAGAAAGCAAAAAGTTGTAAGTTTTTCTGAAGTGTTCTCCTTCTTACCAAAGAGCAGAAAACAATATAAAGTCTCCCACAAAGGTAAGCAAAAACTTTACGAACGATAATAAAACCCTTACCCCAGTTGTTTCCCATCAGAAGAGAAAAGAATTCCATGCACATTCTGTTCTTATTGGGTTTAGTACTTCCTTCAATTCAGGGGAAAGCCTTTCTCTCCGTAGGAAAAAAAATTGTTGGAAGAACATAGAACATAAGAAAATAATAAGAGTTGGAAGGGACCTTGGAGGTCTTCTAGTCCACTCCCCTCCTTGAGCAGGAGACCTTATAGTATTTCAGACAAGTGGCTGCTCGGTCTCTTTTCAAAAGTTTCCAGTGATGGAGCACCTACAATTTCTGGAGGCAACTTCTGTTCCCACTGGTCAAATTTCTCCTTAGTTCTAAGATGGTTCCCTCCTTGGTTAGTTTCCATCCATTTTTTTTCCACCCAGTGAAAGAAGCAAGCAAGCAAAGAACGAGAGGTCCTTCAACTTAAGTGAATTTCCACTCACTTATTACAAACTGAGATTGGCATGGTTAACCAATGCCAGGTTAGTGTAGAAGCCAAGATGTTCACCTGAGAATTCACCTATAAGTTGACCATTTTCAGATGTCTATGGAGAGGGTAGATTTATTAGTTGGATGATTTATTCAGCTTAGACTGGGCAATGCGTGAAAGGCGGAGGTGGCATTCAGCAGGTTCTGACCAGTTCTGGAGAAGCGGTCGTGGAAATTTTGAGTAGTTCGGAGAACCGGCAAATCCCACCTCTGACTGAGATTTTACAGTATCCTTCCCCTGCCACGCCCACTAAGCCACGCCCGCAGAACCGGTAGTAAAAACATTTGAATCCCACCTCTGGGGAAAGGTGCAGCTTAGTCTCTTTAGCTTCTGAAGCCCACAGAAGGTCATCTGTGGTGGGACAGAGCTGAAATCTGTCAGCCCATTTTTGTTTTTTTGGGGGGGTGGGGGGATGGCAGGGATGAAGGACGGGGTTCCAAAAGTACCTCAAACATCACAAAATGGGCAAACATCCTGCAGTCAAAGTCCAGCAATTTCCTTACATTTCAGCGGTGGAAATCAACATGATGATGAGGGACCGTAAATTGAAGGGTGGGGTTGGAGGCTACATGTGGCCTGCCTCTGTCACCCACAAAGGCAGCTTCCATGCAGGCATTGACTTCTTATTCCCCTTCTCCAACCTCATCCTTCCACCCACACCACCCTCCGCCCTCCTGCCATTACTGATGAGGCTTCTTGGATGAGAAGCGAAATGTCTTCAGGGGAAAGCAAAGGAAGGCCAGTTGGGACAACCCTGAAGCTCCCCAGACCTTCTCCGAGTGGCTGTCACACACCTTGCATGCCCTCCAGGCGGAAGGTCCTGTGCTCCACCACCCCGCAGCTCCGATAAGGCCCATACCGGAGGGTCACCAGAGCATTCTTTGGCATCGCTGGGCCAGCTCTGAAGAGGCTCCCGAGGAAGGAGGAAGCACACACGGAGGGCGGGCAAAGCTGAGACACGTCCTTCTCTGCTGCCCAGGAAGCTCTGGTGGCTTTGACAACACTCCCAGTAGCCATGGCAAAGCTTGCCGTTTCCTTAGGGATGTAGTGTCACAAAGGGAGAGAAAGGCTGGTGCTCAATTCTGTGGCCCTTTGTTTGCAGGGAGAGAGAGGGAGGGAGGGAAGGAGGGAGGGAGAGACAGGCAGACCCAGAGAGAGAGAGATACTGCAGAACTTCAGACTGACACATCAACGGTGGTATTTTGATGACTTGGTGAAGGAGTGTAGATTTTGGGCATGCACTCAAAGAATAGCCGTTTTCCTAATGATGTGGGTACTAAAAACCCCTCTGTTGGACTCATAATACCATAATTTGAATTGAAAGAGAGAGGGAGGGAGGGAGAGAGAAGGGGGCTCCCTCCAGTCCCTTAAGGCTTGTCTTAATATTGGCTGCCAAGACTGATAAGGTTAGGGACGTATCCCAGGACTGGGACCCCCATTCTCTCCCCAGATCGGCTACCGGACCCCAGCTGAGACCATAGGAAAGAAGGGAGGCTGGCACTGGGGAAGAGAGGGACATTTCCTTTGGCCTTCTTCTACTCCAGCATTGTGAGACATCCGGAAGGAAGGAACTTGCATCTGCAACTGGCCCCAGATCCAATATGGAATTTGGGGGCAAGTTAACCAAATCTGAAGGACTTACAGAGGATGAAAAGGGAAGCATTGGTCTTGCAGAATCTCTTTGCTTCTGTTCCCACTCTATTTTTGGGGGGGGGGGCGGGGGGGAGAAGGGATCCCATTCTTCGTGGCTGAACTCTGGCAATCCACTTCTGGTCTTTCCTCCTGTGGGTTCAACCCTTTGGACTCCCCTGTCCCCTCCAGGTGAGACCTTCAACTGACCTCTTGGCCCTCTGAAAGGCCTTGAAGAAGGGGCCGTGCCAATTAGACTGGGACCCCAATAGGGGTGCGGCACTTTTGAGGGTGGCTGATGGAGTGGAGAACCCCTTCCTCCATACACACCCCCCTCCTCTCCCTGTGCACCTGGCTCCTTCGCTCTCCACATGGGTCAGCATTATTTTAACTGAATTGTAATTTCCTATTTGAATTTTAAATTTCCTACTGTTTCTATTTATCTAGGTGCATTCTAGAAGGCCTAACATCACATCCAGTTAGGCAGGTGACACACAAGTTTAATAAACAAACAAACAGATGAACAAATAAACAAAAACAAACAAACAAAATATCAGCCCCTATTAGGTATGAACGGGAGCTAGTGTGCAGGTCATAGATTGCCCTCTTTGGTGGAAATGATTGATTGGTCAGTTGATTGATTATGCGCCATCCAGTTGGATGTTGATTCTTTGCAACCACGTCAATAGATATTTCCCCCACCCCAGCAAGATCGTTTTCCAGTTTGGCTTGAGACAAGCTTGAACAAGAGAGACTAAAATACACACTTGGTTCAGAATAAAACCTACCACTGTTTTTTTTTTTAAAATATTGCTTTTTATTCACCTTTGCAATCAACAACCAATGGACTCTAAATTCTTAGTATCCACGTATACAATGTGCCATGAACTTCAAAACTGACAATGGGAATGATTTGATACCTGGAACACACAATCTGTAGCTCATACTGAACACAGAGGCTATCGAAATAGACATTTAGATTTGGCATTGATCAATACTATGTTATAAAAATAAAACATTACTAAAATACTGACTTTAATGTAGCATACAGTATAAAAAGTTGGGATATATTGTCACCTTGTTGCTACATCATAATGCTATCAGCTCACCTGAATGCGGTTCTTATAGCTAACCTGCCTAAAGGATCCAAAACAACACTTTTCTTTCATCTAAAGATCAACTTTTTAAAAAGCCCAGATACTCACTTTAAAAAAAAAAGAGCAACAGATCTCTCTCTCCTGTATGCTGTTTCATAGACTTACCTGCGCCAAAATGTAACTTTTGTATTGGATCAAACCAGGTGGGAAATTGACTCGTGATGAATGCAATTTAACCCATCTACTTTTTCTTTCTGCATAAAAAACAGCTGTGGAATGCGAGACCTGGACTGCAACGCAAGAGGGGGAAAAAAATAACCCTTGCTTGCTCACATACCTCACCATAAAAATTCTCCCCTGGGACAAAGAAAACAAAACCCAAAAACCTTACAGATGCCAATAAAGTGCTTGGTTTATGTGTGCATTCAGTATATATTGCATAAATATGTAAACATTTTTATAAATCAAAAAATCGCAGCTGTGAAAACCGAGAGGAGTAAAATTCACTGATTGTTTTGATGCTTTCACAACCCAACCTACCAAGATGCCCAACTCAGGCCTTGCTGGTGCCCCCATCAAAGCTCCTTCAGGTGCCCCCCCCTTTTGTTGGCATTCTGTCCCGCTGCCAGGAGCTTTGGGCAAACCGCATGGGCGCTCCAATGGGACACGTTCAGTGGGTTTAAAGTCGAGTCCAAAATCACTCGGGTGGGTGGAATTTTGTTGATGGAAAGCTAGAGAATTGCTTACTGTGCTACTGTTCTGTCTATATTGTGTCATTGTGTCACCACCAACTTGCTAGGAATGGAGAATTTGATGATCAGTTTCCTTTGGAAATCCAACCTTCAACTGCAAAGATTCAGTTCCCCTTGGTTGGAACTTGCAGTCCAGATAAAATAAGGTAAGAAGACCAAGTTCCTTAGAAATCAAGGGATCTGATAGTTAACCCTTAATAAATCAATATTTTTGACTTCATCATCTCCAACAAACCTTCAGGGTACTCATCCTGCAAGTCCACAACCAAATCCCCTTTTTACACTTCCCATTAAATTTGCATAGATAGCCATGATATATATTTTTCTAAGTTGCAAAGTAAAATTGCATTTTCTCTTGTTTGGCTACAACTCACTTTAACTGACATGGAAACTTCCCCCAAAGTCAAGCAACCACAAAGCATGCATATAAGAGAAAAATAGTGTTATCACATAATAGGACAGTTTGATGGAAAGGTGCCCAGAATATAAATTGGGTAAGTTTTGCTTAACAAGACCTGGACAAGCATTCTGTCCAAGAGACGTTGCTTTATCCAGCACACTGGACTGAGACAGGACTTCAGCCAATACTTTTGTCAAATTTCTCAAAATATCCCTGAATCTGATCTTTGAGGTAACACCCAGTTTTAAACTGAAAGCATGCTTGTTTCTGGAATCCATGAATATAGAGCATTTCTCTATATTTCAAGAAAAGTCCTTAGATTATGCAAGACAAAGATTGAATTGTTTCACTGCATTAACCATTTCATGTAAACCAGATAGTAGATCACCCGTTTCTCAGAAGGATCTCCAGGCAGATGGGTCTAATGGTGGAGAGAAGACAGGCATCCAGGAAAAAAACAAATGTAATGTATATGTAAACAGATACAGCCAAGAAGAGGCAGGACTTACGTTATTCTTTTTCAACCTGGCATTTTTCAGGTATGTTGAGTTAGCTTTGGACACATCCCACCATAAATTTTGTTTCCCTTTAGGGGCACTACATTTTAAGAAGACACAGAGAGAGTAGAATTGGTTCAGATGGAGGCAACCAGAAGAAGGAAGGGTCTGAAAATAGTCCTATGAACCAAGATGGTAAGAAATGATCACCTTTAGTCTTGAGAAGACCGAGAGGTGAAATGGTGGCCATCTCAAAAAGGTGCTCTCCAGACTGCAAGATTACTGGAGAAAAATGGCAGGAAGGTAGATTCTGATTGAATGTTAGGGGTAAATAGCCCTAACAGGAAAATAAGTTGACAGTTGAACCAATGACCCAAGTGGGGTATTGGGTTCCTTTTGTGGGATATTTTCAAATGGAGGCTGTCTGTTTTAATTTGAGGAATGGGCTAGTGTGATGGAACGTAGTCTAGAGTCACAGGAAAGAGGGTTTCCTTCCTTCTGAGTGGGCCAAGAAACAGCAGAGCTTGGAATGTCTGGTAGGAGGGAAATGGGCTAAAATGGTTCCTATCAATTCACAGGTTATATATCTGTAGATGTGCAGATAATTGCTTTAATCTGGCAAGATTCTGTCTGTAAACGAACAACAATAAACTATTCTTGACGTAACTCTACATGTCCTTCTTGATTCTTTGGCAGCTAGGATTGGGTTCTGCCTCTAGAAATATGAATCTCTGATTCCATCATTCTATGAGTGCAGTTCCAAAAGCTAGGAATTTGAAGAGTAGCGAGCTGGGCAGTCTGCCTTACTAAAAGCCAGGACATTAATGTAATTAATAATAATGTAATTATTTCAGTACAGTTCACATTGACAGACTGGATTATCAGAAAGACATCTCCCCAAGTCCTGGCTGGAGATGTCCAGTATTGAACTACAATTATAGACTGCATGCAAAAGAGGCCTTCAACATATGTTAAGCTCTGATCCCTCCAAGAAATGTCTTGTCCTGGCACATAAGCTTCCCTTCTGCCTAGCAGAATCTGCTTAGGCCGTCTCACAGGCCATCCTGGAACAGCCCGGTGATCACGCTTGGATCTCTTACAGTAGCTGGATTGTTGAAACTACAATCTTTGCAGGTTAGCTAAAGGTTTGACATCTTTTTCTTGTGCTCCTCCGCTGTGCCCTGATGGTGTTCCCTACCCTGGTAATGAAGCATCTTGTAAGAAGACAAGCTCAAGGAACACCACGAATTCAACAATTCAGCCCTGAGCCACATGCATGTAACGTCTTTTTTTTCTAACGAAACAATTAAAACATGCAACACTGATTACAACTTATCTGAAGAGAATATGATAGAGGTACAATAACAGGCGAAGCTTTTGAGCTAGTAATTGTAGAGGGCATCAGGAATAGGAAGACAGGGGGAATAGCTACTACTAAGGCAATAGTCAGATAAGTGGGGCTTGAGCCCGAGGCCAAGAGAATAATCTGAGAAAACATCTCAAGTTCATAGGAAGATAAAGTGAGGGAGGAGAGAAGCCTTGCAATATTCTGTTATGATAGCCTTTGCAATGAACCTAGTCCTGATTGATATGGAATCAGCTTCTTAGTCTGTCTTATCGTTTAGGTAGACAGTAATTAATTAATTAATTCAGGCTTCAAAATTTAGAAATTGAAGAGAAGAAAAATATTTTCCAATCTTCATTGGCTTCTAAACCCAATCTTTTCCAGAAGATTTGACTGCACTCTTATGAAAGATAATTCCTATAGTAGGTTCTTGGAAATATCTGACTATCAGTGTCATCCATGGTGCTCTTTGGTTTCTCTCGAGACCACTACCACATGGACTGATTGCTCAAGAGGACAGAAAGAGGGCAGAGTCAGTCCAGGCCAGCAGGTTCAATCAGAGCAAACTCTACCAAAGCTGGGAGTCACATATCCATCCTTAAAATGAGGGATAAACACTTCTTTCTAGGAGCCTTGCTCTTGAAATGGGGAATATTTTTGAATTAACATTGTTAGCACAATATCAGGTCCTGCTGTGTTTTTTAAAAAATTGTTTGCATTGCCTTTGTCGCTGTGGCTCTTTGTATCCTGCTTAGACTGAAGCAGTTTATATATTTTTCTTAAATGAATAATTATAGAGATTGGAACTCTCAGGAATGGGGTATATTGCACGTTCACAGCAGCTATTTCTACAATACTAGCATTAACTGCTTATTTCACATTGAGATGAATTGCATGTAATTTCATTCTTTGGGTCAAACATTATTCACACATTTGCTCTGTGCAGCACTGAAATGTCAGCTTTCTCGATAATTTAAGCTCCCCGTAGTGATAAATAGGGATAGGAATACTCGCTTAAAGAAAAATAAAGTTCTCCTGCCTCCAATAAATAGCTGGCGTTTTTACAGAAACATCACTCAACATTAAGGACATTTTGCAAGGAGGAGGAAGGAAAAGATGACGACACCCAGGGCCCCATTAGGGTCTGGCAACCGGAGGACATCCTTCCAGTTTAGCCTGTTGGCTTGTCGAGGTCAGGCTGGATCCGCTGCAGAGCTCTTTCAAGTCCATTAGACTTTCTTGGATGGCTTTGACAAATTGGCTGGAAGAAGTCTCTGGACAGGTTTTGAAGCTTGAAACGCAGAATAAGATATGTTGGGACTGAGGATTGTAGCAAGCCCCATAGCCTTGAGGAATCACCGGCCCGTAACAGCAGAATATCTCCGTTGTGGTAGGAACCTAATTTTAAGAACAACAAAACAGGGCTGAGTTAAGATGGCCAACTAAAGGCCTCTTGCCGGCCACTGGGGAGCTCTGGAGGTGTGTCAAAATGAGCTGGTTTTGGGATTGTCATTTTGACAGTGAAAGAAGGAAATGGCTAAACCCATTCAAGACCATCAACTTCAATTCATTGAACACATTTTTAAACATCATCTGAGCTCCAAGAGAGAGACCAAACATGGTGCTTGGATTGTGAATTTAATTATTATTATTTGACCCATTCAAAATCACAAAAGTGCATCTCACTTACTTTGGGGGGTTCACTGGAGAAAGCAATTCTGTTTGCTTTTTTTTTGCAGTCAAAGGAAGCCAGGCTGCCAAAGAACATGGTGGCTGAACCCCAAAGTTGACATAAATCAGAGCATAGAACAACTCAAAGTACTGCAAGATTGGAAGATAAGGAGAGACTATCTGGCCCTCAGAATCATCAAGAGCCAGGCACGACTGAAGGGATAAATTCAGCATCATAATTTGATAATGATATCATCATCCCTTGAAGTTGTCAAGAGATAACGTCATCATCATGAGTGCAGAGAAGAGCAATGAAAATGATTAGGGGGCTGGAGGCCAAACTATAAGAACGGCTGCAGGAACGGGATATGTCTAGTTTAATGAAAAGAAGGACTAGGGAGACAGGATAGCACTGTACCAATATTTGAGGGGCTCCTAGAACGATGCGAGGGATGAAACTATTCTCCAAAGCCCCCGAAGGCAAGACAAGAAGCAACGGATGGAAGCTAACCAAGGAGAGAAGCAACAGTGAGAGCAATCAACCAAATCCAACAGCTTGCCTTTGGAAGTTGTGGGGGCTCCATCACTGGAGGCTTTCAAAAAGAATCTGGACAGCCATTCGTCTGAAATCCCCAAGCAGGGGATCGGACTAGAAGACCTCTGAGACCCCTTCATTTGCTTTATGCTCTATTCTTTGTGACCCCTTCCCCGGTTCCACTCTATAACTTGACTGCCAGGTTGGGGAATTATTTCAGGAACCTCTCAGGAGAGGCTTTTGCTTTGGAAAATGAAGGCTGAGAGTCCTGTTTTCTTGATCCTAAATCCACTTGGAATGAGGGTGGTTGGGTGGGTGTGGGGGACAACTGAGCTGGCCAGGCTTGTTCTTTTAATTGGATCATTTTATAACATATCTTCTGCAAGTCTACAGCTCTGCCAATTGAATCCTAAAGCTAATCAGATTTTTGAGCACGCCCCCTGCGAACTCACCCATTAGACTCGAAATAACGTTCCCCCTTTGCTTGTCAATTCTCTTTCATTGGCAACCTACTAATATGAAAGATAGCCGCCATCCCCTTATGGTCTTAACAGGGAACAGTTACTGAGTGTACATTTAAGGGTTGGGCTTATTCAGATCTCAGAGATTTATTATCTTGAAAAAAGCCTTGGAGGCAGTCAATTCTGCAAGAAGCTATTTCTTACAGTCAGAGTTGGTACGTTGGTTGTTCTTTTCTCTTTTTTTTCCCCCCCTCTCCCCCAGTTTGTTTTCAGTTTCATTATTGTTGCGGAATGCAAAGCTTCCTTTAAAAGCAAAATGCTGGAGGTTAAGAAATCCTTCCTCTCCTGCCTTTGTTGTGTACAGGCTTTCAAAAGTGGCATTTTGCTTTAATGGCACAGGACAGGCCATTAGTCCCGCTAACAGAGTTATAGAAGAGGCAGATAAATTTGCTGCTGTAGCCCAGCCAAAGGCCATCAAGCTATTCGGATTCCTTCCCCCCGCCACCCTTTTATCCATGGATGGTTTCTTGGAGAATTTATGTAAGGATGGCTGGCTTATGCACAGACACATCTGAAAAAAAAAAACAACTCCAGACAGCAGGATAAGATCGAATGGCTTGTGAGATTCCTGCCCTGCCCTGCGCATCCTCTGAAGTTCCCCTCTGACCAGGAAACAATGCCTGGCCTTCGGTCTCTCTCACGCAGAAGGTGAATGCAGGGGTGGCCACCGTCATTTGGTAGGTTAAGACTGTCCACACACACACACACACACACACACACACACACACACACAGGGTGAGCAGCGCAAAGAATCCACCCATGACGTGATCTTGACCTGAGGAGCAAAGGGAGAGAGAACAGTCTGGAGCTTCATGCTTGGCAGGTCTTTGCAAACACAGGCAAGGAAGACTTCATCACGCTTGAAAGCAGCCAGGTGAGCGACGCCAGCAAACCTTGCGATCGGTTTTAGTAAGACTGGCTCTCCTGGAGCCTCCTTTGATACTCGGAGCATTGCGGGGGGGAGGGGAAGGGAGTGGGGTGCTTAGAGGTCCCTGCCATAAAATTAAGATTTTTAAAAAAAAATGGAGAGAAAGAGAATTCTTTCTGGCATCATTTAGTGATTTCATTTTTATTAAATGGCTTGTATCCCACCTCTATTATTTTTACAAATAACTCAAAGCGTCAAACCCACCTGACACACCTTCTTTCTCCTCCTATTTTCTCCCCAACGCCAACGAACCTGAGAGGCGAGTTGGCTTTCATGGCTAAGGAGGAACTACAACTCACCACCTCCTGGTGATTGGCCCAAAGTCACCCAGCTGGTTTTCATGGCTAAGGCAGGATCCGAACTCATGGATGGCCAGCTTCTAGTCTTCTTAACCACTAGACCAAACTGACCTTCATATTAAGGATATTGAATCAGGTTAATTTTAATTTACTTTTAATTAAATATATTTATAAATTCTGTTCAGTTTGGTTCTTTTCCCAGCTCTTGCCACTATTCTGCCTGCTTGGTACGTTGCTTAAAGATTAAGCACGACCCTTGGACAGATTAATATTTTATATTTAAAATAGAATAGAATAGAATAGAATAGAATAGAATGGAATGGAATGGAATGGAATGGAATGGAATGGAATGGCATGGCATGGAATGGAATGGAATGGAATAGAATAGAATAGAATAGAATAGAATAGAATAGAATAGAATGGAATGGAATGGAATGGAATAGAATAGAATAGAATAGAATAGAATAGAATAGAATAGAATGGAATGGAATGGAATGGAATGGAATGGAATGGAATGGAATGGAACGGAACGGAACGGAACGGAACGGAACGGAACAGAACAGAACAGAATAGAATAGAATAGAATAGAATAGAATAGAATACTTTATTGGCCAAGTGTGATTGGACACACAAGGAATTTTTCTTGGTGTAAATACTCTCAGTATAAAGAAAAGGTACATTTCTGGTTATATTTTGCTTGAATGTTTCTCAATCAGCTTTGATCCCCTTTTTGGGAAGAGAACATTGATTTACTTGAACTAGAGTTTACCCTTTGTTTAATTTGATCCTTACCCATGTTATTTGCCCAGACAGACAATTCATTTGGCTGTTCATTTCTCCTGTCAAAAAGCCCCAGAAATGGAAAGTCATCACATTTTTAAGAGTTGTTGAGCCCCAGAAAGTCTTTACCGGCTTCATCTCAAGTTGTCACTGATTCATACGGACTGTCACGGTGAGAATAATGGAGATCCTTTCCTCTGATTAATCCCAGGAAAATTTCACTCACCTGGCTGGTAGAGAGAACAAATCGATTGCTTGCCAAATAAGTTTCATCAGTAAAGAGGTCTGGCAGTTCTTCGAAGTTTTCTCGGGCCATCTCTCGCAGTCCCAACAGGTGGTTGTCGATGGCCATGCCCGTAATAGCCTGGGCCCCAAACAGGAGAAAGGAGGCACGATCGATCATTGCAGCAAGACGCCAGCCTATCCGTTTGTACTTTGGGCTTTAACACGAAACCATTTCCATTTTAAGAAAACAGAATAACAGAGTCGGAAGAGAGGCCTTCTAGCCCAACCCCTGCTCAGCCATTTCAGACAAAGGGGTTGCCTAGCCCCTTCTTGAAAAGCTCCAGTGTTGGAGCACCCAGAACTTCTGGGGGAAACTTCTGTTCCACTGGTTCATTGTTCTCCCTGTCAGGAAGTTTCTACGTCATTCCAAGTTGCTTCTCTCCTTGATGAGTTTCCATCCGTTGCTTCTTCTCCTGCCTTCAGAGGCTTTGGAGGATAGGTGGACCCCTTCTTTTCTGCGGCAGTCCCCCCCGTCCCAGATATTGAAAGAGTGCTATGATGTCACCCTTAGTCCTCCTTTTCATTAAACTAGACATTCCCAATCTGGGAAACTATTCTTCATATGTTTTAGCCTTCAGTCCCCTAATCATCTTTGTGGCTCTTCATTTTTACTCAGTGGACTCTGTGGCTTTGTTCAGCTTGATATTCACACTTCTTTAGGAGTGGAAAATCAAGAAGGACACAACCCTAGCCTTGCTGTTTGAAGGAACTCTACTGAACTCAATGGGATAAAGTAAAAAGAAGAGGAGATGGCCTTGACAGAGATAAGCAGGATTTGTTGACTCGGCAAAAGAGGGTGAAGCTTTTTTTTAAAGTCCCGAACAATGAAATAATATCCAGAAATGGCTCAGACACAATCAGAGTTGCAAAATTTTGTTATCAGAATCAATCTCAACAAAGTAAAAATGCTAATCATCCTATCAATTTGATTTTCTGGTCTGATGGGGCTGACAGAGACATCTCCTAATTTCTACAAAAAGGAAACTCCAGTCTGTTTAGTCCTGGATTGGACTGAACCAATCAAAAATCTTATTGGTTCACCAGTGCTGTTTCCTGGATGTGCTGTTGTTGTTATTTTATCCTATATTTTTAATGCTTTATGTAAATTTGTATGATTCATCCTGTTGTAGCTCCCTTCTAGGATTTTGATCATTTTTATCATAAAAGTAAAATGTGCTTAATACATTTGTAGGGTGGTAATATTAAACTATTTTCATTAATGTTTACAATAGTAGATCTAGAAACTTTGCAATGCCATGTAAATTGTATATCAACTTAGGACAATTTTTTCCCAGACTGCAAAAAGGAAGATGACAATGAAAGACAAGTTGCTTAACATGTTTGTAGGCATAATGTGGGATTCTTTATTTAACAGATTAAAATTTCCCATCCAAAAGTTTAAAAAAAAAAGCACATTCTCAATGCTACAACCTAACCATTTCATTCATTCTTCAAAACTTTGGTTAAACAAATACTCAAAGCAAAGAATAAAGAACGGTTCATGGATCTTTAGGAAAGCAAGAAGCCAATGTTGGCCTGTCTGACATCAGAATGAGTGCCAGGAAAGGTGATCACACTGAGGTCACCATGGTTTCCTCCCATCACAGGAAATGGATTGGAGGATCAATGAAAATATCTTCCTATCTAGGGCAATTTATAAGGCTAGAAGCACTGACGTGCTTCCAAGGCAGATTAGTGCCCTACCTGGAGAGAAAGAGACCGCTGTGTCCTAACCCAATAAAGGAAGTGCCAACACATTCTTCACAAGTCTGGGGGTGGGGTGGGGAGAAACTTAAATTATTTTTTCTAAGGGTACAAAGTTTAATGTATCAGAATCATTTGCTAAGGAAAGAATAATTAAACAATCTAGGCTATCTGGGCTCCATCTGGAAGAATTGCTTCTGGAACAAAGATTGTGAAGGAAAGATCTTAAGAACTTTGGAAGAGTCACTCTAGTTCCATCAATGCAGCATTCCCTTGGGAAACAGATGAAATGGAGAATATACATGCCAGGAGTTGCTGCTAATTGTGGTGGAATGATGGCCAGATCTTGGGCACACGGAAAATGGAGCCACGGCATTGCAGAACAACACAACATAACATAACAGAGGGATAGAATCAAGATCACCTTTTATAAGGCCTTGGTAAGGTCACATTTGGAATATTGCATCTGGTTTTAGTCACCAAAAGTAAAAATAAAAACACGTTGAGACTCTAGAAAGAGTGCAGAGAGGAGCAACAAAGATAATTAGGGGACTGGAGGCTAAAACATATGAAGAACGGATGCTGGAACTGGGTACGTCTAAGGAGTAAGGGGAACGTGGTAGCAGTGTTCCAATATCTGAGGGAATGCCATAAAGAAGAGGGGAGGGTCAAACTATTCTCCAAAGCACCTGAAGGCAGGACAAGAAGAAACAGATGGAAACGGGAGCAACCTAGAATTAAAGAGAAATTTCCTCACAGTTGAGAACAAAAAAAGTGGAAGTACTTGCCTCCAGAAGTTGCGGCGGGCTCCATTACAGGAGGTTTCAAGAAGAGATTGGACAGCCATTGGAACAGTTTCAGAGAGGACTACTTAGTTCTGGGGAGCAGGAAGACGAGGTTAGAGACTCAAAGCTTCTGCCAGGTATAAGTTGATTTGGAAGATCTTTGGCAGTCTTCCAAAATTCTATCCTTTTGCCCTAACTAACTATAAATGTATTTCCAGAAATTCAAGCCTCACAGGATCCAACATTTGGCTTTCAATGGAAATTCTAGATGGCTTCTTGGTCTCAACATGACTTCAACATACAGAGATTTTGGGGGTGGAAATTTGGATTTATTTATTTATTTTTAGTCTGAAGACCATATTAAGATTTAAAATAAGGCTACCAGATCTGGGATGCAAAAGTCTCAATGGCCATTAGATGGCAGCACTGAAGTATAGCTTGGCGACCCTTAGTAGCTGCGTAGTTGAGTAGCAAGCAACGGATTGCACATGAAAAATTTACAGTACAACAAATTTTATACGAGACATAAAGTTGAAAATAAACAAAACAATTCTGTTTCAGCCTCTGATTTCTGGAAAATGAAGTACTTGTATTTCATAGTCACCAACATCCTTAGGATACCGTTTTTTTTAAAGTAATGAACTATTTTTTTCATATAGTAGATGCTTACCAAAATAGTGTAATTGGTTTGAGCTGTTATTGCACTCTTAAATAGCTGCATTTTTTCAGAATTCTGTAGACAAAAAAGAACAGAGAGATTTTCTAAACATATATATCCACGTGGGCAATCCCATTACTTTTAATTCAGAGATTAATTCCTTTAATACAGATGCATTAGGAAGTCTACCCTGGGAACTGATCCTAAACTAGAATGCAAATTTAAGCAACATTTGCCCTTTTATTTCAAATGTTGCAATACCTTGGTTAAAACATTGTACCAAAATCAGTTTGAAAATGCATAATTAAGCGTCAGTCTTCAAGACAAAAATAGAGAAAAAGGTTAGAATGCTGAATAGTTTGTACAGAAGCTGGTGGAGCTGACAGAGACGGCTAGGTGACCGTTTGGTTCAAAGAAAGGAATATAAGTACTTTGGTTTCTACTTGGAAACCACTTCTGGACTTTGTGCTTGAGGTGGAAAAAAATGAAACATTGACTGTGGGTTTTACTGATTAGATTGATTTGCGCTTATAGAAATGGCTAGCTTACATTATTATGTAAAAGTAAAAAATTGAGGTTCAATGTGAATGCTTTATTCTACTGCAACAGAGGGAATCGGAAGTCAATGCTTTTTTTTTTTTCCTTTTCTCCCTCTCTTTCCCCCGAAGAGTGTCCTACTCTTTGTTTTTGTATTTTATTCTGTAAACTAATAAAATGCTAAAATACTAGAATGCTGAGTAGTCACATGTTAATCTTTGTATACTGTAGATGTTGATTTCGCCTTATGTTACAGGCATGGAGAAAGAACATACACAAAGTTGGAATAGTCCAGAGATAGGCTATTCTGTCCAACCTACCTTATGGCTGCCTTCCCCAACATGGTGCTCCCCAAATCTGATGGATTAGAATTCTTAACATCTCCACTCACTTTATCTGAAAGTTTCCCCAGGAGCCACAGAGATTACAGGTTCAATTTAACTGAATCCAGGGCAACGAACACAATTTTAATAGTAACAAATCAATCATTACATGCTTCAGTGGCTGAAGAACTGGCTTGGTGTGATCAGCAAAAGAGTAGGTCACCGCACGCAGGAGCTTTTTAAAGCAGCTGCATCTTGCAGCCTGCTCTCCTCAGCTGCTATGAGAACCCAGAGATAGATAGATATGGGTGCTTTCAAGAGTTCCGGCTAGTGCTATTTCTTTTCTCATTTGCTTTGAAGCACCCGCTGAAAACCAAGATTGAACAATGCTCATTTCTACTGATTCTACACGTGCATTATAGCTACCTCTTAAGGTGAGTTGTTACAGCCTCATTTGAGCTTACCAAGAAGGTATAGCTTAGCATAGGATTACTTTTAACTCACCATCACCGGACATCTACCAAGGATTGCTCTCTACCAAAGGATTCGTTGTAAAATCCGGTATTTCTTCTCTTCCTTGCTTTTCCTGTCTATACACCTGTCCTTTCTGGACAAGCAAAGAAACAAAACATCCCCCAACCTATCTACCTCAAACCATTTGTAGAGTAAGATAATTGATCATCTCCAACAGTGGAAGATTTGTTTCCTTAGCTGCCTTAGGTACTTGATCGGAGGAAAGACAGGAATAGGGATGGAATGCATATATAAACCCGAAGTATAAGCCAAAGAGTCAGAGACCTGGAGAGCTGATTTCTTATCTACCATTCCTTTTACAAACGATAATGCTTCAGGAGTGGCGGAGCGGATGTTGTCTACCCTCCCGCATTCATAGCGACGAAGAGAAGCACTTTCATAGGTGGGAACCAGCCTCATGTTCATCCTACAGTGGAACGACAGTAGAATCCTGTTTGGATCATCCCCTTATTATAGAAGCACTAAACAGCTATAGAAAAAAACAGTAGCATCCTGATCCAGGCATTATTTTACTATTGCTTTTTCCATTGGGTTTAGGATTTCATTTTTAACTATGGGAAGAATCTCATGGCCGCCTGGAATGTTGGGCCTCAGTTATTACAACTCTGTTCTAGATTACTTTGTGATTAAAAAGTGGTGGAATCCTTAGAGTAAAGACTTATCATACAGAATATACTTTAATTGATTTGGATTTGGATGTCCGTTCATCTCCACAAGGGACTCTGGGTGGCAAGCAAACTTACAATTAATCAAAAGCAAATTCTCATCAGAGATACAAAAATTAAGAAGCCCAGCATCTAAGGAAGCATCTAGACTGTGTGGAATGGCTGGCTGCACGTCCTCTTTTGCAAGGGTGAATTCTCTCTTTAGAAGGTCTTCCAGTTAGATGGCAGCACCTAGGTAACCTTTGGTTGAACTGGAAAAGCTAAGTGGGATCAGTCCTGGCTAGTATTTGGATGACCATTCACTAAAAAGAAAATTGTAGGATGACAACCTATATGGAAAATGATAAGCAAAAAACACTTGAAATGTATTTGCGTTACCCAAAAAATTACAGAGGGGGCTATGAAGATTGTGGGAATTGAGTTGGAGTTGAGTTGAGTTGAAGGTAGGTCAAGAGTTCTGCAGCCAGTGTGTAAGTGGTGGGATTTCTGTGGCTGCAGCATCATCAGATGTCATCCTGTGGCATCATCCAACAGGGTTACAGGGCTTTATAAAGTGGGCCTTCCCAAAAAGATGGCCTAGGATCAGGTTATACTTTGGTTGGACCTTGGAAATGTTGGATCCCCTTCTTCGGTTCCTTTTCTCCACAGTGCTGACCACCTTGAGTGTGAGAGGGAAAAATAACCATTCAACTTATCTCTATGATACCCAGAAGACAATCTGGACCAGGAAGGATTTGCTTGCTTGTTTCCTATGGGAGGATAGTTCAACCACCCCTCCAAATACCCCATGTGGGAAGACATGGTAGAAAAACCTTGAATTTTCAGACAACAAGTCAGGGAAGAAACCAACATCTCAGGATCTTCTCCATAACTCTACCTGAAGATGCAGAAGATTGGTGGCCTGCTCTGAACTTTCTCATTCCAGGCAGGGAACGTTTGAACAGCGTGGACTTTTGACCACAAAGTGGACAGCAGGCTGTCCTCTATGCTACTGAATTATATGCTTCTTTATCATTTGTTGGCCTCTAATTTGCTTCCATTGTGTTCTTTATCAATCCCCATCCTGGGAGTCACATGTGGACTCCAACTCTAAGGCCCAGGTTCTCCCTGGGGCTTAGAGGCTGCTTAAGTTAAAGGCTCTCCGTTCCATCCCAGCTGGTCACTCCTGGGTAACGTGTAGCTTTGCCAAAATAATCTGCATTCAGGGAAATGATAGAGAAAGCAGGCAATTTGGCCTGGACTGAAATCTGTGTGGTCCATATATTTCCTTCACATACCGGTAGAAAGCCAGCTGGAGTGCTACTTGGATGTAGGCGTCCGGACTCATCTTCTGTTTTTTGATAAATTCTTTCCCATAGTTTTCAAACTTATAAGCGACAAAATCCAGATTTTTCACCAGTCTAGAAAAGAAGAAAGAAGAAGAATAGAAGTGAGGAGTTCTCATCTTCTTTAAAAATAAAATAAATATGCTTTCCCGACAAGCTATCCAAAGCATTGGCAGCATCATGTCCATAAAAAACTTGAAATTTAGGCATTAATCTCAGTTTGTCAGATGAATTGTCCAATGCCATTGAAGGAGCTATAATGTGTTTCCCCTGAGCACTGGGAGTGGCAGTTCAGGAGAAGCAGGTTTACAGTCAGAAGCACCAGCCTATGCAAAGCGCCAAGGCTTGGATTCAAATGGGCTACGCTACTATTCAAATGAGTTACTTTTCCTCCTAGGGCCGTGATCTCTCCAACCTCCAGACTTAGACCAATTAGAGAACACCTTGTGCACCCACAAAGGGTAAACATTTAAATAAAATGCAAAGACTGACATCCAGTTTATTTCCCCTCTTGTTTGGAGTCATTAGTCATCCAACAGGAACACGCTGACAATAATATACAGGACACCGCCCTGGCGAAGGACGGGGCCGAATCCTGAAAGGGCTCAATCCTGTTCCTTGCAGGGATGTTTTTCCAGGTATTTATCTATCTCACAGAGCTTGCCGAGGGACATTTGCCTTGCTTCAAAGGTTGTGCACAGCCCTGGCATTTAATATATTTCTTTGCCATTTTTCAAGGCTGGGATTTTCCCCAAGGTACATATAACGCAAAAGCAAAACAGGCAAATTGAAAAGACAACGTAACTGAAATATCCAACAGCAGAAAAGAGCTTTTACTCTTCAGTCCTTCTAGGGACAAGCCAGAGAGAACAGATGCTTTAAAAAGAGAAGCTACAGATGAAACCATGGACGCCTCCTGAGGAAGCAGATTTTCTGATGAGACGTCACCACAAAAGTATTTTTTTCCTATAGTGTCTATGTTACATTTGCCAATACAGAGTTACAAAATATAGAATTACGACTACAGATAAAAAGAAAAGGAAGGAAGGAAGGAAGGAAGGAAGGAAGGAAGGAAGGAAGGAAGGAAGGAAGGAAGGAAGGAAGGAAGGAAGGAAGGAAGGAAGGGAACGATGAGAGAAAGGCAGGCAGGAAATCCTTAATCACATATAACATGTTTTTCTGCACTTTCTTCCACCAGCAACAATTCTGCTTTTAGCTCTTTACTCCACCAGTATCTCCCCCCACAATCAATTAATGACCCCCCCCCCCTGTATATTTATTGTGCTCCTCAGATTAATCCTCCAGAACCTGAAGCCCTAATATGATCTCTGCATGAAGTTGAACCACCCAGTGAAATCGTTGTACCTTTCCAGTTTTTCTGCAGAAGAAGCCAAGTGGTTCTGAATTTCGGGCGAACATTTCCACCGCAGCCTCCTTGGAGCGGGAAGCTCACTCACGGAATCTGCTCTGACCAGTTTCTTGGCACCTTCTTTCCTGTTCATAGAGAGGCAGGGGAGTCCAAGGGTTGGTTGGTTGGTTGATTGATTAGTTTTGTGACCTGCCTTTCTGAATCAACTCAGGGAACTTAGATATCTGCTGCTCCATCTATTATTGCTTCTGAGTCTAGAACTAGTTTTAGCTAGTTAAAAACCAGAGTTTGGCAAATTACAGGAAATATTTTTATTTCTGTCTGAAATAAGAGGTTGAGCTTGGTTCTTGGTGTCTTTGCAGGATGAATCTCACCACCAAAAATATGAAAGTCTTTTGTGGTGTCTCATTTTTTTCTTCTTCTCAGTCTATCTTACAACCCTTAGATTCCATGGTGGCCTTTCATCTGGTTCACTGACAAAAGAAACCAAAATGGTTACATCCGGGAAGTCTCCAGGAGCTAAGTCCAACCTGAACTAGAACTTCCTCTCCCACCATCCTTCGAGTCAATGGCCTTAAATTTGGGGTTGTCTGCTTTTCTAGTAAGTGCGACAGAATTTGCACATTTCTCGTCCCATCCCACTGCTTTTCTCTTAAGAGAAAACACCATCAATACGTGTTTCTTTCCAAGATTTGGCCAAGCATGAAGGTGTCCATCATGTCTAGATTTCTGCAGAGCCTTACAAAAGGGCGTAATAAATAATAGGAAGACATTCAGTTAAGTGGTGTTGGCTTCAAGTGATGGCTGAAGTCTGAATGTCACTGGAAAACACGCAACGCATCCGTTGAAGTGAAAAAGCAGGCAGTTTCTTAGAGAAGCTGAAGGTAAACTTACATGTGCTTCAGCAAGTGTTCAATGCACTGCACCAGAATGATGCCGTCAAACGGAGAGTGTTCACACACCGTTCCACAGACTCCATCTCGTCCTACGACAAACTGAGCAGGGACATTAATTTAGGCAGAAGGGAAATGTGGATTTAGGAACTCTTCAATTTAAAAGAATGCAGTACATTTGGCCTTTTAAGATACCAGTTAGAGAAATAGACCAGCCAGGATTAGAAAGGGAGGCTGGCTTTGTTTTATGCATTTTATACATTGGCCAAGAAACAATTTTAAACTCCCCATTGTAACAATATCTAAACATACTTGGATGACGTGAAACACCAGAAAGCACCTAAGTAAGAGAAAGTTGAAAGGAAGTAGAAAAGCATAAAAATGGCATTTTTCTTTCAAAAAACCGAGTGAATGATGTTTATGAAGCTATTCAACAGGGAGGGAGACTTTCTGCTCCTTTCCAAGCGTTCTCTCTTATCTTCACCTCCACACAGAGTAACAGAGGTGGAAGCCCCAGCTCAAGAGGGGAGGGGGAGGCCAACCTATAGTTTCCAAAGCGGCTGAAGGCAGGAGGAGAAGTGATGGATGGAAACCAATCCAGGAGAGAAGCCGCCTAGAACGAGGGAGGAATTTCTTGACAGTGAAAACAATCAACCGGTGGAATGGAAGTTCCCTGCGGAAGTTGGCCCTGAAAGTCGATAATAACTGGAAGATTTTAAGAAGAGCTGGGACAGCCACTTGGACAGAAGGCTACAGGGCTCTCATTTGAGCAGGGGGCTGGACTGGAAGACCTCTAAGGTCCCTTCCGACGATGTTATTCCGATATTCCATGTGGAAGTGAAGATGGGAGAGAAAAACAGTCCACACAATTATGTATTGCTGGAGGACTTAAAGCAAGGGATGAAGTGGAAGGTGCTAGAAGCCGGCCTACGGGCCGGTGCTCCCTTCTCTTTCTCTCCTCGTGCGCTCTGCTTCCCATGAAGGCTGGCTACGTTTGGGCAAAGTCTGAGCCAGCCGAACCAGGCTGCCATGCGGAGGAAAGGGAGGCTCTGGGGCAGCCTTGAGAGGAGGAGGCCAGCCCGAGGGTGCCAGAGCGGCCGCCAGGGGGGCTTGACTGGAGGCAGGCGGAAGGCAGGAGGCGGGTTTGCACCCAGATGGTCCCGGTCCATTTCCGGCCCCTTCAGCCTGCAAGGGAAGAAGCTCTTTGCTCTGAGAGCCCCACCCCCCTTGAAGTGAGGCCACAGGGGGCCCTTGATGTCCGGCCACAACTGAGCCCAACGTTTATGTTTGCTAAGTGAGAAATTTGTGATGTGGATTTTGCCCGCTCTTCCGATGCCCTTTCCTGCCACTGTTGTTCAGTGGATCGCTGCAGTTGTTAAGTGAGTCACATGGCTGTTAAGTGAATCTGGCTCCCCCCAATGGACTTTTCTCATCAGAAGGTTGCCAAAGGGGATCCCGTCACCCCCCACGCCCCCCAGGGCCCTGCAGCCACCGTGGATATGAACCGGGGCACAGCATCCACGTGTCAAGAAAGTTTGGTCATAAGTGTGAGGAAAGGTCGTCAGTCACTTTTTTCAGTGCCCTTGGGATTTCAAAGGGTAACCAACACCCCCCCCCCATTGCAAGTCAAGGACTGCCTGTAGAAGACCTTCATTGTCTCCCTGGGTTCAGCCAGGCTTCGGCGCGTTCAGTGGCTGCTTCTCCCCTCTGCTGGCTGCTGGGACTCACCTGCGTGGACTTATCGTACCAGCGATTGGCGCCGTTTTTCGCATAGCCTCCCCCGTGGAGGAGCTGCAAGGCCCGGTTGGTGTTGCTCAGCTCTTCTCCGGCTGGACTGTCCAGGCAGACCAAGCACAGGCTTCGTTCAATCATATCAAGGGAGTCGCGGTTTGTAGAATCTAGAGTAGAAAACAATTGGCTGGGAATAATGGCAGGCTGTTCCTTGGTTTTCTCCCTGAGGTGCAATTGTTTTGCTTCCTACATTCATTCTCGGAGAAGTCTAAGAGTGCGAGCCTTTTCGTTACTTCAGAATGAAGCCAGTGGAAGTTCAGAGCGAACAACGTTTGGGTTTTTACCCATCAAGGCTGGAAGGGGATGAGCTCTCAAAGCAATTAGATGGACTCCCTTCTACAAATTAATCTGCTGAACTTGAAAAGCACCGGATCTCTTTGGTAAATTGATGGTGGTGGACATGTGGTCGTATGCAATTTTATGAGACGCACATCTGAAATCAAATCATTCCAACTGGACAGTAGATAGTCTACTATCTAATCTTTGTGGGGGACCTTGGTGCTCTCTGAGCCTGGTTGTTTTCTTGCAGGGGTTTCATTATCCAACTAAGTGACATCATCAGTGTGAGAAGGGAATGGGGGTTTGCACCCAAGCACTGATGAGGTTACCCAACTGGGTCAATGTCTGAAAGAAAACCGCCAAACTTAGAAACCACCAAGGACTCCACAATTCAATTCTGAGCTACAAAAATTCTCTTCTCCTGGTAATCTAATCTTTGCCCAAGGAAGCCTTGAGGCCTGTTCCACCTCTCATAATTTCACGGGCAAATTCTTTACCTCTGGTAACAATAGGAAAGGTGAGCGTTGCAATTTATGAAAATAAGAAGTGTCTTTTTAGATGGGATCTCTCTTGTCTGAAATGAGATGAGTCTACTCGGGTAGGAAGGACCATCTGAGCCAACAGAACGGTAGAACTTTGCACAGCCTCATTTCAGTTTTTGTAATGTGGGAACGAGGCCTAGATGGATATTTCTTAACGAAGAAGAAGTAATAGGTGGACATGCTCCTTTGAAATTGAGCCGTTTTGATATTGTCCCCAAAATTAAACCCGGGGATGCTTTTAACCTGGGTCCAGAATTAAAATATGCCATGTGCTAAGAATGACTGAAGTGTCATTCTGCAGGACTTCCAGACTTCTAGACAGGTTAAAAGGACTTATTGGAAAAGGCAGAGCAAGAAGTCCTCGGGGCAAGGGGAAGAAGAAAAAGGGAATGGAAAAATGCCAGAAAGAAGATAACGACTGCTGAGGGCAACTCTGCCAAAGAACCGAAGGGCGGAGTTGGTGGGGCTCCGAGGTCAGGCTCTCACTGACCTTCCATGAGGATTACCCGGGACGTGGCCCACTCCAGCCTGCCATCCGAGGTCAGGAGGCCAATGGGAGGCAGCCTCTCTTCCTCGTTCTCTGACATCTTCACTATCTTCCGTAACTGGGTGAAAAGGTCTCCTTCGCTGAGACGCCGGAAATTAATCACCACGTCCAGAACAAAAAACTGCGGAGAAAAAATCAGGAGTGAAAAGAGGAGCTACTTTCACCTTTGAACTGGGGGATGCGTGGGGGGTGACCGCTGGTGCCTGGAGGCCATTCTCCCCTCGCTGATGTCCTCCTGGGGGCCCTTCATGATGCCTTCCTGCTTGGCCTGGTTGCTTGACCCAATCAAGAGTCTCTGTTCCCCCCCCACCAGCCTCTGAGCGTCAACAAAGCACATTCAGATGGGGCCAAAATAAAATGGAACTCGGCGTGTTTGTGTCGCACGTCGGCCAGCTAGACTGGCGAGACTTTCCATTCCAAGACATCGTTCTGCAGGAAGAGCAACTAGCGGCAGTGGAGGTGAGGGTGGGAGGGCTCAAGAAAAGCCACGATGGCGGCTACAACCGTACAAAGCTTCACTGCTTTTTATTTATGTTTGTAGATGTCGTGCATATAAAAAAGGGGCGGGGCTCCCATCACATGATCACGGCTGCCATTTTGATGCTTCTGAGATGTGGATTCACCAGTAAATAATCAGCTAGTCATAATATAGAGTAGAAATAGATAATTTTGAATCCCTTTTAAAAAAATCCTACGGTGTTGTTTGGTTCCACTAATTTCGATTAGAACTTGTCAAAAATTGTCAGTGCTGTTTCCCTTTGTTTTGGTGGATAACGGAACAACTAGAGTAGAAGTTTAAAACAGCTGGTAAAATAATCCAATGTTTAGGGGAATTGGAATTAGGAGACCCAGACAGAAATCTTCACTAGATCACAGACTCATTGGGTGATTGGGTTAGTTACGTTATCACAATATTTTCTACCTTGTAGGGGTGTAGTTGTGGAGATACACCTGTTAATGTATTTTCCTTGTGTACCCTGTCTCAAACTCTTTGAGAAAAGTTGGTTGGTAAATACAATTAAATATTACTAACTTAAAAAAAGAAAAGTGAAGCTTTCTCTGGAAAAAGAGGAAACACACAGAAAATCTGCCAACCTCAGTTTCAAACTGTGAGATCCTCAGGTCCTTGAGAATAAATTGTGACTCCAATCACCAAGAATATCTTCAGTTCTGATTTGATGGCAAAAAGTCAACTGAGAAGAAGGAGGCATTCATTCAAAACAAACTGTTCACTTCCTTTTTTATTTCTTCTCAACCTGTTCTTCCTGTTTTCAAGCATTTTTTTAAAAAAAATTCCAGATCTATACACTTCAATCCCCAAAATTCTCAGCATTGGCTGCATTGATTGGTGAATTCTGGAACCTGAAGGTCACACATCTAATGATCACCCAGACTAGGCAAAACTCCCATAACCTGAATTTGTATACATTCTCGATCAATTCAAGGAAGTGGGTGAGGAGTAGAAATAATAATAATAATAATAATAATAATAATAATAATAATAATAATAATAATAATAATAATAATAATGATGTGGGGTTCAGATGCTCTCACCTGATTGTTACAAGCAACAATGATATGATCTGGTTCAGGCATGATATTGCTTTTCTGGGACACTAGGGTGTCCTTGGTATATCCCGGAAGACGATAAGAAGAGAAGAGTCCGTAGTATTGCTTCATACAAAGAGGGTGACCGGACAGTTGTCCACGAGCAAAATCCACAGGGAGTGTGTGGCTAGAGGAACAGAACAAGAGACAAATCACAATGTGTGTGTGTGTGTGCGTGTGTGTGCGTGTGTGTGTGTGGGTAGAAAGGAAAGAAATCGTATCAAATCAACTAGAATCATGATAGATAAAAAGAAAGCATCGGTAGACGGATGCCAAAGCTGAAAAACCATCATTCGTAATGTCCACAAAAACCGCATTCCAACCATATTACCATTCATGAATGAGCATTGGAGAAAGCACAGTAACAGTCAACAATAAGGACCAAAGATGTCTGCTTCTTCCTGTCTTCTGATGCTCTGCTGGACTTTGAAATCTCTGACTGAAAAACACGCCATGGGCCGCCATGCACAGCAGAGATACTTCTGCCAGAGAGGGTTGAGATTTTTTTTTTTTTTGTGGTAAGACAAAGAAGATTTTAGATGGACTTAGTCCTTTCTACAGGGCAGGCAAAATTGTTCAGCCAATGGGATGTCTAATGGTCTACAATTTGGGAGACGCTTGAGATGCTAAAATTGAACAATGGTATCATATTAATATCTCATTCTAAGGACAGTAGAAAAATTAATAATTATAATGTTTTGTAAGCAATGTTCTCTGGAGACACTTGTAAAAGACATTGTGCTAAACTAGGTGGAAACAGAAGAACTGATGAATTGTTCGACAAAATATCATACCACTGCTTCCTCTGGAATAAAGAGGTTTTTTTTAGTGTTTCAATTAGAATAGTTGATAGAATCTCTGAATATTTCAAATCAATTGTTGAGTCCCACTGTTGAATCACTCAGGATGCATTTGAATAAATTCAACAATTTAAAAGGATTTTGAGCACACATAAAAGCTGTTTTTCTGCCCAGATTGTTTCAACAAATTAAATCAACCTAATCCAATTTTTCAAATCACATCAAATCCTATTTAATGGAGATGATTCAATTTTCAAATAGTTCTGGTCGAATTTTGGACTCTGTTTAGATTGATGATCTGAATGGAATGCTTTGAATTGGATAATAATCTATATCATAGTCTGGACTAAAGAAGATTTATTGAACAGATCTGAAGCAGGGTTGGAAGTGAGTGCATTGTTTAGCTAAAGTGTGATCTAACACAAGAAACAGGCAACACGTAGTAAAAATAGGGAGCGCTATATCTAACCCTGCTCCAGTTAATGGCGGTGTCCCACAAGGCAGCATTCTAGGACCCACACTCTTTATACTCTATATAAATGACCTTTGCAATCACTTTATAAGCAACAAGACAAGGGCAAATTAACATCCTTCGCTTTTCATTGGTCTTTCATTTCCACTCAGCTGAAATGTCGTTATACTTCCAATGGTTTCTTCTATAATTTCCCCCATCCTCTTTTAAAAACCAAAAAGAAGCATCTAAAATTTTGAGAGTCCTTGGGAGGATGCGCTTCCCCCTTGGGATCATAGGTCATGTAGCAACGTTGCTCCTGCTCAAAAATACACTGTGCACAGAAAGGATTTTTGTGCTTTTCCGATCTTCTGATCTTCAGACTTTCTTTCCAGGCAGAGTCCAGAGTCTGGGACTGAAGTCAGATGTAATCTTGTTAATCGTCCACAATTTATGGGGCTTGCCCCTAAAAGCAGTACATCTAAATTACATCTACAATTCTCCTCCAAACATGGTTTACTTTGAGAGAGTGACTTGGTTGCTGCGTGAGCTCACCTCAACCCCCGTTTGGCTTGTGTTCCTCACTTAAGAAGCGATTCTGTTCATAAGAGGCAAATGGCTTACCTGTCCAGGAGAGCTTTATAATCCAGAATTGCAGAAATGAGATTGGCTGCAAACCTAGAAGTCAAAATAGAGAAGGCCCATGGATTTCTGCAGCAAGAAATTATATCATCATCATCATCATCGCATTATCATGGTGGTCCTTTGCCAGCTGGCAATCAAGGAGCAGCTTGATAGATTGTCCACCAGTATTAATTGATCTTATTACATCCATTTTTAAATCCCCTCTGAGAAGGAATGGATGAGGTTCTCCGCTAATTTGTCCTGCAAAGTAGGTTAGATCCCTGATGTGACGTGTGAACTCAAACCCAGGTCTTCTGAACCTAAACCCATTATTTTAACAATACGTTAAGGAAGTCGCTTAATCACTTTCTTGAGCCTATTCAAATTGGATTACTCCTTGATATTGGCCAGCCAGAAGTTACCTGTGGCCTTAGCAAAAATGCACCAGGACAGGGCTATTTTAATGTTCCCAATCCTCTCTTTCCCTCACAAACTCTTCCCACAAAAGGATACCTTTAATCTCTCCTTATTTTTCCTGAAGACAGGCAAACAGGATCGTGGGTTAAAAGTCTGTAGAGATTCTCAGTCATCTAGGTCATAGTTGTCCCATGACACATGAGGACACAGGTAAACCTCCAAGTGGCCTCAAGGACCCTCTAAAAGGATGCAAATCGACCAGCTGTCTGCAAGGATTATAAATCCTGCCATTGCCCCACCATCCAGTCAGAGCTGAAGAAGCTTCTTGGAGGAGAAGCGAAACCTCTTCAAAAGGAAAAACCAGAAAGTCCAGTTGCCTGTAGAAAAAAAAAAAAAGACCCCTTTGGGAGGATCACGGGTTGCTTGTTTCAGCCCACCTTTGATTTGGGCTAGCCTTAACTACTGATCCTTTACGGGACTGTGCAGGAATGGTCAGACTGGTATTTTGGATGCACCCTCTGCTTTTCTCTGAAACAATTTCTAAGTGAGACAATGGTCTTATTGCAATTCATATCTGGTCAAGATAGTGTCTGGACAATATTTTCTATTTCCTCTTCCTGTTTAAGGTTTCTCTATAGAGCTCCAGTAGGCTAAGAGGCCTTTTCCGTGTCAGGATCTGTGCAAATAACAGAGATGCAAAGCAGGAAAAAAAAATAGCTGCCACAATGAAGCTATTCAGTTTATATCTGTAGACAAATCAGCATTGATAGACATTTCTGAAAGATTCCAAAGAAGAGCTTCTAGTCAGTATATTCATTCTGTCATTTTACGGTGTATGCCAATAACATTTGCAGATGATGTGATGATTTAACCAGCATCCATTGGAATCAGGGAGGGCTCATTGGAAAACTGAGTCTGGGGTGCAACTCAGATGTAAATGGAAGTTATACGTAGAACTGTGTTGCCCCTGTGCCTCGGGACAGACTGAGGAAGAAATGAGGCTTTCAGACTTCACGAGCACTGGAATTCTTTGATTGCACTCAAAGTAAAACGAGATTGAGCACACAATCACATTAGCAGAATAATCTCGATCAAAGCATTTAATTAGAATTTCAATATTTTTAAGTTGCCCCTGTACTTTAGAAAATGCTATTTAATTTGACCAGTAACTTATATTCAGGGAGGGCTTGTTATAATAAAATAAAAAAGGAGAAATATATCTAATAACATTTTTTTTTAATAAAAGAAGGAGCTTTGGAATTTTTTAAATGAAAAGTTTCTTTTAATTTTGTCTTGATTTGAATTGGCTACATGGATAGGATAAGATATAGCAGCTTACTGCCATATATATATAGATATAGATATATAGATATAGATATAGATATCTATCTCTATATCTATATCTACACACACACACACACACACACACACACACACACACACACACGATAGATCTGAGAGGAAATCCTGTCTGGAGATCCCAAGAAACAAGGAAAGATCTTTTCTTCAACTTGTTGCCTTCCAAATATGTCAATAACCCTGAGGCCTAATATTGATCTGGTTAGATCAGTTATAAAATAGCTTCTTATGTTACTTCTATATATTGCACCATGTTGCTTAATTTATAATATTAAGATTGCAATGCTTAATTTTGTTCCAAAATCATGGGAATATATCTTAATCCTTGGATTGCCATTCATTAAATATAAGAATTTGGATTTAGAGATGGTAATTTCAGAATATCAAAGCATGCACAATTAGCCCGTTTTGCTAGTACACATCTGAAGACTCTGTTTAAATTATTCGTTCATCCAAATTGCCCGTAATGATACCCATAATATATGAAAATGTTTAGAAACCATTTGTGTCATATTAAAATAACCATCTTTTCCATTAGTGCTTCGTACTGATCCCACTTCAGGTTTTAAAAATGGCTAGCTGAAAATCCCAACCGTTCACCAAAGTACCTCTATTTTATGTCCAAAATTCTGAGCGAGCTATAATCCAAAATGTTTTAGTTGCTCAGGCATTGCAGTTTGATCAAGTCTTCAATACTGTCTGGCAGTAGCATCACTAGAGCAAGACAGAAATGGACCTTTCGTAGATAGGAGGCCCTAAGGAGACTGTTCATTGGGTGGGTGGGGGGGATATGCCATAAGTAGCAGAAGCAATTTCCAGTCCAATTTATCTTCCAAGTCAATTTAATATGCAAATCTATAGGTAAGGGCAGACACAACGCATGCAGGTGAAACTCGAAAAATTAGAATATCGTGCAAAAGTTCATTTATTTCAGTAATGCAACTTAAAAGGTGAACCTAATATATAAGATAGACTCATTACATGCAAAACAAGATAGTTCAAGCTGTGATTTGTCATAATTGAGATGATTATGGCTTACAGCTCATGAAAACCCCAAATCCACAATCTCAGAAAATTAGAATATTGTGAAAAGGTTCAATATTCTAGGCTCAAAGTGTCCCACTCTAATCAACTAATTAAGCCATAACACCTGCAAAGGGTTCCTGAGCCTTTAAATGGTCTCTCAGTCAGGTTCAGTAGGAATCACAATCATGGGAAAGACTGCCGACCCGACAGTTGTGCAGAAAACCATCATTGACACCCTCCAGAAGGAGGGAAAGCCTCAAAAGGTAATTGCAAAAGAAGTTGGATGTTCCCAAAGTGCTGTATCAAAGCATGTTAATAGAAAGTTATGTGGAAGGGAAAAGTGTGGAAGAAAAAGGTGCACAAGCGGCAGGGATGACCACAGCCTGGAGAGGATTGTCAGGAAAAGGCCGTTCAAAAGTGTTGGGGACTTTCACAAGGAGTGGACTGAGGCTGGAGTCAGTACACCTGCATGCTTTTCTTTAAAAATGTGGTCCTTAGCCTCTGGTTTCTACATGATCAAAGACAATTACAGTTAATCCACACTCTTTGAGAACAATCCAGTCACTTGGAAGGATTTGTATATATTTTAATTGATTGGAATATTATAACATTAGTGGAAAATACCATAGTATCTCTGTTTTTGATATTTGTTTATCTGTTCCAACAAGCAGGGCAGTATGTGTGTCAGTGTTTATATACTTACACACTAATACATACAACAACTACTCATTTTTGTTCTTTTTATCTGCTGGAGCTGTCTGTAGTTTATCTATTTTTATTGCTTTTAGTTTATGTGTCATTGTGATTTTTATGATGTTGCTTGTGATTAATCTCTCCAGACAATGTAAAATGAATCAGAAGGGTGGGATATAAATTATCTAGTGAATATGAAAAATAACCAAAACAGGGTGAAGGCAGAAAAGGCTGTTTTCATTTTCAACGCAGGCTTATTTAAAGCAACACAAAGTGTAATCCTAACATGGTTCACTCTTTTAAAAATCCAGCGGGGCAGGAATGCCGGAATCTGGTTGAGCTGTAGCTGAGCTGACATTAAAAAGAGGTTGCTTAACTGACAGGTTGAGGTCAGGCGGCAAGACGAAGGAGCTGGTGTACCATGAATGAAGGCGTTCATTTCGATTGAAGTCAATTCCTGAGTCAGCGATTGGAACAGAATGATGTGATATTCTCTCTGTCTGTGGAGATTCTCCATCACCCAAGGTCCTGGTTGCCCCAAAGGTGCCTTTTTTTCTCTCAGGAGGCAATTGGACTTTCTTGGTTTTTCTTTTGTGCTTCTCATCCAAGATGCTTCTTCAGCTCTGACCGGATGGCGGGGAATGGAAGGATTTATCTTCTTTGCAGACAGCTGGTCATTTGCATTTGACCCTGAGGGCACAGATAAACCTGTCTGCAAGGAGTATAAATCCTTCCATTCCCCACCATCCAGCCAGAGGTGAAGAAGCTTCTTGGATAAGAAGCGAAATGTCTTCAAAAGAAAAATAAAGAAACTCCAGTTGTCTCCTAAGAAAAAAGCTTTGGGACAACCCTGACCTGGGTGAAAGAGAATCTACAGACTTTTGCTATACAATTTGGGACGAACCCCCTTTTAATGGTTCTGACTGAATGGTGGAGGATGGAAGGATTTATATTCCTTACAGTCATCTGGTCATTAGCTCTCTTTCTGAGAGTTGTTGAGGCCACTTGGAGGTTTATCTGTGCCCACAGGGTCTCCTGAATAGTGCAAATGGGTGTGAAGCCTTCTTGGGACTGCTGGAAGGTCCATGTGGTAAACACAGCCTGTGTTCATAAAATATATGCCTGTATATTCAACATATATACAGTATATACAACACAATATATATATCCCCTGTGTTGTAAACACAGTACATATTCTCTCTCTCAATCTCAAACTCTCTGTTCTCAGGTGGTCTTTGTCAACTAGGCATTTGGTTCTGGAGATGAGGGTCTTGGCTATGGAGTTGATCTGTGCAGGGTTAGGTTAGGGTTAGGGTTCCAATGGCTCCCTAGGACACACCATCCACCGGAAGAAAACACACACCAACCGCTACTTAAATGCACAATCCCATCACTACCTGAGAACAGAATTACACACCCTCACTAAATATTAATTTCCAATGGATTCCAAAGAAACGCTATTACCAACCTAATCTGAAGAGTGATACCCCCCAAAAACCAAGACACAGAATAAGACAACGGTATCGCCCTCCTCCCCTACATCAAAGGCACCACAGATAAAATCTGCAAAATTCTCCACAAACACAATATCAGGACAGCCTTCGGCACTGACCAAAAAATAGCCAACATCCTAAGAAACCCCAAAGACAAGATCCAGCTAGAAAACCAAGGAGTTTATGAAATACCATGCAACAATTGCCCAGCCACATACATTGGACAAACCATCAGGAGAATAAATGCATGCATCACAGAACACAAGAACGCAGTCAGAAAAGAAGAAAATACTTCCTCCCTTTTCCAGCACCTTAAAGCCACAGGACATGAAATTAATTCTGAGGGAACCAAATTAATCTCCAATACTGAACACTTCAACAAGAGAATAATCAGGGAAGCCATCAAAATAGAGAAACACCCCATAACATGAATAAATGGGACGATGCTTCCCACCTACCAGACATCTGGAAACTAGCCCTCGCCAACAAACAAGTCCCAGCCATGAAAACCAACATCGGACCCAAAACAACACATGACACCACCACCAATTTCCCTCAGCAGACTCAAACCCATCCCATAGATGAAAGACAACCACTGTCCAGAAACCAGACCACAGCTGCATCATCAGCTGCCACACACCCTGACCCCCAAACCAAGCAAATGGACCCATGCCATGAACACATATCCAGGCCTCAAACTCGGAGCCAAACCAAAACCTGGAACGTCACATCACAGCCACCTGCTCAGGATATCACATCACAGAACTCAGGAAGTTACACCACAATACCTCAGGATGTTGCAACACAACCAACGACCCAGAAGATTACAGCACAAGAGCCAGGATGTCACTACAATAGAATTCAGAAGGTCATCACACAGCCCATGATCCAGGTCATTACGACCCAGGAGATTACAGCACAAGACCCAGGATGTCAAAACAATAGAACTCAGAAGGTCATCACACAGCCCATTACCCAGGTTGTTACAACACAGGAGGCTGATAGACACACAGCCAATACTCAGCCACATATGTTCTTACGAAAAAGCCAGCCAAACTGCAAACATAAACTCCATCAACCAATCAAGAAATGACAACACAGCCAATCTCCCCACCAGTATATATAGGGAGACAGCAGCTTCAATCACACACACACACACACACACACAACTTTCCTGTGCATCATTTGGACAGCTGTTGGCCATAAAATGCTACGGATGTAGCTGGAACAGAATGTTTGTGGCCTTCGGTGAGTCTTCAGGTACTTTACCTCAGTTGATCATCTGCTTCTTGGAACTCTTGGCAAGCAAATATAATTCCTGGGCTAGAATTGATGGGAAGAGGTGATCGGTTGTTAAGATACATGTCATCTAGCCAGTATTGCAGTACCTACGAGAGAGAGAGAGAGAGAGAGAGAGAGAGAGAGAGAGAGACAGAGACAGAGACAGAGACAGAGACAGAGACAGACAGAGAGACAGACAGAGAGAGACAGAGACAGAGAGACAGAGAGACAGGGACAGAGACAGAGACAGAGAGAGAGAGAGAGAGAAAGAAAGGGGGGAGGGGCAGGGAGGGAGGGAGAGAGAGGGAGAGAGCGGGGGGAGGTGTGGGTGGGTACATTGTCTTTTACCATAAGTGCTTTTGTCTTTCTACTTTTTAAAATGTATTTGTGTCCTGCCTTTATTATTTTCATAAATAACAGGGTGAACATTTCCAGCACACTTTCCTCTTCCTATTTTCCCACAACCACCACCTTATGAGATGGGTTGGGCCAAGAGGGAGTAATCGGTCAAAGTCATCCTTCTGGCTTTCATGGTTAACTAGAAGTCGTCGTTCCCCCCCACCCCACCCCAGTTAACTAGTCCCACCGTCATGGGACAAGAACTCCCTGTCTCTTGCTTTCTAACGTGGTTCTTTAATGAAACTGGGAGTTGATTTTAATATTAATGTTCTTTGATGACTACAGGTCTACAGTAATTCTTCTCTCCCACATTAATCTCCCACTTCCTTCCAAAAAGGAAGTCTGTAAATAAACATTTGTTTGTACTAATAAGGCCTCTGTGATATCAGAGCATCTCAACCAATTCCTTGGAGGAGAGAATAAAGGAGAAACCCCAGGGTGATTCTAGCCCTTTTCACCTGCTTTATGATAAACATATTTGAAGTTGAAGGGCAGAAGACTTACCCAATTATCCATTTGTTCATGTCTTTCAAGAAGCTTCTTCTGAAGGAATTCTCCCTGGCCTCCTGGAGCTCCAAACTTCTCCACAAGAGTCTTGGTTTTCTTATATTGTTCTTCAGTCACCAGGTGTTTCATGCACTGAAGGTACCTATTTAATGTTTGCTGGAGGGAGGGAACCGGCAGCTTGGGCAGTACCTAATGAAGAAGAGTCCAAGCCATTAGTAATTGAATCCCCATGATATTTTGTTTTACAAAACTATTCTTGTAGTTGAACTTCCGCCTTGATGTTCTAACCCACGACACACTTTCTTTCGAGCTCCTCCTACCGCAATATTATTATATGTTGGGAAATTGCATAGAAGGTGTCATTTGCTAGAGATAATCAAACCCTTGCATTGGAGAAGACTTTTGAGAGTCCCTTGGACTTCAAGGAGATCCAATCAGTCAATTCTAAAATAAATCCACTATACTTTGGAAGGACCGATCCTGAAGCTGAAGCTCAAATACTTCAGAAGAGAGGACTCTTTGGAGAAGACCCTGGTGTTGAGGAAGATGGAAGGTGAAAGGAGAAGGGGACGGCTGAAGCTAAAACATTTAGGCTTCAAGAGGATTTGTGAAGAAGGGACATTCTGAGCATTTTTTTTCAATCCAGAAAGAACCCACAACCTTTGACTTTGACCTTGGAACTTTACGGTTGATGATCTAAAAGTCTTGGCTGCCTTCTTTCCCATCATTTGCCTTTATGGGTGGGTGGGTGTGGAGAGGGGGACATCAGTTGATTTCTAGGTAAACATCTATATAGAATTGTTCAGTACAGCCATAATCTTAATCTTAATTGATTATCCTTCTCCTTGAGCACTTCATACTAATTTGTTTTCCACGGATAAGTGAATTGTTCAATTTTTGAAGGCAACTTTACTCATTTCGACCATGAAGAGGAACACTGTGATATCTGTTTCTCTAAACCAGGGTGGTCCAACCTTGGCAACTTTAAGACATGTGGACTTCAACTCTGAGAATGCTGGCTGGAGAACTCTGGGAGATCAAGTTCACAAGTCTTGAAGTTGCCAAGGTTGGACATCCTTGATCTAAGCTCTTCTTCACCCCAATGGAAATTGCTCCCTCTCCAAATGCAACTTCCATTCTGATGCCTTTTTCAGAGGTGGCATTCAGCAGGTTCTGACCAGTTCTAGAGAACCAGTAGCGGAAATTTTGAGTAGTTCGGAGAACCGGCAAATACCTCCTCTGACTGGAGATTTTGCAGTATCCTTCCCCTGCCATGCCCACCAAACCACACCCCACAGAACCGGTAGTAAAAACTTTTGAATCCCACCACTGGCCTCTTTCCATCACTCACCATCTCATCTTGACTTTGGGCGCCATTTTCCTTCTTTGCTGTGACCTTCTCTTGGTTTGGCATTTTGAGCCTCCTCTAGAGTTTTTCAATAGATCGCAAAACCTGAAGGAAGCAGAGATAAACTTAACATTGCAATGCTTGGGTCAGGCATTACATGCCAGGATAAATGATAGTATTTGTAGAGTAAAATCTAAGAAACAGACTTTTCCAGATGAACATTTCTCTACAATCTAGAACCAAACCCTTCTTGTGCCTCCTTTTTGTTGACTTCTACTGCGATGGTTCAGAAGCTAGAAAGTAGAAGGTGAACCCTAAAATATTGCAGGTAACAAAAACTATTCCCTATTTTTTTCCTCCCAATTGGTGTTAACATGTGCTTAATTTTGGGGTGCTGGCATTTATTTGCAGGAAGGAAAACGAAACCCTGGCAAATTCTTTGTGATCAGCAATTTGTTCTGGTGAGGGTGGTGGTGGAATTGGGCACTCCAAGACGACAGGCTAGCACATCAAATGTTCAACCCTCTGTGGAGAAGATGGGAAACAACTCAGTCTGTGTTTATAAATGCGTGATCTATTTGGATAAATACAGGACCGGACAACGTGGCCACATTGATATAAGAGCTGATCTAAGTCAGCAGCAATCGAACCAATACATTGAGCTGCAAAACAGGCTAGGAGGAGAGTGAAGGTGGAACCTCCCATGATCAAAGAAGAGAAGAAGACGACCTCTCCCAGGCAGCCCAACTGCCATGCTAAAGGCCTCCCGGCCAAATGCCAAGTGGATCCTGTGCGGTAGAAAACTTAATTATGCCAAAGGGGGGGAAATGGCCCCTTCTGTCCAGGTGATTGAAGGGCCCAGGCAAATACTTGGAGTCAAATTAATGCTGGCTGATTTGATGCTGTTGAACTTCTCATGCCCCCACCCTGCCAGTGGGCCTGCAGTGGGGGGACAGGCATTTAGGGGGTCCTTATGTGGCCCTTCCAGAGCAAGGAGTAACCTGCCACAAAGGAACAGGAAGAGGTCAGGTTGACCTGACTTTAAATCACGGCTTGAGTCAGATGATGGTGTGGCTGGTTGGCTCAGGAGAAGCATCGCCTCATCCCTCCATTGCAAAGAGGAACCTTAATAGTTGCAGGCAACAATTTTATGTAGGCTTCAGGGGGAGGAAACACCTATTTAGTCTTTGCAGAATAAAAATGGGGGTGGGAGAGAGAAAAGGAGTGAGAGAAAGATGAAAAAGAAAGAAAAAAGACAGAAAGAGAGAGGAGGGAGGGGGAGTAGGAGAGAGAGGGAGAGCAATGGATGTATTACCAAAGATGTATTACCAGGAGTTTTAAGATGGCGAAAGGAAAGGAAATAAATGGTATTATAAACCATTGTATCATTGTATCATTCCAGCTGGGGCACTTCTTCTTTTCAATTTCAAACATCTTGAAGGTTTTAAAGGAGGAGAAGGAGAAATCTTCTTCGCTTAATGCTGCCCTGTCTTAAATTTCTGGGATGCATTTGGGAGGATTCAGGCATTTAGTTTCTCCAGACGTGGGCGATTCACCTCCCTTCTTTGGTAATTTTTTTTTAAAAAATAATGTTATTAATTTTGCAAAAAACAATTTGTTTACAAACATGAAAGGTAAACAAATAGAACGGGGAAATTTGAAAAAGAAAAGGAAAAGAATAAAAGTGCAGAGCAGGAAAAAAAAAAAGTAAGAAAGAGAAAGAGAACGCCTTCCGACTGTCTTTAGTACAGTTATAGAATAAAAAATACAAGCAACTTTTAATCGAAAAGGTTTCTCCTTTTGCATTTCTAAGGACGTAAGGAAGCAGGCCTCTTTTCGTCAGGTCCTGTGCTCTTAGTTGGAGAATGCACTGGTATTGTTAAGTGAAGTGGGAGGAAAGGGGTGAATCAGGGCAGCTCCCTCCTAAGGTTGGAGTTGGTGATGTTTTATGTCTTCAGATATAGAAGTGAGTTATTACTGGAGGCTATCGGTATCTGTGGTAAGACAGGTGAAAGTATCTTTAGGTCGGGAAAGGGTCAGGAAGAAAGGAAGGAAGCAAGGAGGAAAGGAAGGAAGAAAAGGAAGGAGGGAGGGAGGGGAGGATGGATGGATGCGTGGAAGGAAGGAGAAAGAGCGAGGGAGGGGGAGGGGAGGAGAAAGGAAAGGAAGGACTGAGAGAGAGAGAGAGAGAGAGAGAGAGAGAGAGAAGCTGGATGGCTGGAAGGGAGGAAGGCAGGCAGGCAGGCAGGCAGGCATTTCAGCTCACTCTTGTCTTCTCCTTCCAGGGCGCTCTTCCTTAAGACTTGGGGGGGGGACCCCATTTCCTTGGGTTTGCCCAGGTTCCATGGGGTCGCTCTCCTCAGTCATTTGTCTTCTCCCACTGCAATGGCTGGTCGGAGAGCAGCTCCTTTGGGGGCCGGGTTCAACTTTGTCATCCTGCAGTTGTGGAGATGACGCATGAGTCATCCGTCGTCTCCTGGAATTGCTTTTCTACGGCCATTTTTTTTTCCCCCAGAGCATCACCAGGAGGAAGAGGAGGACTCCAAACGTTTTAGGAAAGGAAAACCTGGCAGCTTAACCTATCGTATAACAGAAATATTCTGCCGTCAGTTGGGAGTCCAGCATTGGAAACCATTTGTTTTTGGGGGGAAGAAATTCCATGACTGCAACAGACGAAAGAGCATTGAGAGCGATTTGAACGGTCGGTTTTCTGAACCTGCCTAAGTCACAACCTCTTCTGTATGCAGAAAAATTGAGCCTCTCACCCCCCACTCCCATATCTCTGTCTGCAGGACTTTGGGTTGTGTGATTCCTCAGGTCTTCCTTTCGCCGAGCTTTTCCTTGGGAGGCATAGAAATGTCCTTGCTCCCCCCTCTCGGGCTCTGGGGGCTCCTGGGGGCTCTCTGAGCTGGGTGGTTTTCTTGCACCGACGACGCCTCATGACCCAACTAGGGAATATCAGCAGTGCAAGGAAACCTCCCAGCTCACAGAGCCCCCAGGGCCTCCCTCCCCCCTTGAGCTACAACTATCCTCTTCGATTGGCACCACCACCTCTGTCTTTCTGGTCAGGAGAAGGGCTATCCGGGTGGAAGGCCTTCCTTCCTTCTGAGCCAAGCAGGGAGGGAGGGGGAAAATAACTCCCCCAACACGCACATACACACAACCCAACTTAACCTGCTAGGCCTTCTCTCCAGCCTCTCCCCCAGTTGCCCGCATGCATGAGAAGGAAGGCCAGGGGCATCACAGCCAGCGCTGCCTCCGCCCTGTGACTCCCTGGCTGCTGCCTGGCTGGGCTTGCACCTGGATGCCTGGCTGGGCTTTGGGCAGCCTGGACCATCTGTCCCCGCCTTCTGCAGCTGGAGGGACAGTCAGCAGGGCTGCCCTTCCTCCCCCACCCAGATGGAAGCCGAGGGCTTGGCAGGAGGAGAAGGGAGTGAAGGAGATTCTGAATGGGGCCACCACGTCCCCAAGCTGGCTGGCTGCCTTTTGGCTCCTGGGGCCCATAAAGAGCCCTGAAAAGAGTCATGGCATCCCAATGGTTGGCAACTCTGTGCTCTCTCTCTCTCTCTCCCTCCCTCTCTCATTCTCTCTCCCCTTTCTTTTCTCTTTCTCACTCTGCCTTTCTGTTTCTGTTTTCCTTTCTTTTTCATCTCTCTCTCTCTCTCTCTCTCTCTCTCTCTCTCTCTCTCTCTCTCTCTCTGGTTTTCTCTCTTTTTCATCTGTCTCTATTTCTCTTTCTTTTTCATCTGCCTCTATTTCTCTTTCTTTTTCATCTTTCTCTTTCTCTCTCACTGTTTCTCTCTCTTTCTCCCTCTCTTTTTCACCCCCCCCTCCACACCCATGGAACCCTATGTGGGGGGTGGAATTAAATTAAACAGAATTAAAGTATACAAACCATTTGAAAGAAAATCGGGCTGAAGCCCCTAAAAATCCTATCATCCACCTATCAAGAAAACCACATGCACAAGAAAGCTCCACCCCAACACGCAGATCCTCATTCAGGTGGTTGGAAATTTCCCATCCTAAATCAACCCTATGGGTTGCAGTCGACAAAGGTGGCTTGGTTAGCTCAGCAGAAACAGGGAGGCGGAGGAAAGAGGGCTGGGCTGAGATTTTCCTAGGCAGCCATCTGCTTTGCCAGGGCCGCTTGGGTCTTTCTGCTGGAATGGATGCAAGGGTTGATTTACGGAAAGAAACCAGAGAGAGATCCACTTGCAGCAGGGCAGCCGCTCCCCAAATTGGACACACGTGACGGGCATGCATGCCACGGGGGAGGGCAGTGCAGCTGGATGGAAGGAGCGGAAGCAGCCGGCACAAAAGCAGTGGGGGCATATAAGCCAGCACATTCTCATAGGGAGCCTTCCTTGGGAAATCAACTAATTGCCACAAAGAACCTCCTGGGATGCAGTTGACTGGCCACCAGTTCCAGAAATAAACAAGAAAGTGGGTCTCTTGATGGACGGGCACGATTTTTCTTCTTCAAAAAACAAATGCGTTGTGGCAAATTTTGCCAACTGCCTGCAGCCTTTCCATCCCCTCTGATTCGTTGTTTCCCTTGCTAAGAAGTTTCTCCTTCCTCCTCTCCTTGATCCATTGCTTCTGGTCCTGCCTTCAGGGGCTTTGGAGAATAGAGGTTGACACACACACACACACACACACACACACACACACACGACTTCTTTGGGGCAGCCCCTCAAATAGTGGAAGACTGCTCTCAAGTCTCCCTTAGTCCTTCTTTCCAAGAGAGTAGACCAACCCAATTCCTGCAACCTTTCTGACCCTGGGAGAACCGGTTGTTAAATTACACACACACACACACAAACACACACACACACAGTGGATCCTGGGTGTTGCGCTGCAACGGAGAACCGGGCAACGGAGGGAAGAAGGGAAGGCGCCTCACCCACCACCGGCCAGGTGACCTGCCTTCCCCCCAAGCATTTCTCTGCCTACCTGGTGTCCAGCTCCGTCCTCGCGTAGCTCCGTCGCGTTTCTGGGGCCCTTTTGTGCGGGGGGGAAAGAAAAACAAAAACGTTTGTGTTTTTCTTTGTGAAGAAAAAGTTCAACCCATCCATTCCAACTGGGCGAGATCTTTCTTTCTTTCTTTCTTTCTTTCTTTCTTTCTTTCTTTCTTTCTTTCTTTCTTTCTTTCTTTCTTTCCTTCCTTCCTTCCTTCCTTCCTTCCTTCCTTCTTTCTTTCTTTCTTTCTTTCTTTCTTTCTTTCTTTCTTTCTTTCTTTCTTTCCTTCCTTCCTTCCTTCCTTCCTTCCTTCCTTCCTTCCTTCCTTCCTTCCTTCCTTCCTTCTTTCTTTCTTTCTTTCTTTCTTTCTTTCTTTCTTTCTTTCTTTCTTTCTTTCTTTCTTTCTTTCTTTCTTTCTTTCTTTCTTTCTTCTCCCCGCGACAAGTTGGAGTGGATCGATTGAACTTTATTTTGTTGAAGTCTCTCAAACTTTCCTTTCCCTGCGCAAAAAAAAAAAAAAAAAACAAGGTCCGACGGACCTGGGAATCCGCTAGGCAAAGAAGCGCGTGGGGAAAGCGAGGGCGGCTGGGCCGCGGGCGCTGAGACGGGCCTGTCCCTCGTCAGCAGCTTCCCCGGGCCCACCGGGGGCATTTCGGCAGCGGCAGTCCAGCTCTGGCCGGGAATTAGCTGCCGGTTGTACCAAACCGGTGCAACCCGCCTGAATCCCCCACCCCCGGTTTTAAGCTAACTGGTTAGCTGACACGCGCCGCTTTGAGGGGTTCTTCTCGTGGAAAGGGGGGGATTCACTTCCACGCCCAGGGGAACAAGGCCCCCCTCCCCATTTTACAGGGGAAACGCTCGAGGCGATTTCCCAGAGGATCAACTAATTCAGGATTTGCTCCCGGTTTCCGCCCTCCGCAAGCCCAGCTCTTCAGTCAGATGCTCGCCCTTTTTTTCAAACGGGGAGGAAAGGAAAAGCTCCCGCGGTCATCTGGAAGCCTTGGACTTTGCCCGACCACCAGCCGAGCGGATCCCGGCTCTGGAGCCTCCCCACCCCAAGCCCCCAGCCCGGAAGAGGGGAAGAGCCCCGCTCTTTTCAGCTCCCCATCGGGCCGGACCTGCCGCCCCCCCAAGGGCCGCCACGCGGCGGGCGCAACGAGTCCCCTCCACGCGGGTCCCCGGCGCTTGCTGGGGCCCCCCGGCTGCTTTCTCCGGGCCCTTCGGCCTCCTGGCCGGCCGTCCCAGCTCCTCGGTCTCTTCGGCTCTTGCGGGACTCAAGCGGAGCCACAAAGACCCGAACAGAAACTCTCAGGGGAAGACGAAAAGCCTCCAGACCGATCCAATGCCCGCCCCCCTGTCTCCCTCCGACACCGCTAGACGGAGGTCCCTTCCCAGGGTGAGGCCCGCCAGGTTCCCACAGCCGAGGGAACCCGAGTTCCTCTCAAGCGCCTCCCCCTCATCGGATCCCAGCAGGCTGCCGCTTGCGAACAAGCAGGGGTTGCACCCCGGACCCCAAAGCGCCCTCTAAAGCAAGGGAGACCCTGAAACCGGGTTCGCCTTGCGCGGGTCGTGCGAACGGAGCCGCCGACTCTCTTCCCTCGGACTCGCGTGGCCAGGAAGCGGCTCCGGCCCGCGGGGGAGCCGGCAGGCAGGGGCGGGGGTGGGCTCCTACCTGGAAGGGGCGCCCCCGGGGAGCCGGCGGGAGCCCCGGAGAGTCTTTCGGCCGCGGAAGCCGTTTCAGGCGGCTGGGCGCGGACTGCCTTCCGCGGCGCTGTCCATGGTGCCTCCGGCGGAGCTTCCCCTGCCTTCTCCGGCTGCCGGGTTCCGCCAGCCCGGGACGGGCGACGGGATAGAACCGGCAAAGGCAGAGGCCGGACGGAGAAGGGGCTCCGTTTCGCTGGGCGAGGCCGGCACCTGCCCGCCTCCCCTTCGCGGACCGGCTCTTCAGCGCGCCAGAGCGCAGCGTCGCCGGTTCCTCAACTCCCCAAACTTCTTGGCCAGGCAGGCCGGGCAAAGGGGGCTCGGCGGTCCCGGCTAAAGGAGAGGCGCGCCGCCCGGGGAACGTTTCTCTTCCCCCCCCCGGGAGACTCGCCGGGCCAAAGAGGGCAGGAGTCCCACCCACCCACCCACCCAGGCGCTCCGCGCTCTCCGACCGTTTGGCTCTTGGAAGGAAGCCGGGAGAAGAGAAACTCGCCCGGCGAAGCGAGTCGTCGCGGGGGCGCCGCAAAGTCCTTCCCCCAGCCCCCACCGCCACGCTTCCGACCCTGGAATTACTCCGCAGTCAGGGAGGCTCCGGGCGGCAGCCTGAAGTGCGCCGCGTCTTTGGTTGCGCGGGAGAAGGAGACTGCAGGGCGGCCCATCTCCAACGTGGCGCCCTCCGAAGATTTGGCTGGACCCCAACTCCCGCCGGCGCCCATTGGGAGAGTATAGGTGCAGGCGCTTGAGGGAGAAGAGGCTGGAGGGGGTCTCCTCTCTCTTCCCCCCCCCCCCCCACGTCCTAGGCCAAGCCCTGGGGGGTTTCTGCCAATCAGCTGGTGGGTCTGCTGGAGTTCTGCCCGCCTTCGCTTGGGTCAGTCAAGACGGGGGGGGGCGGGGGTCGCCATGGGGAATGGAACCTCCTGGAGTGGCCCCACCAACCAGCCTCCATCGGTGCCTGGCTGACCGGAGGCTGACTGTCCTTTGGGTTGGGGGTCAACCTCTCCCAGACCAACGCTAGGGCGGGCTTTCTCCCTGCCCCCATCCGGGGAGGGGGATGCCCCCCACCTTCCCACACCCCCAAAGACTCACCTCTAGTCCACACTCCTTTCTCAAACGAGGTGGGAAATAATGCACCCTCCCCCTTCATTTTTTTTGGCCAGGCGAAGACTTTGCTGGATTAATAAGGAGGGATAGGCAGATTGAATTCTCACGTGAAAAGGAGGTGAGTCAGACCATTGGTGCTTTGATGCAAAGGAGATAGGGCCAGTGTGTGTGTGTGTGTGTGTGTGTGTGTGTGTTGCATCACAGGAACACCCTTCATTTGCAAAGGTCATTCCTTACTCACTTAGGTAAAAACTGATAATAAATAAGTCCAGTCTTCTAAACAGTCGAGGATTCTCTCATGAACAACTGGGGAAAGGAGGACAGAGAAGGGAAAGGAAACCTCCCCACAACACCATTAACCTGCTTGCTGGAGTGTCAATCAAATCCACTCAGCTGAGCTGGTTCTGCAAACCAGGCCCAGCCTTTTGGGTTCGTAACTGACCCGTGAAGGGGTTGTGTGAATGCAGCAACTGAATCTTCAAGTCCATCTGTGATCCAGTATTTTAAGAAGACAAGAAACAGTGACCTGTTTGGAAGAAGGAAGGAAGGAAGGAAGGAAGGAAGGAAGGAAGGAAGGAAGGAAGGAAGGAAGGAAGGAAGGAAGGAAGGAAGGAAAGAGTTAGAGAAACGCAGGCAGGGGAAGAAAGGGGAAAAATGAGAGGAAGGGAGGGATGGAGGGAGGGAGGCCCTTTGGCCCTGTTATAATAGGGCATTCAGAACGATGTCTGTTAGATTAATCTTTATTTACTGGTGTTTGATCCTTCAAGCTGTTTGATCTCTGCTTCAGCAACAGGAATCAAAACGGCTCCCATTTTATGGGGAATTAGCTCTGCAGCCTGCACCAGGCATGGTGTGTGTGTGTGTGTGTGAGAGAGAGAGAGACAGAGGGAGAGAGAGACAGAGAGACAGAGAGAGAGAGAGACAGAGAGAGAGAGAGACAGAGAGAGAGAGAGAGACAGAGAGACACAGAGAGAGAGACAGACAGAGAGAGGCGATGGGAGGGAGTTTGTTAGTCTGCAAAACTGACCCCAGATGGCTCCCATTTCTTCTCAAAGAGAAATAGTTCTTGACTGTCCATGGTTTTCAGGTGGGCTTTTCCAGGACCTGGAGGTTGAAGCCTCTCTCGTTCTCTTGACTAACACCCTGGTCAGTTTCAAGGTGTCAGCAGGTCATTCCTGCCTCTGCCACCCTATTCCTTCAACCCCACCTCTCCATCCTTCCCGAGAGGGGAGCCTATATCAGCCTTCAAGCCTTTCTTTGCTGCCTTCTCCTGGGTGCCAAGAATCTTGCACCCGAAGCTGCTTGCTCTCCCCTCCATAAGGAAGAAGGGGGCTGCCGTTTTATAAGGAGGGCAGGAAAGGTGGCAGGAAAGGCATTTGCCAGGAACATCTGGGATGCCGGATCTCTTGGGCCAGCCTCAGCCCAGCACGATTCTTTGGTTGCAGTCTGGTGGATCTGCCCAGGTCACGCTTCTGACTAAGGGTGGATATTAACACAGCAGAGTGGATTGAAACAGAACATTAAAACGATGAAGAATAAACTTAGTTCTCTTCCTTGCTATTTTCTCTTTCCTGTTTCTTTCCCTTCCTTTCGTCTGTCTTCCATCTTTCCCTCCTCTGCTCTCTCTCTCTCTTTCCCTCCCCAATACTCCTTCCTTCCTTTCTCCCTTCCTTCTTCTTCCCTCCCTTCCTCCACCTTCTCTCCCTTCCTTTCTTCCATTTTCCCTCCCTCCCATTTTTCCTTCCTTCCTTCCTTCCTTCCTTCCTTCCTTCCTTCCTTCCTTCCTTCCTTCCTTCCTTCCTTCCTTCCTTCCTCTTCCCTCCCTTCCTCCACCCTCCCTCTCTCCCTTTCTTCCATTTTCCCTCCCTCCCATTTTTCCTTCCTTCCTTCCTTCCTTCCTTCCTTCCTTCCTTCCTTCCTTCCTTCCTTCCTTCCTTCCTTCCTTCCTTCCTTCCTTTCTCCCTTCCTCTTTTTTTTTTTTTGGGGGGCAGAATATTCAGGAGAAACCTCTTCTCTGAAACAACACCCCTTCTTTTCAAGTTCTGTTGCAACTGGTCAGCCTTGGATGTAATGCCAAAGGCGATTTTTGGAAGAAAAAAAAAAAGCCAAGCGAAGGGCAAACCCAACACCTGGTTAGACCCGTTCGCCTCACCGGGAGGCCGGTGGGAGAAACCAGAACAGAAACGAAGTTTTCCAGTTTCCTGGGCTTGAGCCAGCGGGGTCTGTAAACGAAATCGACTCTGGGCAAGAAGCACGCGCTTTGCCCCCCGCCCCCCAACCTGTTCCGTCGGGACGAAACGCGCTTGAATGAACAAGAGTTGAGTCGCTTCTCTTTTGTTCCCGGTGAGTTTCGCTCCCCATCGCCCACGGCTGCCTCTTCGGCGCCCAGCCCCACGCATCGTTAGTTCCCGGGGGTGGCGGTGGGGGTGGGAAGAATCCGGGGAAGAATGTCGCGGATTTCACCGGCGGCTTTTTACCTCCGCGGAGACGCAGCCAAGCGGAGCCCTGAGATCAAAGCGGGCGAAAAAAAGGGTCCCCAAATACGGTCGGCCAGCCCCGCCCAGCCCCGCGGGGAGAAGCGCGGCGGAGGCCCTTTAGACAGGAGGAGGAGGAGGAGGCAGGCGGGCGATCTGGAGCCCTCTTTCCCCTTCTCCGTGAAACGGAGGGGATTCCAAAGGAGAAAGGCAAAAAGAAGCCAGAAACGCTTTGGGAAGCGCTCCGTCAGTTCCTCTCCTCCGGTCGGAGGCAGCCAAAGGGCGGGGAAGGGCCGACATCCTGGATTCCGGGTCCCCTGTAACCCCACAGCTTCGGGGGCCGATAGAAAGGGAGACTCCCCAAACTCTCTTGAGAGGGCCGGGTGTGTGTGTGTGGGGGGGGGTGGGGTGGGGAAGAATCAGGACGTGGCTACGCAGCCTCGGCCCGCCGTGCGATGGAAGGGGTGGAAGAGTGAATAGGCAGGCGAGGCGTTTTGCGCAGCCGTTGGGAAGCCGAAGGAAACGGGCACGCCGGGCCTTGGAAGGACGGGGCGTCGGGGAAGAATAAGGAGTAGGGGGGCTTATGGTTAGCCTAGAGATATCGTCCTCAGTGAAATCAGGGGGCCGTTTCCAACCATCCTATACAAGTAACATAGGAAACACACAGCGGGACCCTAAAGGGAAAATAAAATCCTCACCGCATATCAAGAATCCTACAGGAAGTTACCCAGAAGTAACTAAAGCTAAGTTCAAAAGAGTTTGTCCCCCTTCCTTTTCTTCCTCTTTGGGCTTCCATCTAATAAGAAGCCGTCTAAACTTTGGGGGAAATAAACGAGAGAAATTACAGACTCGCGTTCTATGCGTCGTTTGTGAACATATCTGTCTAAGGGGGCGTGGAAGCGATCTGTGAGAAACAACGCTTGAAAAATTCCCCTGCCTTCCAATCGTGATTAAAACAAAGAAAGAAACAAAGGAATAAGCCGAAAATCCCAAACGGAGCTGATCTTAAGAGAGACTCCTTCCAAACCAAAATAAAAACGAAGCCAAGATGGAGCCAACTCTGTTAAAATATTTGTAAGAAGAGCAGATTTCATGTTTGGGATTTGTTTATTAATGGCAGTGGATTTTTTTTTTAAAAAAACTTCTGTTTTATTGTGTGTGTGTGTGTGTGTCTGTGTGTGTGTCTCTGTGTGTGTGTGTGTCCCTTTTGTACCCCCCCCCCCAAGCTGGATATCCTAAAATGCTTCTTCTTTAAAAAAAACAGGAATGGACATAAAAGTGCCAAGAATCTACCTACCTGCTATTTGCAACTGGAAGTTATAGATTTTTTAAAACTTAAGCATTAAGTTGTTGAGGGATCCAAGTATATTAAAATGGTTGATTTTATGCAGTTTTCCATGAAAATAACCTATACTGTAGGTAGAGGAATGACTTCTGGGTAGATACCCAGACTTGACTTTAATTTGTATATTTTCTTTGTGTATTTAAGATTCATCTTAATGTGCACACAATAAAACCAAGACAAAGATTCCCTGGAACATTATTTATTCACACCCATATGAATGTAATAGTTTCAGTCTAAAACATGGTATGGCGTATTTCATTGACCAGAATAGCAGCACAACAGGAAATAAATGAATGAATGGATGGATGAATGAATGAATGAATAAAAATACTTTGTCTTGCTTTTTTTTTTCTCCTCCAGGAGGAAAAACTAACATAACATAATTTCCACTGCTGGCATTAAAACGCGAACCTCATGGAACATTTCCAGGTAGAGACCTGTCTATAAATGTACAATATTTACGGAGACCCTGGATGTGTATTTTTGAAGCATCTGGTCAAGGAGAAGCTGGTTCACACATGCATAACTGCAACATCTCCAGTGAGAACACGCCCAAATCTAATGTCACAGACAGAACACTCAGATCATGTCACACATGCACAGCAGACGTGGTGGGGGAAACAGGACATGGGCACCTCGGGGCTTCCAACTTCACTATGTTCTGATCAAGGATAGATAAAGCCGTTGGAGCTGGGTGTAAAAGAAAGAAACATGAAACCAAACCGATGATGCCTCAAGGGACACATACATGCATGTGTGAACCAGTCTTAAGTTACACACAACACTGCTTCCCCCAAACCTTTGGCAGAACCGCAGAAAGCCTGGTCTACCTCGTTTCTTGTAACAAGAAGGGCCAATATAGCTATGCAGATATGCTATTTGGGGACAGGCAGCTTTAATCTCAATAGAAGGGGTTAAGTCCTAACTTGAGAAGGAGAGAGAGAGAGAGAGAGAGAGAGAGAGAGAGAGAGAGAGAGAGAGAGAGAGAGAGAGAGAGAGAAAAGACTGTCATATTTAGAGAAAGGTTAATGTGTAGCACATTGGATATTTGGAGACAATAGCTGAGACCGTGTCCCTCTGCCGACAGGACTGTCTAGCCAAGCCCTAAGTATAGTCATAGTCTGAGGAATCGTCCTCCAAAGCCCCTTTAGAGTCTCTCTGATGAGGATCTACACTATTCTCTTCGAAACCCCCCACCGGGTGGCAATTCCTCCCCTTGGCTTTGCGTTCCTCCATCTTGATGGTGTCATAGAGTCCTTTGGGCTCCTCGTCTAGAAGGACGTTCCTCTCCGAGTGGGAGGGCTTCATCTGGCAAATGTTTTTGAGGGCCAGCAAGACCGGGGAGTAGAGGACGTTGGCGAGGCCCATGCCCAGGCTGAGCTGGGTGAAGCCGAAGGAGTGTACTATCTCTCCGGCCACGATGGGCCCCAGGGCATAGGCCACCGAGTAGGAGATGTCGGCAATGGCGTAGACGCTGCCGTAGACGGAGACATGGCGCACATCGACCAGGAAGGCCAGGGTGGGCAGAAGGGCTGTGTCCACCAGAGCGATGCCAAAGCAGATGCCGCACAAGGGGGCCATCAGCTGGCCAAAGTTCCGGCAAGCGGGCACCACGCAGGAGCTGGCCCCGATGACCACCATGCCCAGCGCCCCGTAGAACCACTGCAGGTGGGGATACTTGTCCGCCAGCTTGACCGTGAGGAAGACGCCCAGGATGTGGGGGAAGAAGGCCGGCAGCCACGCCAGGCCCCTCTCCCACTCGTTGGCCTTCATGGTGGTCTTCATCCACGTGCCGATGGTGGGCTCCAGGAAGGCCAGCGGCACGTTGCAGGTGGTGAGCGCGCCGGCCACCACCGCGATGTAGGGGTCGGCCATCAGCCGGTGGATGGGCGTGCCCACCGGCATGTTCTCCCGGGCCTGGCGGGCGAAGGGCTTGAGCGCCACCAGCACCAGCAGCGCGTCCAGCAGCGACATGGAGGCCAGCACCAGGAAGGGCGCCGCCTTCTGGCGGCCTATGTGGTAGAGGATGCCGCCGAAGGGGGGCGCCACCAGGCTGCCGAAGGAGATGAAGGCCAGCGCCAGGCCCAGCGCCCGGTTGCGCTCCTGCTCCTCCGGGTACTTGTCGGCGATGAGGGCCACACCGGAGGTGTCGGCGAAGGCCGAGCCCAGCCCTTGCAGGCTGCGGGCCACGAAGAGCGTGCTGTAGTTCTCTGCGAAGGCGAAGATGAGCGTGGAGAGGAACATGACCAGCAGCCCGATGAGCAGCGGCAGCACATAGCCCACGCGGTCGATGAAGGTGCCGGTGAACGGGTTGACCAGCAGTTGCAGGATGGCCTTGGAGGCGAAGAGCACGCCGACCTTCAGGTCCTGGTTGTCGGGGAGCACGGGCGGCGGGGGCATCCCGGCGATCTTGCTGGCGTTGCCGGCCCAGCCCCCGCCCGCCTCGCCGCCGCTGCCGTTGACCGCCAGGCTCTGCCCGGCCGACGCGCCGCCCATGGCCGCCAGGTAGTTGGGGATGATGGGCACGATGACCATGTAGAGCATGTTGTCCAGCAGCAGCGCCACGCAGACGATGGCCAGCAGGAGGCGCCGCTGGCGGCGAGTTTCCTGCAGGGCGCTGCCCAGAGCCTTGGCCCGCTGCCCCACCGCCTCCGACAGCTTCTCCACCGCCCGGCGGGGACCCACCGAGTGGCCGGCCTCCTCCTGCATCCTTCCACCTGCGACTGCCGGGCCAGGGACGCTAGAGGGGCTGGGGTGCCGGGCGGGCGAGGCTGGAGGGCGGGCGCGGGGCTCCTGCAGCCTTCCTCTTCCTCCTCCTCCTCCTCCCCCCCCGCTTCAATCCCGTTTCCTGGCCCTCTCCGAGCGAGCTTCTTGGCCCCGCTTGCCCGGCCGTCCAGCCCGCGCTGCCCGCAGCTCTCTCTCCGCCTTTCTCGGAGTGCGGAGAAGGCGCGCGGTCTTGTCCCGCTAAGCCTCGGCTCGCTGCGCCTCTTCCCCTTCGCCGCGCTTGGGGCGCGTCCCCATTGCACTCGTGTCGGGCCGGGGACACTTTGCCGCCTCCCCGTTGCCTGCCTGCCTGCCTCCCCGGCTCTGGATGGATCTGTGGGGGGCGGCGCGGGGCGCCCTCTCCGTCTGGCCCCGCTCAGCTCCGGCGTGCGTGGCGGGTAAGCCTTTGGATCGCCTCCTGGGCCGCCCGGAGCTTGGCTCTCTCCGTGGGGCTCCGCTAGCCGTCGGGCGAGGCGGGCGAGGGCAGACGAAGGGGGCTGCTGCCCATCAATCGACCCGCCTCTCTTGCCTCCGTCGGGTCGGTTCAGAGGAGCGCGGCTGGCCGGGATCCTTCCGTTCGCAGCATCGCTCCGGCTGCTTCAGACGGAGCGGCCCGAGGCGCAGCCTGCGCGGCTGGGGAAAAGCTGCCTCTCGCTGCCTTCGGCGCCGGTGGAAAGTTGCGGGCTCTTCTTCTTTCCACCCCCACCCCGCCCCTCCCCACGCGGGCTGCCTCCCTCCTCCCCCTCCGATGACGCAGACTGAAGCCCCCTCCCCAGCGGTCGCTGGCCCGGCTGCGCCTCACTCGGCTAATTTAACACATGGAGGAGTCGGAGCCAATGGCTGCCTCCAAGCAGCCCCCGGGGGCAGCGGGCGCGCGAGGCCGCACCTGGAGTCTGGAGCGGCTGGGCTGCACCTGCTGGCGGGACACGTCTGGACCCCGCAAAGCAGGGCGAGGTGTGAGCTGGGCACGGAAGTCCCTCGGCCCAAGTTCCCCGGCTTCCGTCCCGGGCGGTTGGCGGCCCCCACCCTGGCAGTGCAAGAGGCTTGCGAAGGTGCCCAAGAGAGGAAGGGCCAAGAGCGGGGCCCCCCGGGGTGGTGGTGGCCCTGGGAGCTTTTGGTGAGCCAAGTGAGGTGAGGTCATCAGTCTCAGTCTGGCACGGATGAGGTTGCCCACTTTGGGTCATGAGAGCACCAAGCTCCGAGACCCCCTCAGGACCCCTCAGTCCAGCCTGAGTCAGCAATATTCCCCTTCAAGCACCAGAGTCTCCCTCAGCTGCTGGCTGCCTAGAAGAGCTTTGCCTCCATCGGGTGAACTGGCACCTATAGAGTCCTAGGGCTGGCAGGGACCTTGGGGGCCTCCAACCCCCTTCGCAAGGCAGGAGCCTTGGACCATCCTGGCCCAAGAGTTATCCAGCCTTTTCTTGGAAACCCTCCAGGGATGGAGCACCCTCAACCCCCGGTTCCGTTGATCAATGGGCCTCCCTCTCGTTCCTTGTGTCCCTTCCTGCTACCCTTCCCATCGCTTGCCTGTCCCTGGCAGTCTCTGTTTGCAAGCCAAGGAGAGACAAGGCCTCCCTGACTTGAAGAGCCTCCGGGATGCCAGGATAAGAGAGGAGGCCTTGCTTTCAACCCGGAATGGCCCAAAGGGGACCACCGAGGGGGTTTCTGGGTTGGGGAAGAGGGAAGAGGGGGGAACTGCTGTGAGGTCAGGGCTGAAGAGAGAGGCTGGCTGACCTGGGACCAGGAGCCCCCTGGCTCAACAATCAGCTACCTGAAAGGAGGGGAGGGGCCCCAGTCTGGGTAGCTTTCGTGGGGGGAAACCAGCAGGGTGGGCTGGAGAGCAGCCTGCCTTCAGTGCCAGCACCTGCAGGAAGGGTTAAGTTGGTGGCTTCCCTGGAAGCCTCTGGCGTTCCCAGCTACCCCAAGCGAGCTCTTTGGGTGCCCTCCTTGGACGGATGCTCTGCCTGTGGGGATGGAGGCAGGGCTGGGCTGTACATGCTTCCCCCAAAACGGGCGGGATTCCCTGCGATTCTAGGTGGTTCCTTTGGGGGAGGGTGACACATGGCAAAGGGTGTCATTGGTTGGCTCAGGAGAGTTGGCTGAACTTCATGGGTCATTGAGAAGCTTTCTGGGTGTTGGACATGGGTGTTGGACATGCTCCGTAGACATTCACAGTCTGCCCCACGAAAGGGGGAGGGGCTTCCCCTCATATCAATACTCTGGGAAGCTGGCCCAGGAAATGGGGGGGTTCCCTCCCTGGAGGCTTTTAAGAAGGCCCTGGAGGACCACCCCTTGCCTGGCCTGGTTGAGGGCCTCCTGCTCCAAGGCCTCTCCAAGCTCCCAGCACGGGGTTGAGGGGGAATTGGGGGGTCATTCTGCTATTCTGTGATCCTCAGGGGACCCAGAGCAGGCTGGGCAGAGGCTCCCTCTGTCTGGAGGATGGGCTCCAGCACGTGTCCGAAAGCCCGGAAGAGGAAACCTCCGGTCCCCGTGACCGACCCAGATCAGACCCATATCGAGGTCATCCTGGGTCACATAGATCCGCCTTCATTCGGAGCGTGACTCTTCCCTGTTCTCACATTATTTCAACTTTCTGGTAGAAAATGTGCATTTCCTTGATGTTCTGAAGAGCCAGGCACAGACTAGTAGTTGTAAGGGGAGATTTACTCCAAGGTTCTCTTGCAATGACTCCGTTCAGGTGAAGTCATCGGGGGGGTTTATTCACACGGTCTTTGATCCAATCTTGGAGATTTCATTTCATTTTTTAAACCAGATGCGTATCGCAGAGGGCAACTTTGAGGACTGAGACTGAGGACATAACGCGCTACGGAATTTGCAGCTTGGATGAGGTTGAACTAGAGAATAGTCTGTCCTGGATTTGAACGTTACTTCTGAGAATATGAATATTGCATATCGAGAATTTCTAGTAAATCTGTTCTAGTAAATCTGTTAAACAGCAACGCAAACAGCAGATACAAATAGTTTTCTCCCAATTAAAGTACTGCCTTTTATTTTTTTTTAAATAGACGTTTAAGAGTGCTAGCAAGAAAAATAAAGTAGAAAGTAAGAAAAGCAAGTGAACACCACTTAATCTTACTTCTATTGCTTTTTATGATATTAACTATGTAGTAATGGTTCTTTTCAGGATAGGATTCCACCACCACCCCTTTTTTTTTTTTGCAATTCTGTGGGGGAAAAGTCTACCGAAGACCTTGGAAGTTATTTATTAGGAAGGCTGAGTAACATTTCGCTTTTATTCTCTTGTTGAATAAACCCAGCAAGATTTTCAAACTCTGCATAAGCTGTTAGATCATAGAGCTTCTGCTCTTTTCGTATTTCTTGAGTATGGGTATTACACACTGTGCAACAGTCATCTGGCTGTCTAATTTATCTTTAATTCCAAATAAAATCTACAATCTACAAAGCAAATCAACTAAAGAAGCCAGAAAATATTCAAGTAAGTTTTAGATTTGAAGGTTCATTTTCCAGTTTTTTAAAAAAGGGAAAAGCTAAGGCTGAGCAGATGTTTGAACGTTTTATTTCATGGTTTCGGTATTTTGCTAGTGAATAAATTAGAGTAAGAGTTCGTGATAGATCTATTAGAAAAGAAGTCTGAATGGGTTAATATTCAGGGGAATATCTTGACAAATATTGTTACAATTAGCTGTGCTTGGCTACAGCTATGCAGTATCTTGGCACAGAGTCCAGGCCATCTTAATTTGCTTGCACAGGCATTCTGAGGAGGCCAAAAGGGGGAAAAAATTAATTCAATTGGCCAGCAGATATTGTCTGCGGCTTTCAAGCAAAACATCTTAAGTAATTAAGGTCAAATTCTGTTTTTGCAGCAGGCCATTTGAGGGAATCAATGGCTGTAGATCAACTTTACCAAATGACACAACCAACCGATTCTTTTGCATGTAAGTCAGCTCAAGTGAAGCCCTTGCTTGAAAATCACTCATTTTATTTACAGGTTACAAGTTAAGGGACGGCGGAAATATTCCAAGATGCTATTGATATTATTTTCATGAATCTACAGTGTAGATGGCAGATTTTTTTGGGGAAAAAAAAAGGGGTGAATGGAAGAGAATCTCTGTAGCTCAGATTGAATTGTGGAGTCCTGGGTGCTCTCTGAGTTTGGTGGTTTTGACGCAGTCATTCCATGGCCTGAGGAAGTGGCCCTTTCAAGAAGCACCCACGTTCTCATCCAGGTGATGAAACATCTGCATGGAAACTCAGGAAGCCCCAAGGACTCTAAAGGCTCTCGAAGGCTTGAATGATTAAAGTTTGGGTTCTATCTTTGGAAAGTTTGCATTCAGTTACAACCCTGTATTGAACAAGGAATGAAATAAATAAATAAATATATGGACATTTAAAATTTAGTGTTTATCTTTAAGATGACCAGTGTGTGTGTGTGTGTGTGTGTGTGTGTGTGTGTGTATGTGTGTGTTTGTGTGTATCTCACTAAACATTTGGTTAATATCTGTTTTCTGTCTTGAAAATTGCATTCCTCCCTCCCGGTCCCCAAGTGTTTTATGGCTGTTTAAATTTGGTCTTCTATATCTGTCTATTGATCTATTTGTCTGTATGTGTGTGTGTGTATGTATGTATGTATGCATGTATATATGCATCTGTCTGTCCATCCATCCATCCATCCATCCATCCGTCCATCCATCCATCCATCAATATCTATAATCTACCCAACTTTCTGACTAGGAGGGAGGGAGAAGGTCAGGAAAGGTCAACCTTCAGAAGGAACTGCATATATTTCTTCTCTTTCTCTTTCTCTTTCTCTTCCCTTCTTCTCTTTCTGTAGACTTTTGTCACCTTTGTTAAGGGAATCGCAGCAGCTGCTATAAGCCCCACGCCTTTGTTAAGTGAGCCTGGTTTCTCCATGGATTTTCCTTGTCAGGAGGCCACAAAAGCAGAACATGCAACCCCGGGACACGGGGACCATCATCAATAGTGGTCATGTACCTGAAGGCCAATCACATGGCCAAGGGGAGGCTGGAATGATCGTAAGTGTGAAAAATGGCCGTAAGTCCCTTTTTTTTCAGTGTCATTGTCACTCTGAGTGGTCGCTCAACGAACTGTGATAAGTCAAGGACCATCTGTGGCCAGTTGGCCTTCAGGCCGGGCTGCCTCAGAGACGCTCCCTGCTGAGTGGGAGCTGTCCAAAGCGCCAGGTGCTGAAAGCCCCCCTCCCCCTGGAGAGGCCCATGCTGGACGAGAGGGGCCTCTTCCTGGCTCTGGCAGGGCTGAGCAGGGGAGACGGGGAGACGGCTCTGCTCTATTGCCAGGCCGCACCAGCCCCGGCCCCTTGGCCCTTGGAGGAGGAGGAGGAGAAGGAGGAGGAGAAGGCACTCTACTTGATTAAATTCGCCCTTTTAATCAGGGCTGAGAGCCATTTCCCGTCATGTCAATGGACCCTGTCTCCCTCTGGGAGGGGGGGGGAGGGGGGTGGTCGTGCCTGGCGAGCGCAGAGGTTGCTTCCTCCACCTCAGGGGAACATTTGTCATCCCTATTATCTTCAGCCAGGGGAAACGGGTTGCGTTTGCTAAGAGCTTCGTAATAAATCCAACCTTATTCCGCCAAGTCAGCCGGTTGAGGGCAACGGACGTGCAGAGACGTTTCAATGTGAAGTCCTGGGTTGGCCCCACCGAATGGGACCTTGGGGGTGGTGGCTTGACTCGTGGCTATCCAAGTCATCCGTGGAGGAGTCAGGAACAGGCATAGGGCTGGGCCTGTGCTGGGGTCTCTGGCAAAGTATGGACCAGGAAGGACCTTGCCCTTTAATGGCCCTTTGCTTGCCTGCTTGATGACTGAGGTAGCCGTTCAGTCACGTCTGACTCATGGGGATTTTATGGGTTTCTCCACTTCTTCCACGTCTTGCATGGCTTCTTTGAGGCTTTTCTGTGCCCTGGTTGGTGTCATCTTTGAGGGTGTCCAGCCACCGTGTTCTTTGGTGGCCTGGTTTCCTTTCACTGCTAACACTTGTCTGCTTATTTTTGGTCTATTTCTCCTGGGATTTAGGTTGTCTTTCAGCTGGTCTCATTGTGTTCCTCCCACCCAGCCAGAAATCTAGACAGGCCTTCCCGGCTTGACTCTTGAGGCTTGCAGCCTGCCTGTCCACGCTTCTCTCTTTTCCCCTCTCCCTTCTTTACAGCACTAATTCATTTGGAACGGTCACGTCCAATAGGCTCATCCTCCCCAAAATACCCCCCCCCTTGGTGTTCCCTACTGTCCTGATGTGAGGCTGCCCCCTTACAGCCCAGGCATTGTGGACTCCCTCTGTCTCCAGGCAGAGATTTATTCTGCCCCGTTGTTGGCCATTTCCCAGGAGCTGGAGGATACGGGGTCCTTCTGAAAGCTTTGGGTGGTTATTTGGTCACCTGAAGGACCTCTGGAGGCAGGAGGAAGAGCTGCAGTCCAGTCCAACCATCGGGCAAAACGCATCTTGCCTGAACAGTTGGGGATGGTCTCTGTTTTAGCTGTGGGGTGAGGCCTTCACTGAATGCTTTATGGTTTTTGTTTTACTCCTGTAGGTAAAGGTTTATTTTATCTGCTGGGTTTATTATGGACATTGAACACGTCCCGTTTGCTGTGTTACTAATCCCTGGACGCTTTTATGCAATATCATAATATCTAGGAAGGGTGAATGGAGATCAACCAACCACTTGTCCTCCCAGCAATACCCAGGCAGGAGTGTGAATTGTCCACTGCCCCTTTTTCAATTTTCTGGATTTGGGTGATTGTTGTTGGAGGGAAGCCCTCCCAGTCAGGAGGAGGGCTCAAGCAGCCCTCCCAGTCAGGAGGAGGGCTCAAGCAGGAAATTAGCCTGGGCTCCTTACACAAGAAGGCAAGATTGACCTCCACTGAAGGCCTTTCAGCCTTATGGGTTCTTTCTGGGTGGAACCTGCAGGACTCGGATGATCCCTGTGGAATAGGCATCAAGCAATAAAGTAGCTAGTTTGAACTCTACAGTACAGGGGTCTGGTTGCTTGCACCCAACAGGTACAGGAAGGTGTAGCTAGTGAGGTGCTTGGAGGCTCAGCCTAGGATCAGTCAGGAGAAAACGGGGGGCAGGGATGGTGGGCCCAGGAGTGGCTGAGCCTGAACAGGGGAGAAGGATCCCTGGTTCCTCTTTAAGCTCTCTTTAATAACCCAGTTGGAACCGAGACTGGACTCTAGCAGGGGTGGCCTCCATTTTAGGAGAACAAGCCAGGCCCGTGAGAGGGCCAACTGCAGGCAGTCCTCCACTTACGACCCCAACATTTCTGTTGTTTGAGTGAGACCTTTGTTAAGTGACTTTTGCCCCATTTTACAACCTTTCTTGCCACTGTTGTTAAGTGAATCCCTGCCATTGATAGTAACCTGGTTGCTAAGTGAACCTGGTTCCCCCCCTACCCCCACCATGGACTTCGCTCCTCAGGAGGTCGCAAAAGGGGATCACGTGACCTTGGGACACAGCAACCATCGTAAATGTGCGCCAGTTGCCCAGCCTCGGCATTTGGATCAGTTGGCCAAGGAGAGGCTGCCAAGGTCGTAACTGAAAAACGATCACCAGTCACTTTTTCAGTGCCCTTGTAACTTTGAACCATCACTAGACAAACTGTCCTAAGTCAAGGAGTGCAGCTGTACTGGCCTTGGCCTCTGGAGAGGAGCACAACAGGCGGTGCTAATGCACAGCTTACTCATCAGGTGACTCACCTTTTGCCGAGGCTCCAAGGCGGAGAGCTGGCAGCGGTGGCGGCGGCGGCTGCCAGGAAAGTGAAGGATGCCCATAAGGTGAAGGACTGAAAGCTCATTGTCTTAATAGCTTCTTCTGGCTTTAGGAGAGATTTCGTCCTTTTGAAGAGTTTGGCTGCACTTGGTGGCTTTCTTGTCGGAGTGTCCTTTCCCCTTCTTCAAGGAGAAGCCTTGGAGAAGGTCTTCTCTCCCCCCAAGTGGGAGGGGAGGAGGAGGGGGAAAGAGAATCCTATTCAAACTAATTGTGCCAGGAACTTTCAGTTGGAGGAAAATGAGAAAACGGAAGCCAAGAAGAGAACTCTGCGGTCAAACATAAGGAAAAAGTTCCATGCCTGTTTTCTCAGAGGTAAATAAGGCCTTCTATTTTTAGGGGGTCTCACTGAATTTTGAATTTCCATATTTCTGATTTGGCAAATATAAAATACAAGCCTAGGGAAGCTAGCTCGGATGGAAATCTCCAGAGATCAATAGCAGGAAGTCTGGTCAGAGATGCACCCTTAATATTACTGGATTCTCCCAGATTCTAGCAGAACAAAACAAAACTTCACCTGCCTTAAAAGTCAAATGCAGAGTTCGATTCCGACTCTCTCCTCCTGAGGGGAGAAAAAAAGAGCAGGCTTTAACATTATTTTGGAAATAGTTGCTTTGAATTAAACCGTGGAAGTAAGGTTGCTCTCTGAAACTACGTGGTTCCCAGCTGGGGATGAGTAGACGTAATGGTATCATCACCACAGGGAGAATTTGGTACCGTTTTCAGAAAGTCATTCAGAGAAGCCACTGAGGGTCAGACAGCAGGTGCTGAGACAATTCACCAGTGAAGAAAGTTACGTGAAACTTACGCTTGTGTGAATTTGGCTGCTGTGACAATCGCACAGCCAACCCACCAAAAATCTGATGGAAATCAACCGTGTTGATCCAAGGAGAGCAATTAGTTGATTGTACCCTGCTAATGAGATACCGGGGGGCGGGGGGGGAATTATTCTTAGTGTCTTCTCTGAATCCACCCCACTCCAGACACTCAACGTGGGGTCTGAGCATCAAAGAAGCAGACACTGGCGTAGTTCTCTGTTTTGACCTCTCTCTCTGATAGTCAGACCTCTAGAACCATGATTAATATCTTGAAGATTGCCATAATTCAGATGGAGGGCACTTAAGGTATATGGCATGTCCAGAGGGAAATCAGACTGAGAGACAATTAAAAGAATTAACAGGCTATTGAGGATCAATAAAATTATATTAATATATGGATTGGTGTGCTAAGGGGAAGTGGCAAGAAATTATTTTGAATTCTGTTTTTTTTATAATCCCTTTAGATCCCTTCTGGCAATAAATTCGACTTTCAAAGATTAATTGGCAGCACAAATTGAATCACTTTGGGAGCACAAATTGATGTATGTTGCTCAGAAATGAAAAATTTCTCAGATTATGTGGGATGAATTATGCCCTTAACAATAAGATCTATCTTTCTTTCTTTCTTTCTTTCTTTCTTTCTTTCTTTCTTTCTTTCTTTCTTTCTTTCTTTCTTTCTTTCTTTCTTTCTTTCTTTCTTTCTTTCTTTCTTTCTTTCTTCCTTCCTTCCTTCCTTCCTTCCTTCCTTCCTTCCTTCCTTCCTTCCTTCCTTCCTTCCTTCCTTCACATTTCTACTTCACATTCCCACTTCCCTAATGATAGGCTCATCTCATCCTTTCTCCCAGTTTACAGCCCAGAAACTGGAGATGAGATGGATTCCTTCCTTCCTTCCTTCCTTCCTTCCTTCCTTCCTTCCTTCCTTCCTTCCTTCCTTCCTTCCTTCCTTCCTTCCTTCCTTCCTTCCTTCCTTCCTTCCCCAACTAACAGTGTAAGGGATGCATTGTTTTTTTAGATGGATTATTTAAACAGTGGGCTACTACAAGCATTGTCTTTCATGTCTGAAGTGTGTGTGTGTGTGTGTGTGTGTGTGTGTGTGTGTGTGTGTGTGTGTGTGTAAATAAACCCATCAGTGAACTAGAACTGAGTTTCGGTCTAATAATGTTTTATATGAAATGGCAAATCCACATTTGCTACCAGACATAATGATCAGAAGTAGATGAGAAGCAACTTCAGCACCACTAACTAGTGGACAGCGCGTAAAAAAAAAAAGGGTCCAGAATGAGCTGTGATGAACCATTGCCACCTAGTGGTAGATAAATGTAATTGCAGATAACTCCATGTTATCTTTTGTAAATTAGGTACTACATATAAAAAGCAACAAAATACCTGTATGCAGATTGTTTTTTTAAATGTACCTCATTTAAAAGTCCTTGGATATCACAGTGTACATTATTAGGCCATTTGTTTCTTTGATCTGATAATCTTTAATATCAATTGACCCTATTTTCAATTATATATTTAGAATTTTACATTCAGTTAAACACGCACACACAGAACATTTATGTCACTACCTACAAATGACTCTGGTTTTTATGATCTTTAAGTGTTTATCAAAAGTAAGCATTTAGCCTTACCTATATTTTATAAATATGTTGCATGAATTGTTCAATAACATATTGATGGGCAATGAATTACAAAACAATTATTCTCAGATATTATATTTTTCAAAATGTAAAACATCTTGATGGTGTTTCATACACTAAGATATTTTTGATGAAATGGTATAGCTCTGTAAAAAAATCCTCTTAGAATATTTATTATGTGCCAGTTAAGAAAATATTCACTTGGATTGATCTGAATGCTTTTACATTCCAGGTTAAAAGTTTTCCACCCATGATTTAAGTGAAAAGACACTTGCGATATTTAATAGACAAATTTCTAAAAAAGTCAAATATATAATACTTCACATTCTTACTGCAGCCAGAATAACCTTTGCACAGTGTTGGAAACAAGCAGATATTCCATCAGAGGAAATGGTTATTCAGAAGATAACAGCCTGTGCAGAGATGGATAAATTAACCTTAGCACTTAAGGAAAAAGAAACATCTGAATATTATAGAAGCTGGGAATGCTGGTATGACTGGATAGAACAAAAATAGAAAATATATTAGTAAACAATGTAAAATGTAAAAGAGGTAGTAATTATGTATTCGCAATAAGATGTATTTATAAATATATCACCAATATTGATAACAAACAAGGAACCATAGACTGCGATAGTAGAAAAACTTGCTAGTAGTTAGTAGTTAAAAACTTGCTAGTTTTTAATCATTTTCTTCTTTTTTCCTGTGTGTTGTATATGTGTTTTTTTGATATTTTAGTTCTATAATCAATAAAGTTTGTTTTTTTAAAAAAAGAAAAGACACTTGCATTGGTTACAAAACCATCACCATCAGATGTACCTATCCCTGTGATTAATACACTAAATTATCTTTTTGACACTCACAATTTTTGCTCCCTCGATATGACAGACAGCTTTCATTGCTGCATCCATCAATGCAGGGCAAAGTAAAAATGACAAATTCCCCCCCCCCCTCAAAAAAAGCATAAGTGTCACTGAATTGTACTTACAGTAGGTCATATTTTCTGTTATCAATGGAAGACTGTGAACTCAAAATACCAATATTTCACAGATTGCTTAGATAAGAAGAGAAATGCATATTTTCAGCGACATTTGGACAATGCGCGTATTGGCCATCTTGTATGTGAGTTCCTCTGTCCGTGGTTTTTGTGCGTATTCTTTTGTTGGGTTCATGTTAACCATGATGTGTCAGCACGGGTTTTAAAGAGGCGTAACAGGTTTATGAGATTTCGTCCCTCTTTCTAAATTTAGAGCTCCTTTGCGAGGTATGTTATCCTGTATGAATCTACAGACGTTCTTTCTAATGTTGGAAGCCAATTGTGGCCTCCTCCTTCCTGAGTTTGAAGGTAGCAAAGCCACCCAAGTCTTGGCTGAAATCCAGGGCAAGCTAACTAAGAAAAGGGCACTGCAGGTTATCCACCCATTAGGCACAGGGAAGGTTATCCAATCCCGTTTCCAGACAGAACTGGGTCTGAAACGAACTGGGCCAGCTTCAAGGCAGTGTCTCAAGAAGCCTTTGGCCTTTTGCAAACCAGGTAACCTGCTCAGGGCCTCTTTCCGGTTTGCCTCTAGGGGCCACAGACGGAAGGGGTGAGCCTGGAGGGGTTTACACCCTTTATCGATACTTGGATAACCTCATCAATCAAGCGTCTTAGAAATAGTTTTTCCCTTTTTTCCAGATGTTCCTAACATCTCTCTCTCTCCCTCCCTCCCTCCCTCTCCTCTCCTCCTTGTCTTTCTTCAAATTTGATTTTCAAAGAGTAATTGGCGGCAAAGATTGAATTGTTTTGGGTGTGCAAATTTAGGTATAGTGCTCAAAACAGAAATGTCTCAGAGTATGTAGGATAAAAAATAAGATCTTTCTTTCCTCCTTCCCCTTTTTTCTTTTCTTTTCTTTTCTTCCTTCCTTCCTTTCTCCTCCCTCCCTCCCTCCTCTATTCCCCTCCCCTCTCCCCCCCTCTCCATCTTTAACCCTCTCTTCCTTCTTCCAATCTCCTTCTCCTCTCACTCTCCCCTTTCCCCTTTCCTCTTGGTATAGGCTGAATGTGTCCATACACAATTAAAAAAAAACACACACAATGGTGTCCTGCCAAGGAATGGCATGCAGATGTTTTGGGTAATAAACCAATTTGGTCCTTGTAGATGCCATTCTGAGGGCTTCTCTCTCTGGAGGCTTCCAGATGTTTGGCTTAATGTCGAAAAGTAGAAGGGACGTCCAGCCTGCAATTGTATATATTGTGTACAGGATCAGCCTTGAGGGATTATTGAAATGAGTTGTCGAGTTTGCAGTTGAGTTCACTCCACTGGGGCCGACTCAAAATTTATCAAACAAAGCTTAAATTAGCCACCCGTTTCCTCCCTTCCTTTGGCCTGTGTGCCTAAAAATGCCCCTGTAGCCAACGTGTTCAGAGTAGGAGGAATAGAGGCCCCAAATACCCTCACCGCAAAAGTTAGACATGGAGAGAAATTGGTCCACTTGGCGGTAGCAGAGACTTTGAAGGAACAGCTGGATACGGCTGCTACGGCTGCTGCCACGTCATTCCAGAGCGGTAAGAGGCTTAAAGGGGCCAGAATGGCTGCCGGAAATAAGCAGTCAGATCATCCCTTAAACAGGCAGCTCTCTCGATCGACTGAATGGCTGGCTGGCTGGGGGGAGGGGTGTGTTTCCAGCCTTTTCATCCACAGTTCAAAGCTGCTTTTCATTTTGCACAGCACTGAAGGTGGACAGGGCTGGGTGAACTGTATCTATACCACTTACACAAGGGCCCCCGGTCAGTAAATGCTCGTCTCCAAGCCATTGCTCTGGCCCCACTGCAAAGCAAGGGATGGCAGGGTCGTTATAAGAGAAGAAAGGAAGCTGACTGAGGCAGGTAGGCCGCTTGGTGGTCTTGGTTAAGAGCAGCAGCAGCAACAACAACAGCGGTCCCAGTACCGTAATTCCTCTATGACGAGAGGGACGTTGTGTATACCTTGCGGTCTAGCCAGCTGGCCCTGTGCAGAGGGGCTGGGTTGCAATCACAGCTGCCATCTTGGCTCTCCTGGCTTTCCCTGGGTGGCCCCTGAACATGCCACGCCTCCCAAGAGAATTCAGGCTCCCCAGGGGGCAAAGCCACCCCACCCCCCCGCAATGGAGAGGCAAGCATTCCCAGCGACACCCTGCCCCGTGTGAGACCGGGCCTAGCTGCTTCCTCCAATAGTTCATCGAGTTGTTTCGCTTCCGCCCCCTGACCTTCCTCGTTGCTCTTCTCTGCCCTTGTCCACAGCGTCTCTCTCACACGGGGGTGGGGCCGAGAATCTTGCAGGCCTGCAGCCCAGGCAGGCGCACGGGACCTAGTGGGCTATGATGACCTTCGCCCCCGAATGGCCCAGAAAAAAGCCCATGGGGGTTGGGAGGGGGAAAACTCAGCCTGCCTGCCCAGCTGCCTCCCAGCAATCTCCCCTCCCCCGTCCTGCTTGGGAAGGGAGGCCCATCCCCTGTGGAAAGAAGGCAGCCGGGCCATTGGGGTTTGGCCATTTATTCACAGCGACAGGAGCGGTGGAGAGTGGCGACAGGCAGGCAGAGGGAGAAGCGCCGGGAGGAACCTCTGTGCCCCCGTCCACCCTTCCAGAGACCTGGCAGGTGATGGGGGGGGCATGGATCCTATTTTGATGGGGCTGACCCTTATTGGTGGCGTCCAGTTACAGCTAGTCCTCAGCTTACAACCGTTCATTTAGGGGCCGTCCGAAGTTCCAACAGCACTAAAAAAGTGATTTATGACATCACACTTAACGGCCGTTGCGCAGGGTTTCACCGGATTCCCTTTTGGGTCCTCCTGGCAAGCGGAGTCAATTGGGGGGGGGGGCAGATTCTGTTCATGAACGGTGCTGCCGACCTAACCACTGCAGTGGTTCACTTAACAACTGTGGCAAGACAGGTCATAAAATGGGGCAGGATTCACTTCACAGAGGTCTCGCTTAGCAGCAGGTATTTTGGGCTCCATTGTGGTCGTATGTCGAGGGGGCATTTGAACGAAGGGTCAAGGGACACACACACAGAGACACTGCGCAGCAAGAACGCCCCCCACCTTGGCCGCCAGAGGGGAGCAGCACCCGCCTTCTGCTCCCTCCCTCCCAGGGGGCTCTTCCTAAGGCTGGGCCTTCTCCCCTCCCCCCTCACCCCCAGTCCAGGTCCAGAACGCGGATTAATTAATTTTGTCATCAGTTTTGGGTTTCTCCCTTTTTTCTCCTGTGAGAAGCTGCCACAATCCTCCTCGGTAGTTCTCATTCCCCAAGGCGTAAAGGAAAGCGTTCAGGGTCGGCGAAGCCTTGGCGATTAGAGCGGGAATCTGTGAAAGAAAGCCACACCATCATCACCAACAACAACACCACCACCACGACGAACATCTCCTTCATCCTCATTTCATATTAAACCTGCCAACCGGGTGGCCCTTCTCCCTGGTGGCCAACCGGGTGGCCCTCCTGGTGGCCCTTGGCTTCCAACCCTTCGATAAAACCCCAGAGAAAAGGATGTTTCCTAGATGGGCTGAAGTCAGGCTGCTCCAGAGTGACACAGAGGCAGGGAACGAGAGGAATGAACAGGCCCCCTGGGCTGCCTCGGACCCAAAATGGAAAACCCAAATCGCACCAACAAAGTGGATTTGAAGGGCAACATTCCAGAGGGAGCCGCCTTTTGCTCTCACCTTCGGGAGAAATTCCAGTGTGGTAGGGTCTCACCTTGTTTCTTACTCACCATTAAGATTTTGGGCGAGACGAGGGCCACGTTTTCAACCGCAGCGTAGATGCTCAAAAGTGAGTACGGACCCCAGCAAAGGACCAAAGATTTCACTGGCAAACCAGTATTAAACTGGGAAAAGAAGACCAGAGATTGGAGCTGTCTATGAACTGTGGTCGATCCTTCATCAAAGGATGAAGCTCGGTGTAAAACGAGCCAATTGGGGCTCTGGATGCCCTTCCGGTTCTGAAGAGTTAAGGAAAGTCCTAATTCTCATTCTGCCGTTGGACACTCTTCCCTATGGGCTCCTCAGAGCTTTTCCCCTGAAGGAAGCCAGCATCTGTTTATGGTGAGGGGCACTGCGGTGGGTGGGTGGGCTGCGTCTGACCCCCCACCCAAACGTTTGATAAACTGAGGTTCTCCAGATCTTCAAACTGACCTATGGCTTCCTCTACCACATTGTCCATAAATGGGCTGTAATGTTAGTCCTAAAACACTTTCCCAAAATGCAAAGTCTCTGTCTACACATCCTGGCTTCCTCCCTTAACTTGTGCCATGGTCCCACTCTTTCCCACCAATATATTTAAAAGACCCCCGTGGCTAAGACTCTGAGATGGGACGCAGGAGCTTCCCTCCCCAGGGCTTTCCAAAAGAGGCGGGCGTCTCTTCCGTTCTCCTCTCCTGCCCAACCTGCTGATGGAGGCCCCGTAGAAATCCATACCGTCGTATCTGGAGAGCAAAGCTCCTGATCATCATCAAAAAGCCCACTTTTGTGCTCATTCCAGCACTGCTGGGTAACAGCCCCTCAATAGGTCCTAAAGTTAAATTAACATAAGCGCTCATTTAAAGTTCAATGGTCTGCCAGCTCAATTCCTCTTAGGATGCTGGGATCCGACAGAATACCCCAAAGGTGACTCTTCCAAAAGGCAACTGGACTTTCTTGGTGTCCTCCCCTAAAAAATGTTTTGCTTTTCATCCAAGGAGCTTTTTCAGTTCTCTGGATGAGGAGTGAAATGTTTTCAAGAAAACCCCTCCCCCCAAGAAAGCCCAGTTGTTGTCAGGGCTGTGACAAATCCACCCCCATTCAAATCATAAGTCTCTAGCCGCATCTCTCAGAGTAAAAATAATTGATTTATTAGGAGCGACCATGTTGGCGTTACCTGGGTGCAGCTGACACTAAGATACATCATTCATCTCACACTTGATCCTGGTCTTCCTCCCACCCCGTGGATGTATACTCTCCAATGGGACACATCCATAGCCAAGAGTCATCCATCATGCTCTCCAATAATAATCTTGTGTGCCAACAGCTTTGGCTGCCTAGCAATTATCTGAAGCATATGAGGAATGCACTACTTTCCCCCACTCCCTTTCTGCTGGCAACTAAAAAGACCCAAAAAAGTTTTTCTTTAGTTGACAGTTGTCTTTTGGAAAAATGACCTGGATGGTTGAGAATTTCCTTAGAGATCCTATAGAATAGGATCCGGCATCCTACACCTGATGCTTCTCAATAAGGATGAAACTGATTGCATCCTGTCTCCTGAAGCTCCGTGTAACTGATCACACCCCACTGTGCAAGATGGACACTCTCTCAACACAATGGAAATCAGAAAACCTGATTAGAAAAAGAACCGGCTTTCCTGGAAACCATTCCATGTTGCAACGTTTTTCTTACCTTCAGCTGTCCTGTTTTCCTGAATTTGTTGTCAATGGATTGATAGGACATTAATATGATGAAAATCGGGATCACAAAATTGAACAGCACCAGAGGAATAAGAAACGTGATGTAATTTCTGCGGGGGTGAAAAACAACGAATGGCAAATGATTTTATTGAAGGGATCCTGATGTAGTCCAAAAATCAGAACATCTTCGTAAAACAGAAACCCAAAGAGTAAAACCTCCGCCTGGCCCTGAGGGCCAAACGCTGCATCAAATGAATTGTACGGTGCCAAACCCTGATTGATGATGATCTGATTCAGTGGCTCTCAACCTGTGGTCTGCGATGGGCAGGGCTGCCCTGTCATCACAGACTTGAAGAAACATTATGATTTAAACCTTGAGTTAGATCTTGGGGTCCCCATGGCCACCAAAGATGTTTAAATGGAGGTCCATTGTGAAGAAAAGGTTGAGAACCGCTGATCTGCTTCATTGCGTTTCTGTCTTTTATGTGCAGGAAAGCTCCTTAAAATTATGGAGTTCTTATCATCTAGACACAAAGAGTGTCCTTCAAGTCAGTCACCCAGATCGCTTGCCAGGGTGGCTTTTAAGGTCCATAGCAGTTGATTACAAAGAGGGATGTTCTTCCCATCTCCCACAAAGGAGATACGTGGCCATGGGTTGAAATGGTGAAGGCAAAGAAGTTGTCTCATTCTTTCAGGATAATAACAGAATTGGAAGGGCTCTTGGAGGTCTTCTAGTCTAACTCCCTCCTCAAGCAGGAGACCTTATTCCACTTCAGACAAGTGGCTGTCCAGTCTCTTCTTCAAGACCTCCAGTTTTGGAGCACCCATAACTTCTGAGGGCAACTTCTGTTCCACAGATTAATTGTTTCTCACTGTCAAAAAAATTCTCCTAGGTAGCAATTCTAGGTTGCTTCTCTCCTTGGTTAGTTTCCATCCATTGCTTCTTGTCCTGCCTTCAGGTGCTTTGTTGAATAGCTTGAACCCCTCCTCTCTGTGGCAGCCCCTCATTTTATCATAAATTATCAGAGGGGCGAACCTCTCTGAGAGCGAAAATTTGCTAAAGATTGGAAGATGCTCTCCTGTCTCCCCTGGTCCTTCTCTTCCATAGACTAGCCAGGCCCAGTTCCTGCAACCGTTCTTCATATGTTTTAGTCTCCAGTCCCCTCATCGTCCTGGTTGCTCTTCTCTGCACTTTTTCTAGAGTCTCAAGATCTTTTTTATAGTGTGGTGACCAAAACTGGATGAAGGACTCTAGGTGTGGTCTTACTAAGGCATTATAGAGTGGTATTCATGTGTTCTTGATTCTTTCCCCTTTTTGCTTTTTTGGCAGATGCAGAACATGGCTGGCTCACATTCAAGTGATCATTTCCTAAGACCCCAACATTTCTATCGCAGTTCCTGCTGTGAATGGTAAAGTAAGAGAATGGCAACTAGGTCGGAGCAGCATCAATAAGAATCTCCCAATGACTGTTTTGCCCTAACAAAAAAATTATGCGACCCAAAGACTGTTCATGGCAGGTGATGTGAGGACAGGAAGAATATATAGGAATGGAAAATGGTCCGCAGAATGGACAGGGGCTGTTGTTGGCCCTGTATCACCTCCACCATTAAAATTCTCCTTATCATGCAAAGAACCTTTTTATCCAAAAGAGCAGAGCTTTGGTTCAGCCTCCCTTCCCAAAGAGCCCTGCGTCTGTCATTAGGCCTCAGAAACACTGACCTGTCTCCCTTGGTGTAGTCCAAAGTGCAACAGGTCCTCAGAGGCTCATAGTCATAGGCCCCCCATCCCAAGAGGGGCATGGCGGACCAAAAGCCAGCAGAGCACCAAGCAAACAGCCCCATGAAGAACACCGAATTCCACTGTAATTTTCGCCCTGCAAGAGAAAATTGGAAGCTCAACAACTTGCAGTGGGGTTACAAGGCAGGGAGGAAGGGTGACCTCTCCAGATTTCCCTGGAGCATTGACTCTGTTTTGGGAAGAGGCTCGGAGGAGGAGCAGGCTACTGAAAACATGAAGGAGGGATTTCTATGGGTGTGGAAAAGCTTTGACCTTGAAGGGCCTCCTCTTGCAGAGCCTCTGCTGAGGTCCTAGAGAGAGAGAGAGAGAGAGAGAGAGAGAGAGAGAGAGAGAGAGAGAGAGAGAGAGAGAGAGAGAGAGAGAGAGAGAGAGAGAGTGTTGCTGCCTGGAAAACGAAGGGTTTGTTAAGAGCTTGGAGCTAACCATTTCCAATACTTCACCAGAGATAGACCCAAGTCAGTCTCTTCACTTTACAGGGAGCCATAAGACCCGGTGACATGAATGGAAGAGGTGAGACTTGCTTGTCTGTTGTCTGTCTGTCTGCGTTTGGGTAATTTCCAAGCTGCCAAAGACAGCAGGAAGTCTTGGGGATGAATCCATATGCATCTCCCTGAAGAGTTTTGCCTGGTTCAGAATCGCGCTCCTGAAATTTGCCACAAAATGGGGCCAATTGTCATGTGCGAAGAAACCATAGGTGAAATTGCAGGGAAGAAGATTTATTGCCCAGGCCTGGACACCAGAATCTAGTCAACTAATGGTCACCACAAAATTGGCACTTGATAAAGAGTCACTGGAATTCACGAGGGATTGGACTTGGACCATTTGTTGGAATGTAATGATTCCAGGCTGATCACTCGCTTAACTCCTCCCCCAGTCTCTGCTTGTCCTTCTCCTATACCAATTTCTACAGGATGATTTGGGGCTCTTTGGGGCAAGGGGGTCTTGGGTATTTAGGAATAGAAAAGCTGTTCTTCTCAGTAAACTCTTATGCAGTCCTGCTCTTATTTTTGAATATCCAATAAAACATGTTGCCTCACTTTGCTACTGATATTTGAGCAGAATTTTTCCACTGAAATAATTCGTGTAATAGCTACAGGATCACTTAGCTTGGTTTTTTACTTTATTTATGCCTAATACATCGCGGGGGAATCTAGAGGATTGAATATTTTTGGATCTTCTTGATGCCACCTACTGGTTATTTTGGTTTTCTGCAACCTAGATAGAATAGTCTTTAGATTGGATTTTTTGTCTGATCAGCCTTTGGGATGAGGAAGAAAATAAATATTAAATCAAAATGAGAATGGCAAGAATTGCAGAAAGGTTTGGATGCTTCCCGGTGCCTTTTAAATTTGAGTGGCAAACATTTTAAGTGACAAATAGGCCACAGGAATAAAACTGGCCAACCTAAGGCATTTTAGACTGCTTTTTTTTTTTTTTTGCAATAGGACCTACGTACCAAGTTCTCCCACTGAAATTAAGAGTGTTTATTACCCATTAATCACAGCTTAAAAGGATAACATTCAGATGAAGCCCTTGATATCTTTAGAAAAGAACAACAACAACAACATTGACAAATTCACCACCAGTCAATTGCAGAAGGCAGCTTTACTTGGATCAGCTTCCATCCTGTGATGAGACCTGGAATGCTATCAAACATCCAGATTTACCTATCCCAGGTCCTTGGGAAGGACTTGATGGGTAGACAAAAATGCCAAACCCAGCCGGAATGTCTGGTTGACTATATGATGATCAACATCAACATCAACAACAACAATGTAACAGTGATATACCCATTGTCATCAGGGCCCTTGATACCATGTCCAAGAATTTTAGAAAATGCATCAACAAATTGCAGCTTCCAGCAATAACAGCAGCAGAACTGCAAAAAAATGGGGCTACTCGAAACATCGAAGCAACTCTCATCAACCATCAGAGCCTGTCAATTATATTTGTGATACATTTTTAAATGTTCAGTTGACTGAGTTTCATGTTGAATGAATAAAAGAGATATTAATAGTAATAGTAATAGGACCTGTAGCATGAAGGGCATAACAAATCAATGATACAGTAAATAATGTTGATTCCCACATGCTAAACCTCCGTTACTCAGCCGTGGCAACTTGAAGATGGGTGGATTTCAATTCCCAGAATTCCCCAGACAGCGTTCTGAGAGAGGTCCACGTATCTTAAAGGTTGGGAAATGCCAGTTTCCTTTCAAGATTGCCTCCTTAAAGTTCGAGAAGTCTTATTTTTAAATTACCGCTTGGTCATCCTTCTAGATCCCTTAATATACAGATGCCTCTTGGCCACAATTCTCATTTTCTGTATGTCTAGCAACTAATACATTTAAAAAAATAATAATAACCAGCCAGAGGACTTACTGGAGCAATATTGATGATATCGGTCCCACGCAATTGCAGCTGCACAATTAATGCTTGTTAGGGCCGTTAAAAATCCTTGAAAGCCATGAATTTGGCAGCCGTCAGATCCGTAGGGCCAATACCTGAAAAAGAAGAAGCAATTGACCAGGTGGGAAAACATCTCAGGAGGAGGACTTGAGCCCTTTTCCCTTCAATGTCAGCAAAAGGGAAACTCTGAAGATTCTTCCGGGCTGATGATAGCATCCAAAATGCACAGCTTGCATTGCTAAAGCAAAGAGCTAAAGCAAATGAATTATACAAGGCAATGTGAAAGTGTGTCACTCTCATTCTGAGAGTGAGGAAGCATGTTCTAAATATGGGGACTAAGAAACCAAGTCAAAGCTCCTTCGCTGGAAGGTTCCAAGGTGCCTCCTGAGACCCTTAAGGCAGCCTCACAAGAAAGAATGATTTTGGCTCCTTCCAGCCTCTCCTTTGCAAGTGCCAGTTTTGTTTGCTTTCCTTGAACCACTTTTGAATGTCTGAATGTACTATTGAAGGAGATCGATCCAAATAGATCTGGAAGGGACCTTGGAGGTCTTCCAGTCCAACCCCCAGCTCAAGCAGGAGACCTTATACCATTTCAGACAAGTGGCTGTCCAGCCTCTTCTTAAAAACCTCCAGTGATGAAGAACCTACAACTTCTGAAGGCAACTTCTGTTCCACTGGTCAATTGTCCTCACTGTTAGGAAGTTCCTCCTTAATTCCAGGTTGCTCCTCTCCTTGATGAGTTTCCATCTGTTGCTTCTTCTCCTGCCTTCTGGTGCTTTGGAGAATAATTTGACCTCCTCTTCTTTATGACAGCCCCCCCAAATACTGGAATACTGCTATCATGTCCGCCCCTAGTCCTTCTTTTCTCTAACTCAAATCCTACAACCATTCTCCATGTTTTAAAGGGGCCTATAATCATCTTGGTTGCTTTTCTTTGCACTTTTTCCAAAGTCTCGACATCTGTTTTGTAATGTGGTGACCAAAACTGGGTGGAGTATTGCGGACGTGGCCTTACTAAGGCTTTATGAAGAGATACTAATGCTTTATGTGATTTTGGTGTTGGGTAGAACATGACTCTCTTGAGGCATGCTTCATTTCTGTCAATATGCCCACATCTATTTTTTTCCTTCTCAGTTCAACATTGAGATTATTGCCTTCCTTGGGTACGTTTTGGCCTTCCACTTCACCCTTCTAAGATTTTCTGGTGATCTCCCATCCCCATATTAACCAGTTCTGACCTGCTTAGTGTTTTTAGGACCAACCAAACCCTTTTCTAGAGGCAACTTCTCCTTGTCAATTCTGCCTGGAAGTTGAAGGTCTTCACAGAAGAATGTGGCCTCCCTCCTGCCCTTCTCCCCCAGACAGGAATGACATACCTTGGAACTATAATGGCTAAATAGTTGTATTTGCATGAAAAGTGCCATGAATGAGAAGTCAGATACTGAAAAGTCTTTTCTGCTTTTCTGAGTGAGCATCAGTCTGGAGACAGGGTATGCCCAGAAGGCACGCAGCTGTCCACAGTTATTTCAGTGCTATTTTTAAGTGGAAGGATGAAACAGCCAGCTCTCCAAGTAAATAAAACCTACCTTAAGAAGCTGGAGAAAGCAGCGATGAACGCGTTGATGCAAATGCCACAATCAGACAAGGCGAGGTTGAGTATCAGAAAGTTGCCAGGGGTTTGAATCTCCTTGATCTTCCAGAAAGCAACAATGGTCAACACATTCAGAGAGAATCCAAACAAAGCTAAAATATTAAAAAAAGAATCATTTTACTGTGATTTATAATTTCGTCTCGGACCCTGATGCCAGGCTGATCAGCACAAACCCAAACAAAAATCCACAAAGGTATAAAACATGCAGCTTTGTTTATTCTGAAAAATAATGTGTATATCTTGTCTAGATTAAAAATGCAAGACGGCGTGGAAAACATACATTTTCTGTCAATGAACCTTTTATGAATTCTCCATCTGGTTAAATCCTCCCCACCCCCCACCCCCCGGCAAAAAAACCCAAAACAATCCAGGCTGCGTTTCTCAGGTGAAGTCCTTACTATAAATTCTGTGAAGTCCAACGGTTGGACTCCTGAAACTTTTCTTAGTTGCTTAGCAATGTCATTTCAGGATGGAGACTTGATCTCCTTTGGTCCATGTTGCATAACTAGTCAACCTTACCTTCCGTCAGCATCACTGTGCCAAAGCTCATCATTTCGAACTCAGTAAATCCTTCTGGAAGAGAGTCAGGGGCCGACATCTTTGGAGCTGGGAACCAGACTAACCGAGGCTGTACCTCGTCTGTTGCTGTTATTTCTCTCCCTCCCTCCCTCCTTCCCTCTCCTCTTTCCCCGCCTCTCCCAGCCCTTCTGCTCTCCAGAACACCAAGGCAATTGCCTTCTTCAAGAGTTTGGCCACGGCCAAATTTAGCTCTTCTGAAAAGCAGGAGCACCAGCTATCTGCCTTCCCTTCCCCGGTGTCTCTCAGTGTCTCTCGGGGGGGGGGGGAGGGAGGGAGGGAGGGAGGGAGAGAGAGAGAGAGAGAGAATATGCCAGAGAGAGAAGAACAGCCATGGAGTGCCGGACCTGGAATCAGCTCCATGGGGACGGTGGGTTGAGTCATGCATTCCCTTCGTTTCAGAAAAGTATTTTGGACGTGGACACAAAAGCAGCTCTCTTTGGTCACAGCTGGGGGCTCTTTGCTTGAAAAGGAAGGTCAGCTAGGAGGACCCAGGTTTTTCTATGTTTATCAAAGAGCGTTTTCGCCCCCATTCGGGGTAAGCTATTTTTGATCAGGAGTTGGACTTCAAAATAAAGATTTCTTGAACAAAACGCAACTTTGCGGGATTCTAGGCAGTTTTCTTGGCAGGCTTAATGAAAGCAGTTTGCCAGTCTGTTCTTGGGAATTATTTTTTCTGACTTCCGAGCCTGGTCCACACCCTGGAATTTCAGTGGCTGCCCATTCCAGGACAATCTTCCTTAACCTCTGAGAGCAACAAGATCAAGGTTCGCCACCTGAATTTCAAAACCTGCATCTAATATATCATACAAAGGCTGTTAAAAGAAAAAAAAACTTCTATAAGGTATTAGAATAGCCCAAACAGATGAACTCTGTTTCCAAAATGAGAACCACAAAGACATTATGTACGGGAGTCTCTGTGGTTAAACTGGGAGAAGATTAAAAGACAATGTTATTTGAAAATTCCAGTCTGGCTATCGACTATTGAAGCATTCTCTTATTCTATAATATACAAAAAGGAACAAACAGTTAGATATGGTAAAATACTGAATGAAAAGGGTGGACTTAAATCTATGCAAAAACTAGAGGAACAAGGTATAAAGATGAATTGGTTTTCATATGCACAAATACATTCTAGGTATGATAAAGATTCTAAAATGGAAGGTTTCTATGATAAATGGACTGATTTAGATAAGATTTTGACAGGTGCTGATGAAAAGGTGATTAAAAAAATGTATGGATATTTATTAGAAATTAAATTAGAAGAAGAACAAGTTAAAGAAACTATGATTGCTTGGGGGAAGAATTTTGGATATGGGATTGATTTAGAGAAATGGCAAAAATTGTGGTTTCAAAATTATAAAAATGACAATGTCAACAGCATATAAAGAAAATGTATATAAGATGTTTTACAGGTGGCATTTCCCCCGACAAGAATAGCAAGAATGTTCAAGAATAAATCCGAAAAATGTTGGAAATGTCATCAGACACCAGGCTCATATTACCATATGTGTTGGACTTGTGCGGATGCTAAAAAATACTGGACTAAAATCCACACGCAGTTGGAAAAAATGACAAAAAAACATATAGATTTGAAACCAGAGATATTTTTATTGGGAATTTTACCTGAAATATATAGTAAAGACTTGAAATATCTGATTGTAAATGTATTAACAGCGGCTAGGATTGTATTTGCCAAAAACTGGAAAAATGAGAAAACATCATCACAGGAGGAAATCATTAAGAAAATATTGGAATGTGCTGAAATGAGTAGATTGACATTTGAAATTAGAGAACAAGAGGATAAACAATTTTATAAAATTTGGGATCTATTATATCAATGGTTAGACAATAAAATACAGTAATGAAATATGTAGACTTTTAGAAAATAATAAATATATAAAGATATACTTCTTTCTTATTATATCTACAAAATGATTTTAGGATAGATTTGGGATGATAATATGAACTGTTATAAAACAAACTAAGTAAATTATGATGATCTTGTAAAACATGAATGAATAAAAGTATAGTCAAATGACTGATTAATAATTATACTAAGGTATTTAATTTTTGATTGAAAATACGAGATTATATGCAATGTAATTGTAATTGAAGACTACGAAATGGAAGCACAAAACAATTTGTAAACCAACCGGCACACTGTATGTACACTTATGGAAGATGGTTTGATGTTTTTACGTTTTGTTTGTTTATATTTGTTTTTAAAAACCAATAAAAACTTTAAAAAAAACAAAAAAAAAACCAAAACAAAATGAGAACCCCAAAGGTCATCTCTATGTAACAAAGAACAGATGTTAATTTACATATATAGATTTAAACTGAAACTCTGTACAGCTTAACATTACAAACAATTCACCTCACCACAGCAAGAGTGAATGGCTCCGTTTGCTACCCAGGGGTCTTATTTCTGGGACAGCCCCCCCCCCCCTTTAAAGGATTTTGGTTTTAAAGCTCCCTTCAGAGAGGGAGTTTGACTAGAAGATTTCTAAGGTCCCTTCCAACCCCGTGATTCTAAGATTGAAATGCCAGACAAAGGGAAGACTGTCTTTCAGCAAGCTTCCAAAATGATAGACTCTTTTGCATACCCTGTCTAATGCAAAGTTATGTGGTTTAGCATGTTTTCCAGGATTTCGTGTAGCTCACTACCGGTTTCAAATCTAATTCCAAATATTTCACCCAAGTAGTTTAGGCTGCTACTTTGAATGCAGATGGAGAAAGAGCAAAGAAGATTTTCATTACAGACCATCGGGAACCTTCAGATAATACAGTGGAATAAAGCCTTGGTAAATAAACGTTTACACAAATAAATTGTATGTGCACATATAGGCACAAACAAAGCAGGGTAGATCAAACATAACCTTCATGACTTATATGTCTAAACAGAAATATCTCTTTATTTCATTTTTAGAACCCTCAACCTAAATGCTTTTACAAGAAGCAAGGGTGTTCTAATATTCCTTTGCCGTCAGGTGAACTATTTCTGTTCCATGTGCCTTCAGGAAAAATCTAGCCAGAACTTGGATTTTTTGTTGTTGCTGCACCACTTAATATCTCCTCTATGAATTCACAGAAAGAACATCTTTATTAGCTTGGACAGAAGTAGAAAGGTGAAGTCCCTTGTCAGCAAAGGGAAAGGAAAATTATTGTTCAGGAAGGTGAAAATAACATGGTTGAGAATATTATTACTGGTGCTACCTCTTAAATAAGTGAATAACTCAGTGAGGTGGACCTGCCTGGCTTTTAAAAGACTTCTGGCATCTGGATCAGGCACAGCAGGAGAAAAAGAAGATCATATTATGCTTAATGTTTTCTTAGACTATATAATTGGCAATAGTAAAACTATCTGCTTTGGTTTCAGATATGGGACACACTTCTTAGGAAAAAATAGGCATTAAAGCCATTTTTCTGGAATGGCCCAGGCTCTCCTGCCATGGGCAATGGGTTGGGCCATGAGAGCTCCAAGGTCCCTTCCAATCCCCTTAGTCTACTTTCTATTTTATCCTGCCTTTCCCCTATTCTCAAGATTGCTTGTACTATCCAACCAAGACAAGCCACAATAAGGACAGATACAGAAATAGGCAGATGCATACATCAGCGCATGGGGTAATCTTGGGGTCTCTGGACCCGCATTCCAGAGATTACAAGACTCTCAAATTCCCTTCCAACTTCACTGATAAGATTCTTAGTCTCTTGCTCTTTTCCATGCTTGTGAACTAGAAGGAATATAGAATAACAGGCTTGGAAGGGACCTTGGAGGTCTTCTAGTCCAACCCCCTGCCCAGGCAGGAAACCCTATCCCATTTCCAACAAGTGGCTGTCCAATCTCTTCTTGAAAGCCTCCAGTGATGGAGCATCTACAACTTCCAGAGGCAAGTCATTCCACTGGTGAATGGTTTTCACTGTCAAAAAATTTCCCCTTAGTTCTAGGTTGAACCTCTCTTTGATAATCTCCCCCTGTTATTTCTTGCCCTGCCCTGAGGGGCTTTGCAGAACAGGCTGGACCTTCTTCTCTCTTTCAGCCCTTCAAGTACCGGGAGCCACCTATCCCATCCCCCTGAGTCCTGCTCTTCATTAGACTGGGCACCGCCAGTTCCCTCAATCCTTCACTGTACAGTTTAGCCTCTAGACTCTAGTATTGAGTACCATGTAATGTATTTGCACACACAAGAGGGAGAGGGTGAAGGTTCCACCATCAAGAGTTACAACAACAACAACAACAAAGACACACCCCTCTTCACTGATATCACATAGTGTATCCCAAGTGCTTTGAGCAGCATTGAGTAGGAAGAGGTGCTTCTCTAGATCTGTCCCTGAAATGTTCTGGAGCCTTGAACGCATGCGCTGAAATGAAGCACAGAACCAACCAAGGTTGTCCAGACTGAAGGCTTGGGAGTATCCATAGGAAAGAGAGAGAGAGTCAAAGCACGTGTGTCATCTCTGTGTCAAATTCTTCCTTGTTCCATCCTTAAAACCTGACATGGCCTAGACTGGCAGAAACAGCCACCTGACTCTTCAAAGCAGCCCATCTTACCTTCAACCAACAGGATTGTGCCAATGGTGAAGACTTCACTTTCAGTGAAACCATCAGGAATAGGATACGCCGAATTAACCATGTTTGCAATGAAAAAGGAAAAGAGCCTAGTCCCTCTCCAAGGTCTGGATTTCCCCAGCTAACGGCCTGGGTCAATTCTTTGTCTTGAATTTTCTTTCTTCAATCCAATCACCTACAAATCTTACCTTCTTAAAGGGCCCGGCCACGTGGAAATCCTCACAGAAAAGCTTTGTGTGTTAATCCTAACCCAACAAGCCCTGAAAAAATTCTTCCTCGTATTTTCTCCCATGCCTGGAACCTCCTAATGCAAAAGGAAACATTCTGTGCAATCACAAGAAGCCTTTTGTGGAGACAAGTTTTAAGAACGAACCCGGCTAATTCTGGGGAGAAAAAGAACTAAAGAATACAAGAATGACGGCCAAAGCCAATACTATGTGATTAGGGGGTCACTAGAAATAAACAAATATGATTAAATCACTAATCCAGGGAACAAAGGAGAAAAGGAGGTTTCCTAGCAAAGCCAGTATATGCTTTGGAGTCTTTGGTGCTGTCTGAGCTTGGTTATTTGCTTGGAGAGCTTTCATTACTCAACTAGGTAACATCATCAGTACTTGTGTATTGAGTTTGACCCTTGTTTATATATAGTAGTTTGCCCTACTTTTGGTGGGGGTGTTGTTTTCCCCTTAACAGAATAACAGAGTTGAAAGGAACCTTGGAGGTCTTCTAAACCAACCATCTACTCAGGAAGAAGACTTTATTACATTCTGGACAAATGATTGTCCAATCTAGTCTTGAGAACCTCCAGTATTAGAGCATCCACAACTTCTGAAGACAAGTCGTTCCATTGATTAATTGTTCTCACTGTCAGAACATTTCTCCTTAGTTTCAGGTTGCTTCTCTCCTCGATGAGTTTCCACCCATTGCTTCTTGTCCTGCCTTCCGGTGCTTTGGATAAAGGGTTGATGCCCCTCTTCTTTGGGGCAGCCCCTCAAATATTGGAAGACTGCTATCATGTCCTTCTTTTCATTAAGCTAGACCTATCCAATTCCAGCAACTGTTCATCATATGTTTTAACCTCCAGTCCCTTAATCATTTTATTTGCTTTTCTCTGCACATCGTTTTTTTTATATATATATTGTGGCACCCAAAACTGGGTGCAGCATTCCAAGTGTGGTCTTACCAAGGCCTTATAAAGTGGTTTTATCACTTCATGCGATCTTGATTCTATCCCTCTGTTAATGCAGCCTTTGCTATAACTTTATCTATTTTGTGGTCCCGCCATTATACGTTTTGGTTGCATGATCAGCCAGATGTTTGGATTGGACTTGGCATTTTGTCCACCTACCGAGTCCTCCCCAAAGACCCAGGATAGGCAGGTGTGGTTATAGGATGGTGTTAAAGGTATCGCTGCAGGATCTAAGCTGCTCCATTCTTCTTTCTCTTCAAGGAAATCTACCTGGCAGAGATGAGAAGAATAAAGTGTGGCAGCAAGAAAGCAATAAAACCCCCATAAATCCACAATCGGAGCATTTGTTTTATTTTTGCACAAAATTCTTACGCTAACCAAAGTCAGAGCATGTGATGTGAGCTGTTCTATCAATCCCCTTAAGCTTCTTAGGGCTCAAAGCTGCTGAAAGAGAATGGAATGTGAAGTGAAAATGCCACATTGGCTGCGAAGGGAGACAACCTTGGATTTTTGAGACCTTCCTATCAGGGTGATCTAGACAGAAAAATAAAATGTAATAGCAGATAAAAGGCTCATTTGCAGGCCTGCCAGTTGTGGCTGAAACCAATTTTCTGAAAAGATCTAAGGGGAACCGTCTGGGATAGGCGGGTTGGTGAGCTTCTTGGTGCCTCGGAAAATGTTCTCCAATCCCTATGAGGTTTGCAAAATCTTCCTTCATAATTATTAATAAATGCGTTAGTCTGAAAAGATGCTTTGCAGACTCCTCCCTGGTTTTTAGCTCTCAACATGAATCTCTTCCTCCTCCTCCTCCTCCTCCTCCTCCTCCTCCTCCTCCTCCTCCTCCTCCTCCTCCTCCTCCTGTTTATCTACAATGTCTCCTCTTATAACGTAATCCATAAATCCCACAAGTTTTAACAGAGTTGGGATTTTCTATTGAAAATAAATATGAAAAGACATATTTTCTTTTCTGTGAGCCACTGAATGCGATGACTGAATCACCCCCGTCTCTAGTTTTGGACAAAACTCAGAATCATCAGCTAGACAAGGGTTTGTACAACAAAGCTAGGAATTGCTATCACCAGCAGATGATAACTGAATTAAAGTGTTGGGCTTGTTTAGTTTACCAGTAAGATGTGTTTTTTTAATGTTGACTCACAACAAATCAGAACACAAATGAGCACGTTGCTGTCCATTTCATCAGATTCTTCCTTGTGTTTTTGGCAAGGAATGTAATTAATAATCCTTTTTCATTCATTGTATAATTCCTTGCCAGAAAAGTTGATCCCTGATGTGCTAATATCCTTCTGTTTCTCTTGTGTAACAAGCTCTTTTATTACCAAATGCAAAAGAAAATATGAAGTGCAAACCGGTAAATAAGCTGAAGGGAGCTGCAGATTATTTCATCAGAAAGCTTTTGCCTCTTAATGTCATGTGTTTGTCAGAAAAGGTCTTACCAAACCTGTTCTATTTTTCTGTCACTGCTGACTAAGGTGGTCGTGCTTCTACACTGACAGGTAGAGGATCTCAAACATACTTGTTTAATGTAGTCTAAGATGAGGAAGGGTTTTTCTTTGACAATGGAAACAATGCCCACTAATGGCAATTTCTATACACCTATAGGGTATAAAGAGTCTCTGTCCTTGATTATTCCTTATTTATAGACAGAATCTTGCCAGACTAAAGCAACTACTTGTGTCAATAGGGATGTGCTCTGAGAACTTCTAAGGTGGAGTTGTCTTAAGTCTCTTCCTCCCAACCAAACTATCTAAACTTTGCTGTCTCTTGCCCCTCCCTCCTGGGAATCCAGACTACATTCCACCACAATCAGGGGTACTTTAGAATTTACTGAACTGTTTACTCCATCTGATTGGCCTGACCAATGGGAGCTATTGTCTCAGCAATATTTGGGGGGATGCAGGTCTTTCAAGTGTTGGAGAATTTTGGTGGTGATTCTACAGATGATAGATCAACAAAATGTAGTTTACTGGAGGATTATGAATTGTGTTTGAGATTGCTTTGTTTCTTTGCATCCCCAAACATCTCACTTCCTTGAGGAGTTTCTGGTTCAACCTTAATAATCACGACAGTCCATAACTATTATTATTCCCATGACTAAATGGTACCATCTAGTCGAACCATCTTGAAAATCTAACCAGAGATGGTCCCAACAGGGTCTTGCCTAGGAGACTTGTGGAAAATCTTGGAAAAAGGTTCTGGCAAATAAGCAGAGTGCTGATGCTTATGTGAGCATCAGAATTAAGAACAAAAACTCTGGAAAACGAATTACATCTGAGATCTCACTTGTCCATTTTTATGAACATCTTTTTGCATTAGCCTGTGATACAGGTTCTTCACAGCCACCGGTCCTGTTTGAGAACATAGAGCATAGAATGAGAGGGTTGGGAAAGACCTTGGAGGCCTTACTCAAGGCAAGAGGCCTCATATCATCCCTGGCAAATGCTGTCCAATCTTTTCTTGAAAACCTCCCGCAATGGAGCACCTGCAACTCCGGGAGGACAGTTCTCACTGTCAGGAAATGCCTTCTACTTCCAAGTTAGCTCTCCCTCTGATCAGCTTCCACCCACTGCTTCCCGTCTATGGAGATTCTCAGTCATGGTTGTCCCAAAAGTGCTTTTTCAAAAGGAAACTGGAAAAACAAAATCCAGTTGCCTTTTGAAAACATACCTTTGGGGTTGGGTCTTGTCCTGTCCCCAGGTGCTTTGCAGAATAAACCGATTCCCTCTTTCCTGGGACGGCCGTTCAAGTACCAGAAAGAGACGATCAGGTCACCCCTAAGCCTCCTCTTCACTAGGAGAAGCGTAGCTAGTTCCCTCAGTTCCCCATAGTCATTCATTATATGATTTAGCTACCAGACCCTTTGTCGTCTTTGTTGCTCCTCTCTGCCCTCGTTCCAGGGTCTCAGCATCCTGCTCTGTATCTATTGTATGGTAGCAATCTTTTCCTATTCCTGCTTCCCATCGTTCAAATTATGCACAGATTAAAAAGAAGAAGAAGAAGAAGAAGAAGAAGAAGAAGAAGAAGAAGAAGAAGAAGAAGAAGAAGAAGAAGAAGAAGAAGAAGAAGAAGAAGAAGAAGAAGAAGAAGAAGAAGAAGAAGAAGAAGAAGAAGATCTCCATCTGCAAAAGCTGACCTCCTAAATGTTGTTTTGAAATGATCCAGAGAGAGAGAGAGGGAGGGCCGGTCGTGCTAGGAAGCCCTAAGCATCTCTGTGCAAATAGCCTCGTTCTTAATCCCCTGCCTATCCAGTTTTATCTGGTGACTTCAGCAGGAGGAGGTTGGGAGATCAGCGCAGGAGAGGAAAGGGAGACAATGTGAAGGGCTCCATGGATGCGATCAGGGAAAAACCGCAGCCCTTCTGACCAGGAGTTGGATGCCTTACTCACGATTGGATCATGATGTGGGTCACGGTGGGCTTCCTTTGCTGCCTGACCTTCGGGAGCCTGCCCTGGATGCTCTGTTTTTGCCCTTCTCAGTGCAGCTGCTCGTTCTACAGTATCAATGAAAGGATGAGAGCCAGGTAAAACCACTCTATTTTTTCTTGATGGGTGCCACGAAGGTTTTCTGGGCAGGTTCTTCTTGGTGGAAGAGTAGAGTCACTTCAGCATTTGAGTTGTTTCCCCCATTGTTTCCTACGGGCTCCAGGACTTCCGTGTGCTGTGGGATTAACAAGAGAGAACAGCATAATCTGATTTCTGAAATGCCATTTGATGGACTTTTACGCTAAGTCAGAAACAATATAATCAACGTTACACAATATTAAAGGGAAAGTGATCAACACTGAGCTGTGTAACAGTGAACATAACAAAAAATATTAAAAGAATAATCATCAGAATTTTAGAAATTTGAAACAATGTACATGGAGAGTATATTCTACTAGTTCTTCAGCTGGTTGTGTTTCTTTGGGGAAACTATGACATAAAATTTCACTTCAAGCCCTAAAAAATTGTCTGGGGGCCCCCCTGAAACCCATTAAAAACACAGGATGAGTTTAAGTTTATTTGAAAAAAATACATATAGATTTTGACTAAAATTTCACTTCGAAACAAAGCCTGTTGTCTCTGAAAGCATCAACAACCCCACCAGCATGATTTTATAGTCAGAAAGATTGCTTAAACCAAGCAAGATTTGTGTATTTTATGTAATGTTTGGGCGTGTATGTCAAATTATTTTTTGAAAGAGGCACGATCAGCACAAATGAGATGGTTTGGGTAGAATCAACTAAAAACAGCTCATTTAAACAATTTTTGCAAGTCTTGTCATACCTCTGCACCTTTTGATTTTATCAACAGCTACAGTATGTCTCAAACACAAACCAACACACACTCCCATTCCCAGTAAAATAAAAAGGATGAAAGGACAGATCTGCAATGCTTAACCTGCAGGAAGAATCTTTGACTCCTCAAAAGCATCTACTGAAGTGAAATGTTATGGACGGTGGCTTTACCTTCCTTGCGGATAAGCCAGAGGGTTATGAAAACGTGCTTTTGTTATGTACTAATGTAGAAATTGGTTAGTCCAGGACAGTTGTTTCTCAGCCTTGGCCACTTTGAGATGGGTGGACTTCAACTTCCAGAATTCCCCAGCCAACCAAGCTCTCCAACCAAGTAGATAAGTTTTGGGCTCAACTCATGTCCTGGCTCAGCACCTGAGTAAGAGTCAGCTCTTCAGGGTCTTCCACAGGGCCAAGAGCATAGGGTTTTTCAACTTTTTGGACACCCCATGAACCTCTGAGAGCCATGGTTGAAAAGGAAGACATTTCAAGACTGACAAAGCAGAAGTTCAGCCAAAAATTGATCAGAAGCATACTAAATGACCGTGAACTCATTTATGGAAAATTACAGGATAGATAGCAAAATAGCAATAGCCCTTAGACTTATATACCACTTCATAGTCCTTTTTACAGCCCTCTCTAAGTGGTTTACAGAGTCAGCCTCTTGCCCCCAACAATCTGGATCCTCATTTTACTCACCTCGGAAGGAGGGAAGGCTGAGTCAACCTTGAGCTGGTCAGGATCGAACTGTTGGCAGTGGGCAGTAAGTTAGTTGCAGTTCTGCATTCTAACCACTGTGCCATCAGAGTTCCAGGTTTTATAGTAAGGGAAGCCTGGGAAAAGACAACAAAATACACCCACAATTAAAACTGGAGGTTACAAGTGTTCTGTCATGTAAGGGAAAGTCCGGGGCAGTTCAAATGAATATAAAGGTTTATTGCAAACTTATTCTCTTTACAAGAATCCGAACTACTAATGGTCAAAGCAAATAGGTGGTAGAGAAGAGTCAGTAGAATTCAAGGGCTGGACTGATGGCACGTTTGACCCCTCCTTAAGGCTCAGCTTGGTCATCTCCTACATGTTCCATGTATAATTTCAACAAATCTTTTTTTCCCCAGCAGGGCTATTCTGTGCAATGACCCGGAGATGACCCTTTCACCTGTCAATTTCCCAGGAGACACTTTCAAACTTAGGATAGAAAAAACAGCAATCCGAAGAGTTCCCGGGGAGTCTTTTCATTCACTTCACAAGCTGGAGTTCCTCTGGATGCCCTACAATGCCTTGGCCAGCCTCCGAGTGAGTAACTTTAGGGGCCTGTACCAGCTTCAGGAGCTCAGACTGGCAGGCAATGTCCTCACTTCCTTTCCATGGGAAACTCTGTCCAACATGCCTCAGCTGAGGTTGCTGGATTTGCATAATAATCAGATCGCCTCCATCCCCTCTCATGCTGCTCAGTATATCCGGAACATCTCTTATCTAGATGTCTCAAGCAATAAACTGATGAAGCTCCCTCAAGAACTTATCGTGGTCTGGTCAAATCTCCAAGCTGTCCCATACTTCCTTAACGACAATCCCAAGATCATCCTAGGTAAGACATTTGGGGGTGGGTAAAAAAAAAAAAGTAATCTCTGCCTACATGATCCTTGGTCGTGGATCCTTGGGTTGGATCCGAAAGAAGCTAGTTGAATTTGTTTTCCTTGGAATCCATGGAAGACCTATAAAGCCACCACTGTTCCATAGGAGCTGTGGGATTTCATTCATGATATCCAATTCAACCCCTTCTGCAACTGCCTTCATAGCAGGTGTTGATGATGGGTAGCAAATGAGGAGAATTTGTTAGCTGTTAAACTCTGTAACTCTAACATGCCGGTTTTGGATGCTGTCAAAAATGCTACATTATTAAGAGTAAGTCAGATTTGGTTGTTAAGCCAACTGGCTTCTGAGTGGTAAAAAATGCAAAGACCCTTTATATTCTCTCTCTCTCTCTCTCTCTCTCTCTCTCTCTCTCTCTCTCTCTCTCTCTCTCTCTCTCTCTCTCCTCCTTCCCTCCCCCTCCCTCTCTCTTTTTAAAAGGTGTGACATTCATACATTCAAATACAAATTTTCATTCGAACCTGCAAGAGAGTAAGAATGATTTATCCGCAGAGAAGGGCACCTGTTTCATCCTTCCCTGGGAGTGTAGTCACTATTAAACAGAACAGAATTAGCAATAGAAAAGAATTTCTCCTTATTTCCAGATTGAATTTCTCCTTGTTGAGTTTCCATCCATTATTCCTTGTCTGGCCTTCAGGTGCCTTGGAAAACAGGTTGATCCCTTCCTCCTCTCTATGGCAGCCCCTCAAATCTTGGAAGACTGCTCTCCTGTCTCCCTTGGTCCTTCTCTTCCCTAGACTAGCCAGGCCCAGTTCTGCAACCGTTCATTGTGTGTTTCAGCCAGGGGTGGGATCCAACAGGGTTAACTACCGGTTTGGTGATTTACAAGGTTCGGTGATTTACGATGTGCTTCCCTGCACACTGCGTGCTCCTGTAAATCGTCATCAGCCTGGTGCCTGGACAGCTGAGCAGCTCTGAGCACGGGTGCTCAGCATTTGAAAAAGCCCTTTTTTCCTGCCTTTTCAACCACAGCTGTGCTGTGCAAAGCAGCTGAGGTTGAAAAAGCAGGAAACAAAGGTCAGGTAAGAGCCCGGGCAGGCGGGTGGGCAAAAACATCAGCAGACACAGGACCGGTTCTATGTCTGCTGCTCTTCAGAGCTACCGGTTCTAAAGAGGTAGACAGAACCTGTAGAAACCCACTCCTGGTTTCAGCCTCCAGCCCCCTAATCAGTTGGCCATCTTTTCACCAGAAGTGCTCTAGGATTGTTACTGTTACTTGGTGTGTCGCATGACATGGAGCTTTGTGACTGCATCATTTAGTGACGGAGTCACTGGTCCCAATTACCACCGTTAAGCGAGCACTACCCATCTTTTGGTTTAAAATAAAGAGCATATTTGTAGCTCAGAGCACTGGTGATGTCACCTAGGTTGAGTGGTATGCAAGGAAGCCACCAAACGCAGAGAGCGCCGAGGATCCTCCGTTTTGGTTCTCCTTATTAGATCTTCATCGTCTACCAGTTCAGAATGCAGTCTTAGAATTCAATCCTTTGTTTCAGCATTAGATGGAGCTCCCAGTTATTCCCTTCTGATTGGCTCAAGTTTATTTGGTTTCATTAACATCGTAGGAAATGGAGTGAGAGAGAAGCTATTGGGTTGTTGCTATTGTTAACTTTGAGAAAATACTTTCTGATCTGTGGTATATTATTAGAGAGCTACTGACCGATCATTGCCTTCAACTATTCTTGGAGATATATAGTCATTCTGTGATGAAAAAAAGCCATAAAACTTTTATATGGCTCTATCTGTCCAGAAAATGGGATTTTTGCCAGGTTACCTTCTGTGTACATTCATCCAAGTGAAGCCAGCACTTCCTGGTCCATTGCCTAAATGATCACCTTTGGCCCTGGGATGCCCTTTTAATACAAATATATATTTGCAAATTTGCCTAATAAGGATAAAAATGCCAAATCCAGTCCCCTGGCTGTCTCTGGCCGATCTCTGGCCGACTGCACAATTATTATTATTATTGACTTGGACCATTGCCCATCCTTCAGTGGTACCTGTAACATCATCAAACATCCCCATCTGCCTAGCCCGGGTCTTTGGGAAGGACTCGGGTCTTTGGGAAGGACTCGGATCTTTGGGAAGGACTCGGGTCTTTGGGAAGGACTCGGTAGGTGGACCAAAATGCCAGATCCAGTTTGAACGTCTGTTGACTTCACGACAAACCATAGTAAGAGTTTTGTCTGAAGCCACAATGTTTTGTTATGAGTTCCTACTGAAACTCAGGTCGGATCCTTTCTAAATAGCCATGCTTCAATGAATTTCTATTTCAAAGGTTTGTTTGTTTGTTTCTTTCTTTCTTTCTTTCTTTCTTTCTTTCTTTCTTTCTTTCTTTCTTTCTTTCTTTCTTTCTTTCTTTCTTTCTTTCTTTCTTTCTTTCTTTCTTTCCTTCCTCCCTTCCCTTCCCTTCCCTTCCCTTCCCTTCCCTTCCCTTCCCTTCCCTTCCCACTTACTTACTTTTTATGCCATCATCTCCACTGTAAGGCAATTCTGTGTGGCTTATGCGTAATAAAAAGACAAATAGAAAAATAATTATAATATTAAAAGTATGAGAATTAAAAATTTAAAACTATGCAAAACACCTAACCTAAGAGAGGGACAGCCAGGGGACGAGGTCTTCTTATCCCATCGACCAGCTCCAGTGGGGATTGCCCCCCACATTGGGGCTCAAAGTCAACCAGCAGACCCGAGTTTTGCTTTCCTTCTGGTATCCAAAAGAGGAGAGCAGCTCTCCCCTCCAGTGGCAGAGGGTTCCACAGGATCAGGGCCACAGTGGAAAAGGCTCTGCAGCCGGCGTCCTTCCCCACAGCCTCTGGGTGGAAGGATCAAGCGATGCTTCAGTAATTGAACAGCAAATCTTTTTGTTGCGCATCTGCAGACACTGAAGGGGGCCCTTTGGGATCAAGGGGAAAAGAGGCACCAGGGAGAAGAATTCCTCCGCGCCCCCCGCGGGTTCCCAGGGCTCCTGGAGCCGCTGAGGGTCCCTTTTGATGATGTCATGCTTGAACTGAGTCCATGGCAATTCGCCATGGCCTCCTGGCATTAGAATCGTTAGAGAAAGAAGGCAAAAGGAGGAATGACAACATGAAATGCGAATGACAAACATTAAAATTATTTTATTTTATCTGGAATAATAACATGGAATTGTTCAATCGTCCTGGAGCAAGTTGGCTGCAGCGAGTTGGCTATGGCGAGGGGTCCCATTCCCAATGGTTGACTCTCCCTTCTCTTCTTCCCAGGCCTGCAGGACAACCCGTGGACCTGCGACTGCAGCGTCTATGAAATGGCCCACTTCCTCAACTTCCAGTCCCCCAACGTAGCCTTCATTGAGCCAAAGCTGAGATGTTTCAGCCCTGAGAAGCAGACCAGGATTTTCTTCAGTCAAGTGGAGCTGAGGAAGTGCCAGAGCCCTGTGGTCCAACCCTCCATGGCCAAAGTGAAGAGCATCCTGGGAAGCACCGTTCTGCTGCGGTGTGGGGCCACAGGGGTCCCCCTCCCAGAGCTGAACTGGAGAAGAGCTGATGGGAAGCCCTTCAACAAAACAGGTGGGTTCTCCCCTCCCCTCCCATCTGTCTGAGCTAAGGGCAGAGGGAAGCAATTCTAACCGTTGGGCACCGGACAAAACAACTGCAGGTGGCCCTTCACTCACGATCGCAGCTGGGGCTGGAATTTTGGTCATACATTGGTGCGGTTGTAATGACTGGGCAGGGTTTTTAGAACCACTTCCACATTGGTTGTAAAGTGTAAACCGCTGCCATTATCAAATGAACCACATGGTCATTAAGCAAATCTAGCTCCCCAGATGGACTTTGGAGGAAACCCGACTGCAAAACATATTCCGAAAGGTTATCTTAACATTCGGCGTTTGTCAAAAAGGGTCTTAGGGTTCAGAATACCCACTCATGGCCTCCGGAGGCTGCATCCGATGGTAAATGCCCTCTGATTGCCAAGTGCCCCAATTGCAACCATGGGGCTGCAGGGCTGGTAGCGAAACACTTTTTTTTTCTGAGCCTGTCGTAACTTTGAAACATCATGAAATGAATGGTCATAAATTGAGCACTATCTGTATATTCCTGACAAATTCTGGATGTTAAAACAACTTTTCAAAATAAGTTTTAGAAATGTGTCAGGGATAAGGATAAGGAGGAGGAGGAGGAGGAGGAGGAGGAGGAGGAGGAGGAGGAGGAGGAGGAGGAGGAGGAGGAGGAGGAGGAGGAGGAGGAGGAGGAGGCTGTAATATGTGAGGACATGCTCCAAGGATTGGCCTTACAGCAGTTCCATCTTTTCCCAGGAAAGAGAACTATAGCTGCAAATTAATTCCATGAAAACATGCATTTGCTTTAAAGAAATTCAGATCAATGTTACACAGATATATCTATTTTGCTCCAAAACACCTTTTTGATTTTGAATCTAAGATGCTTCACAATCTCATTTTCTACACTATCTCTCTCCCTTTCCATACAATATAAATATAATAGATTAAATAAGTAGACCTTGAAAATGCTGTTCTTAATTGATTGCATTTTTCCAAACTACACCATTAGAAATATTGGAATCAGTTAGCTCATAACTAAGTGAAATAATCCCCTAAAAGAAAAAGGACAATAAAAATACAAATACCATTAAAAATAAATTCTTTGGAAATGTAAGCCATCCAATACAATCTCTTCCAAAAGTTTATTTTTGCAACTTTTATCTCTTCTCTCTCTAGTACATCAAGAAATTTCCAGTGATGGAATAAGATGGTCTATTTTAGAACTATCGGTTGTCTCTTACCTTGATTCTGGAGAATACATCTGCAAGGCTGCAAACTTTCTTGGAGCCATGGAAGCTTTTATATCCTTGATTGTCACCGATTCTAAGAGCATAGAGGATCCTGGGGCAGATCTGAAAGAAGTGTGGAAGGGACACACCAAGGGGATAGAAACGGCAGCTTACAAAGACAATTTGGTAGGAGGACACATCATGGCAACTTCAACTTTTCCAACTTTGCGCATTATTTCAGGTCAGGCCAACACAGAGAGGAATCTGGTGCTTCGAGATCAGGCCCTAAATATGAAAAGCGACTCCAAAAATATTTTAGCAAGTCTGCCCACTACTAACCAAGAACCCAAATGTCTGGTGAGGTCAGTCAGAGTAACCGGAGACACCGATCATAGTGTCTCCTTGGCTTGGAAAGCTCCTCAGGCCAACAATAGCACCACGTTCAGCATTCTTTATGCCATCTTTGGAGAAAGGGACATGCACAGGATCAACGTGGAGCCGAAGAAGACCAGGACCACCATCAAAGGTTTGATGCCCAAGACCAAATACATCGCATGCGTCTGCGAAAAGGGACTCATACCCAAGAAGGAACAGTGCATCATTTTCTCAACAGACGAAGTCGCCAGTGCGGGTGGAACTCAAAAACTGATCAACGTAGTGGTCATCAGTGTGGCTTGTGTCATCGCCATCCCTCTCACCCTGGTGGTTTGTTGTGGGACCCTGAAGAGACGCTGCAGGAAACACTTTGTTCAGAAGCCCAAGGACATTCAGGATTCTTACGTCACGTTTGAAGCCATCTCTCCAGGAACCAAAATGAAGGAGATGAGAGGAGGGGAATACTTGACTCACCACATCCCCGATGAGTCTAATAGGTTACTCTCTTCAAGATCCAGTGTGGACTCTGAAGCAGTTGCAAAGGCAGATGGACAGCTGAACGAGTACTTCTGCTGATACTCCTTTCTTCCCAACCTGACGAGTGTAATTCTGTCTTTCCATTTGGCAGTCCCTCTTTTGCCTGAAGTCTCTCATGCCACACACACACACACGCATGTTTTATACCAAAACACAATGGATAGCTTTACTGAAGTTCTTTTTTAAGTTAAAAATCTCAGTAGTAGCGTAAATATATTATGGGAAAGTTTCCCCGCCTTTGATTCCGAGATTCCGATAATCCAAAAACGGCTCCATTGATATTCTATGGAAGAACAGGGTTTTTTAAAAAAAACAAACAAAGAAATAAATAAATAAATGAGACCATGAAACCAAGGAGGAGAGAAGAGAAAATGAAGAAGCGGGAGGTACTTGTTTATATGTTCTGTATATTTCAACAAGGAAATAGATTTTAAATCAAAGCCTTAAGGACGCGAAGGCTGAGTAAGGCTGCATTTGTGTGTGTGTGGAAGGGAGTTACTTTTGCGTGAGAGAAATACTAATGGCATTTTTAGGACTGGAATTCGGATGTAAATTCAAGTTCTCTTCCACATTGTTTTATCCCCACCCGTTTCTAAATGTTGTGTGTTGCTAAAAAGGATCTAAAGGATCAGAGGGAGAGAAGCCAGCTGGATACTGAAATATCATACATACCCATCTGGCATCTTAGACCAATTTTTCCTTTTGGCAAAATGAATTCAGATCAATAAAGAAAAGTGTTTACATATATATGTTGAAGCTGATGTATATTATGGTGTCTTGCCCACACTCAGTTTTGAAGTCCGTTACATGATAGTAGAGAATCTCTTTAGCTCCGACACAAACTGTTGGGTTCCCGCTGTTCCAGTGACTGCTTATTGAATACATTTATATAGCCACTCTTCTTGCACCAAACTCTGGGTTGCTCACAACCGAGAGATAAAACCACATCTACATCCAATAAAAATATTGCAAAGATGTTAAAACCAATCCCAAAGTTTTTTTTTTTTTTTTTTTAAAGGCAATTGGACTTGGTTCTCCCAAGCCCCCTTGAACACATGTTGCTTCTCATCCAAGAAGCTTCTTCAGTCCAGAAAGTCCAGATGCCTTTTGGAAAGGCAGCTTTGGGATAAAACCACGAAACTGGATGATTGAAAATCTCCAGAGACAAACCAAAAAATTGTTTTCCAACAAACACTTTTTACCAGATTAGACAGTGCACTGATGATGTTACCTAGACAAGATGTATAAAGATGAGGTTGAAATTCAGAGCACTCACTTCATTTTCTCTGTTATAAGCCAGGTGTCACCCTTATTAAATTGACCAGACTAAGAAGCCAAAGCTGTGTAGCTGAAGAATACTTCTATTGTAATAACCACCCCCCAAAATCTTGCCAGTCCAAATGTGCTTCCCCTTCTTCCTTCGTGTGATTTTGGTGTGAGCCTGGATAGGCCCACCACCTGAGAAGATAGCTCCTCAAACCAGTCTTTTTGTCAGATCTTGGTAGTGGTTCTTCTTGATGTCCTTCAAGACGATTTCTACTTCTTCTAACCAGGATTCATGGAAACGTTGGTTGTTTCTGACCTGAAAATAATAATAATAATAATAAAAGTGTATGAAGATTGAGTGCCTTGTCAATCCCTCAGAGATCAAGCAGCCACCTCTGTTATGATTCTGCTTCAACATACCTGACTCAACAATTCATCTATCAGTGGAAAAACAAAACAGGACCCATTCCTCTGGGTTTTTTTTTTTTTTTTGACAGTCATGACTTTGGTCTAGTTAAAGAATTGAAAATATCGATCAACCTTGGCTTTTTTTTTTTTTTAAAGTGTAACTGGGATGGGTGACATTTAGTTGCTCCCTGGCATGTTCCGCCTTTGGAGAGCGTGAAGCACTGTTCCATCATTTGAAGGCACTACTATTTGGTCAGCTCTATTTATGCAGGTGGTTTTCCTTTATTTATTGATGATTCTGAGGGAATAATATAGGGATGGTTTTTTTTTTTTTTAAAAGAAATTAAACAGAACATGGGATTTCACTGAATCTGATGCATATGCTTTATAATGAGAACTGCCTATGAAATTGCAATTCAAGTTGACAATTTATGAAACCGTGATACCGCTTAAGATTTTGCTCATGGCATGACTGATAGTCTGAATTTCTTATGAATGTCAGCATTTTGTTATTGAATAGGTTGACCATTTACAGTAGACGGTTCTAATGCCCAGGACTTTGGCTGGTGGATACATTTGAAATTGTGGGTAAGCACCAGAGATTCTCTCTCAGAAAGGCTGCTGTGGAGGCACCCATTGGCAAAAGGGCATCATTAGGTTGGTAGAGGGCAAACGGAGATAGCAAGGAATGGGGTTGAGAGCCTGAAGAAATTATCTCCAAGACCCTAATCTACTGCTTATTTTGAACCTGCAGCTGGTTGTCCTTCAACACACATACACCCCAACATTTGTGGTCCCACTGAATCAATAACCAATGCCAAAGCTCTGATTCACAGGGAGAGAGGCATGAAGAACGCTCAGAATATTGGCAGGATCCTTTGGGTCTCAAAGTGCTGTGAACTAGGATTATCATATTCACGCTGTAGGTAACAATATCTACCTAGGTCCAAAGCAGGCTGCAAAGAGACTGAACTGAAGTCTCTCCCTCCTATGGCCATTTCTGGTTTTCCTTATAAAGTACAAGGTGACCTGCTCAAGGTTAAACAGCAATGAAATGGCCAAGTTTAAGGCAGGGGGTGGGTGGGTGGGATACAACGCCTAAAGGGTTATTTTCTAATTACAGTTGCTATTGTGACAACACCACATAAAGAAGGAAGACACCATCCTGCTGCTGTATGAATTGTGAATTAGAATATCCACAGGAAAAGGAGATTCCCCTCCTGTTTCTTCGACCATTATTTCAAAGGGAAGAAGGAGCATAGTGGCTCAGGTGGTTAGGAGACAGTCAACAAGCCCATGTTTGAGACCCCGGGGTCAGCGTTGCCTGTCAGCCCCCACCACTCTCGAATCGGATTTGAGGCTGCCACCAAGTGCCGCCGTGTGAGGAGCTGAGTTCCTGCCATTTGCTCCAGCTCCAGCTCCAGCTCCTGCTGACCTAGAAGTTTGGGAGTGAGTAGGCGGATAGGTGCCACTTTGGTGGGCATATCAATGGGAAAATGAAAGGAGCCCCCAATCGAGCATCCCCTGGGCAAAGGGATGCCACTGGCTAATCCTTTAACCTGGAAGTAGCCCCCCGCCCCCGTGCTTCTAACATGAACTCATGCTTTCCAAAGGTTTGTTCGTCTGAAAGAGCTCAAGCTTTATAATTCTGGGAATCTCCCTTCCCCTCCTGGTCTCTTTCCCTCCCACCGCCTCTTTCTCTCTCTCTGTCTCCCCCTCTTCTTCACCTCCCCTCTCTCTTCTTCTCTCTCCCTCTCCCTCTTTCTTTCTGTCTTCCCTCCCCCCTCTCTTTCTCTGTCTCCCTCTCCCCCTCCCTTTCCCTCTTTCCCCACCTCTCTCTACCCCCATTTCTCTTCCTGCCTCTCTTCCGGCCAGACTTGGCCCAGATTGGTCCTTTAAGAAAAGAAACACTCTCCAGTTCATTTGTAGCAAAAATATTACTTTTACTAAAAGCGAAGGGGTTACAGTTAAGCAACGCCAAAATTAACAGTTTGTGCACAAAGACTCCATCATTAACTTTCCTTTTTTCATTCCACCCCCCACCCCTTGTTATCTCCCCATTGTCCAGTCACGTTCAAAGATGTTTCTGTAACTGTCCCTGGGGGAGGGGTGGATAGATGGAGCGATGTTCCCTTCCATTCCCAGGTCCATGGCCTTGGGATGTCTCAATCGGACAACACGAGTCCCTTTCCATTTCCTCACCTCTTCCCACAGATCCCTCCCATTATAGCCTATGGCATCTAGTGAGACATAGTTCCAAGGGAAGGAGGCAGTTCTGACACTCTTTCGCTCCATCTATCACGAACCAACCAACCAACCAACCAACCAACCAACCAACCAACCAACTAACCAACCAACCAACCAATGTTTTGGTCCTGTATTAAAGCAGGTTTAGACAAAAACTTTGATTTCCACTGAGCTTTGGAACAATGTGGCTAATCTTTTCCCTTCCTCAACATGGCTTTTGCTGAAAAGATCAAAGAAAAGACAGTAGATGGCAGCAAAACCATGGAGATTTTTCCCCTGGAGTGTCTTATTTTGCATTCATATTTTTTTACAGGTTAAGAAGTTCAGATTTCTTTTCCATTTCTTTTCGGAGAGATGCAGATTTACCATTGGTACAATGTATATTTTGGTTTCTGGATTATTTTAATAACGTTTTTGTTATTGTTCCTATTTAAGCCACAATGAAATGGTTCCTTTCAAATCTCCGTTCAAATCCTTCACAACTTACACATTACAAAAAAGAATTTCAAACATGGGGCTCATAATAGCTGCTGTCTCTAGAGGTTATTAGACGAAGTCCAGTTGCTTTGGGTTGTGGGGGGACGGGAATAAAAGCACCTTTGGGACAACCATATCCTGCATGATGAAGAATCTTCATAGACTCATCAATATCCCCAGTGAACTGCCACATTAAGGGTTAATAGACCTATGGGCTGATCAGATACATACAAAAGATACTTGCCTAATGAGATAGCAGGCATACAGTTGGAAGAGATTTTTCAGACACAATAGAAGCCCTACAGGAGTCCTAGCAGTGATTCTTTGCCAATTAGACCAAATTGCAGAGAGAGACGGTTTTGGCTTGATGAACTGTGTGTTCAGGGGGGAAAAGGAGCAATCCGATTTATTGTACTCTGGATACTGCCCACCTTGGACAACTGCGATTATGGTCAGGGTAGAGTCAACAGACAAGTAAGCAATAACAAAGTATAATTAAAAACCACCACCACAACAAAAAAATAATACACAATTGGAACCCAAATTTCTTTCACACCCCTCCGGGGAGGAATACCAATGAACTTGGCCTGAAGTCCTATTGTTCATTTGTTTTTTTGTTTCAAATATTTGATAGGATGATTTGCGAAGAACAACTATGAACCAAGAAGTCAAGACTTGGGCTGGCCACATAAGTGCAGGCTATATCAATGTTATTGCTTTCATTCAGATTCTGGTTTTGATCATTTTTATTTTTTTCACTTTTGACCTTCGAGTCAAGCTTTGCTGCTGGTGACAAGCAGCTCATGCAGTTTTTCAGGTAAAATTGCCTTATGTATATATTGCAGGCCACCCAACCGAACAGAGGAAATAAATGAACTTTTTGCTAATCAGTTAACTAAAGTATGTAGAAAGCACAGCGCAATAGCATTGGGGTACTTTAAGTACCCTGACATCAACTGGAGGACTCACTCTGCACCAAGTGGGAGATCAAATAGCTTCCTGACAAACCTAGCAAGACAACTTTGTCTCCCAAAAGACAGAGAAGGGAACTAGAGGGTCAGCCATACTGAACTCAGTTCTCACTAATAGAGATGAAATGAAAAAAAGGCGTTCAAATTGCAGGAACCTTATGAGGGTATGTGAGAGTGATGATTCAACATTGGTAGTCAACAGTGTGCAAAACACCAGGAATAGGGAAAAAAAATCAAACTATGGTCTTGGACTTTAAGAGAACTGATTTCAAAAAACTTAGAGAGAGCTTGGAAAAGATTCCATGGATGAAAATCCTCAAGGGGAAAACAACCCAAAAAGCTTGGGAAACCTTGAAAAGTGAGATTATAAAAGCCCAGTCTAGTACAATACCAATGAAGAAGAAAAACAAGAGATCTCAAAAAAAAAAAAAATCAACAACAGCATGTCTGCCCAGAAAACTCTCTGATAAATCGAGGCTACGGTTTGCTGCTTGAGCAGGTGGTTGGACTAGAAGACCTCCAAGGTTTCTTCCAACTTTGCTATTCTGTTCTGTCTTAACTGCCAGGACTGTCTTGGTTGGTGACACATTTCAATTTCTTTTTGAGTAGAATATATTCTCCTTTTAGCACCGCAGTAAGTTACCTAAGCTTAATAGAGACCTCTTGCACAGAAACACATTGCACACAAGTCCTTCAGAAGCGGTTTTACCCTACTGCTAAGAAAGATTAGACCTAATAGGATTTGGGATGCTCATTCTCTCTGTTGCAAAACCAAACCATATTGATTTACTGGGGAAGAAGATGGAACTAAACAATCACATGTTTTCCTTTATTTTGCTTTTTTATTTCTCTGGGATAAATCCAGCAACTTCAGATTGCGTCACTGGATGCTCCTGTTTCAATGACACACTTGGAAGGTAAGAATATTTGACAACAATGTAATATTGAATAACTTCCTGTAAATACATTGTTTTTATATGTGTTGTTATTTTATGTGTTGTTTGTTTTAAATGTGAAAACAATAAAAAATATTTTAAAAAAATATTGAATAACTTCCTGCGGGGAAATTCAGCCAAGGCTTATCATGAAATCAAGTGGATATTAATAAATATTCAGGCTGACAGCCCATCCAGATTTCAATATATGCAGAAAAGGGGAAACTGAATACACTCGGATATGATTGATCAGCATATAGCATTCTTTGGTTTTCAGCGGAAATGTTTGCCTGCCAACAGCCAGATTCAACCCAGATGTATATTATTATAGGCTTGAAATATATTTATGTGATTTATTCCTGTAATATTGAGAGATTTTGGATATTATAGAAATAATGGTTTGTGTTTTATAACTTGGACATGAAGAGTAACCAATATCACTGTTAGGATTCTGGAGTGGGTGAGGGAAGTGAAAATCCACTGGGTTGTATGACATAACACAGAGTGAATTAAAAATGAATGCAAGCTACCCATCACAACATTGTTCCATTTTCTGATTTATTTTTTAGAAATTTGTTTTGTGTATCAACATTTTTGAGAAAGATTCCAGAGGAGATCCCTCAAGATATCAAAAAAATCAGGATTGAAAATTCTTTGCTGGCCGAATTGTTTCGCGGCACCTTCTCTAATGTTAGCACCTTGGAATACCTCTGGCTTAATTTTAATAACATCACAGTGATGCATCTAAAAAGTCTTGAGCACCTGAAGGAGTTGAAGGAGCTGAGAATTCAAGGGAATCGGTTGCGTTCAGTACCATGGACAGCGTTCCAAGATACACCAGCTTTAGAAATCCTTGATCTGAAATGCAACAAGATTGACGTCCTACCAGAACATGCTTTACGCTACCTTTCTAGGTTGACCTACTTAGACTTATCTTGCAATGAGCTTACTGTCATCTCCAAAGAGGTGTTCTATAATTGGCCTGTCTTCCAAAAACTCCAGCCACTGGAGAAGAAAGCAGAAACTGTTTCTAGTACCGTCTTGTCTTTGCATGATAACCCGTGGATTTGTGACTGCCGTCTGCGAGGGTTCGTCCAGTTCATCAATTCTATAGGCCCACCCATGGTTCTCATCAATTCCTATTTAACATGTGCAAGTCCTAAATCTAGGGCAGGCAAATACTTCCATGAAGTGGACTTGAACAGCTGCAGGAGACCTTCTGTGACATCTTCCGAACCAAATATTACGGTGTTTCTCGGAGAAAATTCAATGTTGACTTGTTTGGTGAAAGCTAACCCTTCTCCAAAGATTTGGTGGAACTATCCATTAAAACACTTACGGGGGTTTAATGGTGAGTGTGATCCCAAGCTAAAATATTTAACGTAACATATTCTTATTTTATTTAAATTGTGAATTTGGGAAAGGAATTATTCTTTCCTCTTCTTGGAAATTCTTCTCATTGGTGATCGATCTCTATACCAGTTAGGCTGGTTTATTCACCTCATTAATTGGAGAAAATCAATTATTTTACTTCAATGGGAAACAGAATTGCCAATGTCTAGGGAGGTTCTCAGTCATCCAGCTCATCGTTGTCCCAAAGGTGCTTTTTCAAGAGGCAACTGTCCTTTCTTGTTTTTTCTTTGAAGAGGAGCTGAAGAAGCTTCTTGGATGAGAAGCAAAATGTCTTCCAAGAAAAACCAGGAAGTCCAGTTGCCTCTTGAAAAATCACTTTTGAGTTGCCAATGTTTAAACGCAAAGCCTAACCGAGACCTGAACCATTTTCATACAAGTAGAAGTCACCCTAAGTCTGCTTTTAGAATGAGGTCAGAAGTAACAGATACTTCTACCAGGATCTTTTCATTTTTATTTGTTTATCATTTATTAAACCAATTTATATAGTTGCCCAACGCACGTATAGGTGACTCCAAATGGCTTATAGCATTTAAAAACCCAGCACATTAAAAAAACAACAATAAAGAATCCCACCCCATCCTTTCAACCCAACTCAACTGGATCAGCTCCGTGTTCATTTCTGAGCCCTCTCCCTGCTGACCAAACCAGGTTTTTAGGGCCTTTTGGAATAATAGAAGTATGGGGGCTCATTCGTACCATGGGTTGAATGATGCTCCATAGAGAAGGAGCCACCCCCAGGAAGGTCCTTTTTTGTGGTCCCATCAGTTGTACATCCTTAATCACTGGGACACATAACATGTCCTGCCTTCCCAGTTTTTCTTTGACTTTCCCCTTGCTACGTTTGAGCTTTTTCAAGTTCAAGTTCACAGCATAACTGTGGTTTTCCCTATTTCATATTTAGAGTAATCCTGTAACATAGATAAGAAAACCTGGTGGATACCTCAGATTTAAGCCTGAGTCTTCCCAATCTAATAGCACACCACTGATTGTTATCACTACAACAACAGGGAGAAGAACAGTAAATTCAATGTATTATTATATTACGGAGCCTCATTCCCTTTTTGGCATCCCATAATTTATTGCCTAATAAATGTTTTTTCACAACATAACATCCTTCCCTTCCACCCCTTCAAATCAGAATGTCAGTCACGGGATGCTGGCTTCAAGGCAAAAACTTAATCAGATCGATATTTTTCTTTACAAAAAAAATCCCACACTTAACATTTGTCCTCCGTGGTTAAAATAATGAAGTCATAGGTACTGGAAAGTCTTGTCCAAGACCTAGTAAAATTGCTGCCTGTAAGAATAGGCATGACTGATTTACGTAGACAAAGTGTTTGAGACAATAAACTAACTTCTAAATTTCCAACTTAGAGGACCCTGTTTGGATTTAATTGGTTTTTTTCCATGTTGATGAACCATTGATCACTGCGGTAGATAGTTGATACATAGTATATCATCTGCTTTCTTCTTCTTCTTTTTTTTTTGAAGTCTGTTCTGAACATTGGCTGTGATACAGTATATAATATTTATCACAGGAACTAAGCATCCTTAACAGTACTGAGTTGCAGTCATTAAGCACAAGGAAATCATGATTACCCCCAACTGAAATTCGTTTGATTTAGCTGAGGAACACCTAAACCCTGTTCTTTCTTCAGTATCCCTCATGCTTTTTCAAAACATGAAAGCATGTTTAATATTATCAAAAGCCGAAAGGCAGAAACAGATGTATTAGGCAATATTACGTTATTCATCTTTATATATCTGGTGATCTATCTACTCGCACAGAACAGGCTTTCAAACTGCTAGGTGGACAGAAGCTGAGGTGAGTGACAGGAGCCCAGCCTGCCATGCAGGGCCTGGGCTCAAACTGCTGGACCTGAGACTGTTTCTCAAGAGTCATTCCGCAATTGAGCCACCATGCCTGATTCTGGGTGTGGATGATTATTATGTGGGTACATACATTCACACACCCAACTGTCAACTGTCAATCGATAGCCCAAACGATAACTATAATCCATTTGGATTTTTTTGTTTTTTAAATGGGAGATTGCTAAAATAAGCAGACATAATAGATTGGTACACAAACCTCACTGGTTGACAAAAACGTTGACAAAAATGGAATAAGAACCAGATGTAATTCCTGTATATAGAAGTATCAGGAGCCTTGACACTGAGTGAAACTTGTATGACCAACTAAATTTGGGAATGCCCATCTCCTATCGAGGTTTGGTTGTTTTCAAGACTGCTACCTTAGAAAGGAATCTGTCCATCCAGTAAGGTTCAGAGGAGGTGGCCTACTTGGGAGCCAATTTGTCAAGAGAGTCCCATCTGTAGGGAGTCTGTAGCCAAGTGATGGTTCCCTCTCATAGATATATAGATGATCATCACAAATTTCTGCTGAGCTGTGAAAACCTCATTCTGAGAGAGAGCTTTTGGGGAGTCTGCTTCTAATTGGTAGCATCATTATATATATATATATATATATATATATATATATATATATATATATATATATATATATATATATATATATATATATATATATAATATTTAGAAACTGCCCATCTCGCTCATAGCGCAACTCTGTTATAACTGATGTAGCTTTTTCTGCTCCTTTTAATCCTTGTTGATGAAGTCAGTCCGATTTAGTTGGAAAAGAGAAGCATAGAGATGTTAGCACCAAGCAAAACAAAAAAAGAAAAACAATTTTTCACAAAAAACTAAATCAAGTCACACCATACTCTGAAACTTGTCTTTGCTACGGATGGATTTTTTTTCCTTTCCTTTCCTTTCCTTTGTTTATTGTTTATTTATTTATTACATTTGTATGCTACTGCTCCCTCTACCAAGCAACCTGATTTCAAAAATGGTTGCTTGTTTACAGTCAGGTAGTTATGTTGTACAAATCTAATACACCTGGAAAATAAACATATTCATCTAACATTTATGATGTTACCCAGTTTGGGAAATGAAACATCTGCAAGAAAACAGCCAAGCTCAGGAAGCACCAAGGACCCCTCAAATATCTTCATGATGGCCCTTTTCCCAATCCCAAACCAATTTTGTGGATGGCTTTCATGCATTCCCTAGGGTTGTTATAGTTGAACATAGAACATTACATTGCTTGATTCCACTCTCTTTCTGTCTTTCTTTCTCTAGTTTCTGTTACTCACATGAGCGAAGAGTTTTTCAAGTCAGAGTTGGTGATTCCTTCAGCCCATCTTATGGATGAGGGGAATTATACATGTACAGCTGCCAACTTCCTTGGCAACGCCTCGGCTACTACAGTGCTGGCCATTCTGGCTCCTCAACTAGCAACATCCTCTTATTCTTCCCCCATCATAGATGAGAAGGCCTACATCAACGTGCAGATTGTCAAGCAGACAATCTACGGAATTACTCTGGAATGGTATACTGTGGCTGAAAATCCAGTAGAAACCTGGTATACCCTTCATTTTGGCAAATACAACGATGCTAAGAAAGACACTGTTTATATTGGGCCTGGAATCAAGACGTACTCCATTAACGATTTGCTCCCTGCTACCAAGTATGAAGTGTGCCTAAGTCTGAAGAAGCAGGTGCCTCCAAAGAGCCAGTGTATTGTGTTTGTGACAGGAAGTGACAACAGTGAATTGGACCAGAGGAAGCAGGTGATCCATATCATTGTTGTTATATGTGCCATGGTGTTGGTAGTCCCTGCTGGGATGTACCTGTGCACCTCGGAGGCCAGATGCAGCTGCAAAGAGAAATGCACCAGCTGCTGTGTCAGGAAATGGAGCACAAACATCAAAGGCACTCATACAAAGAGCAGATTTGATAGTTTGCCAGGAGGCAGTGAAGAGGGACTGTGCCACCAAGACTCCAGTGATGACCAGACGGAGCGGAAGGAAAGCAAGGAGAAGGAGGAGAAAGCCAAGAGGCAGACAGCTGAGGGTCAAAACAGTGCTGATCTCTATTAGCTATTATCCATCCGTGGCCCCATTGGGATAAGAGACAGAAGCATTTTCCATCCAGACAAATGGGTAGATAGATAGTTAGATTGACTGACTGATCAATTTAACTTGCGTGCCTCCTCAATTATGAAGCAGGAGGAGAAGCGGGAGGAGGAGGAGGAGGAGAAAGAGGAGAAGGAAGAGGAGGAGGAGGAGAAGGAAGAGGAAAAAGAGGAGGAGAAGGAGAAGGCAGAAGGCAGAAGAGGGGGAGGAAGAGGAAGAAGAGAAGCAGAGGTGGAGGAGGAGAAGAGAAGTGGTGGAGGAGGAGAAGATACAATGTTCCAGATTTAACAACTGTTTATAACAAAGACAAAAATTTTGGATAGTGAATGTGGCACCAACTGGAGACAGCAGAATAGAAAGTCACAAAATACAAAGACCTACAAATAGAAGCAGAATGACTGTGGCAAAAGAAATCAAAGATAGCAACAATAGTGATGGCGTCTTGGGAGCAATCTCAGTCCATCAGGAACAACACTTGAACACTGTTGACCAAATCACCCTCGGTCAACTGCAAAAGGCGGCTTTCCTTGGAACAGCTTACATCCTGTGATGATACTGTCAATGCCATTAAACAACAGCATCTTGGCTATCCCAGGTCCTTCGGAAGGACTCGATAGGCAGGAAAGAATACCACATCCCCTCTAAATCCTCTCTGCTGGAACTGGCTGACTAGGGGGTCAACAACAACCAGAACAACAACAGTAGTAGTAGTAATGCCCAACAACACATTTGGGAGGAACAAAACAGTCCACTAATAGTCATAAGACATGAAACCACCGTCAATCCACCATACTTGGGACCACTTGGAATAGCTAAGTTTTGAAAGAATTGTGAGGTTGAAGGTTGTATGGATTTACAAGAGACCCAGTTTTGAAAGTCAAAGAGGGAGGCTTAGTTTCCAGGTTTCAAAATATGGTGAGACCTGGAAGGAGTAGATGAGACCTAGATCAGCGAGTGAGAATGACAATAGTGTTGACATACAATGACCTACAAGTTCCAAAAGCTACAGATCCTTAAGAGGAATGACTGCAACCTGGTGTAGTTGCTGATGCATTGAACTAGGGATGAGAAGATCTACAATAGGTTTGAGTCAACTCTTTGCACAGCAAACTCACTTGTGACATTGTTTCTCAGCCCAACTTGTGTTACAAGATTGTTGTGGAGATGAAGTAAAAAGTGATCCCCACATAAGCTACCTAAAACATCCGCAGAAAAGCAGGATCTGAAGGAAACTGTAACAATAGCCATTAAAAACACTGAACCAATCCAGGTTAGCAATAGACCAAGGAATAATAGTTTACATTGCCCAACAAGAATATCTGACATTTTGGTCATGTGATTATAGCAAGCAATTTATGAAGCAAGGAACCATAAATTGCTCATGGACAATCATGTGGTGTAAACTGGTTGTGTTCCTTGGACTTTTAGAGACCCATGTTCACTGATTGTAGGATTAGATTAATGGGGAAGGTGGGAGATTAACGATATTATTTCTTTTTATTGTAACAGTTTGTTTTATTGCGTACAATTGGATTTGGAAATGCTCGGGAATATGACTAGAAACTGCTAAAAACTACATTGGGACATCAAGGAAAAAAATGGTTCAGTAACATTTTGAAGGACTGAAATCCTCTTTCTTAGGAAGAAAACTGTTCTGTGCAGAAATTGCTCACAAATTCAGCAGAATGCAAGATCAAAGCAGTAATGGATGGTACAAGGAGAGGTTCTCTTGAAAGGTAAATTATGCTGTTTGTCCTTTGCTTCATTTATGCCTATCTACATTGGCTTTACTGCTATAATAGAGGTTTTGGGAGTTGATAACACATCTTCTTCAGCATCAAAAGCCTTCAGGTACAGTATGGGTTCATATTCACAACTGCTCCACATGGAGTCCATTAATTAGATCTCATAGCTGTCGTCAAGATGGGAATATCATGGAGAACAGATCAGTTGCATTGACTCATATTTAAAAATCATGGAGTTGGCATGCCGAGTTCCTAGATAGACATTCTAGATATTCTGCAAATTTTTGCCCAATGAGAATGCTTCTTGAAGGCACCTTTTCTGCCTCCCTTGCTGTCCTAACTCAACCAGTATGATCCAGTGGAACATCATAGACTTCCCAAGCTGTTACATTTCTCCCTTGCAAATCAGGTCAAGCATTTTAGCTACAGGATGCAGATTTAGTTTAGCCATTCTAATCAGCTTGGCCTAGTGAACAGAATAAAGCCGATACAGCTTTGTAAATGAATGTATTAAACAGCAGAAGACGTTAAGGTCATTTGCTACAGAAAGCATCAAGCACAGAGAGTCTTCTTTGTCATTGCAATGTTTTGATGTTTAAGAACAAATATATGTGCAGGCACCTGTTTAGACAAAGATCCATAAATGCCAAAAGAGACACACCATGCCCTCCAAGCAGGAGGGTCTCTTTGCTGCAGAGATTTCTTACCGTAGAAGCCATCTGTTATCTCTGAGAAAGAAGTTCCGCAAAGGTTTGACCAGACAATTCATAATAATTTTTCTCCATGCAAAAGTAAAAAATAAATAATTGGAGGGAACTTCACAGATCCTTTGCAACATTGTGCCATTGTAGGGTCATCATTCTTTCTACACACAAAAAAACATCTTTTTGGCCCAACCTATGAAAAATTTAAAAGAAGAGTACATTTCTCTTGCATTACAATAGAAAAACAAATGAAAAGATGGCAGAACATGCTAATTATTTTTCAGCTACAAGCATTGTTTTTTTGAATAATAATTCTCCAAGTTCATTGACAATCAAACCATGGAAATACAAAAGAGAAGCAGATCAAAACCATCCAAACACCAGCAAGAGAGCCAGCACCAGACGTATGTTTAAAAATAGGATGCTTGTTAGAGTTTGAGACAACAGAAGCAATTTCTTTGCAGTCATTTGGGCGTCTTTGTATATAATTCTTTCATACATTTCTATATATACTTGACCTCCAGGCAGAGTTTCTGCCTAAATGGTATATACCAAATGCCATCTTGAATTAAATCTGAAACATTTCACCCACTTCTGTTGAAAAGAACAATACACAGAAATTGTGGTTACTTTTGGGAAGAGTTTACATTCTTTTCCCTGTGAATTGTAGTAACTTTTCCAAGGCCACTCAACAAAAATTCACACCAGGGATTTCAACAGTATTCTTCTCAGTCCAACCTTCTCCTATTATGGGCCTCATTATATCCTACTTCCAAACTTTTATCTAGAAGATCAAGGCTTTCCAAACTTGGCAACATGTGGACTTCAAGCTGTGGACTGCAGCTCCCAGAATTTCCCAGCCACCATGAGGAATTCTGGGAGTTGAAATCCACAAATCTCAAGGTTGCCAAGTTTGGAGAACTCTGATCTAGCTTATATGTTGTAAGCCACTCAGAATCTTCTGGACTCTAAGAAACCATCATCATCAGAGAGAAGGATCAAGGGAGACATGATAGCAGTCTTCCAATATTTGAGGGGCTGCCACAGAGAGGAGGGGGTCAAGCTATTCTCCAAAGCACCTGAAGGCCAGACAAGGAATAACGGATGGAAACTGATCAAGGAGAGATTCAATCTAGAAATAAGGAGAAATTTTCTGACAGTGAGAACAATCAACCATGGAACAGAAGTTGCCTTCGGAAGTTGTGGGAGCTTCATCACTGGAGGCTTTTAAAAAAAGATTGGACTGCCATCTGTCAGAAATGGTGTAGGGTCTCCTGCTTGTGTGTTCCAACTCTGTTAATCATCATCATCGTCATCTTATTGATGTTTTTCCAACCTAACCCTGAGGTTGATTAAAGGATTATGCAACCTATTTGGACATTGCTACATTGGGTAAAACTAAACTAACTATTTTTCTTAATTATTGTTCTTAGAGATGTCTGCTCCAACAAGTCTTACATTTTCACATTCAGAACATGCATGATAGCAGCAAGTCTTATTTAGCTGAAAAAAAGCCAGCTAATTAAAAAAAATCAAGGTTTTGTATGGTTGAAGTTGTCAGCAGCTTTGAGACATAGCTAGAGAATGGGGTGAAAAGAAAGACATCGGCATGAGAGGGGAGATGCATTTTATTAGTTTTATTAATGAAATCACTAAGTGCTTACTTGATAAAGAACAACAGTTTCTCCATAAAGGATAGCCATGTATTGGAAATAAGTAATAAAAACTGGTTCCTCCTAAATATTTTAAAATTATTTTGATGTTCAGAATAGTATCTCTTTTGAAATATTCTTATTTTGGGTTGGTAAAGATGTGCTCAAACAGAACCTGAGTTCCTGGAAGGGTACCACCAAATGGTTTTCTTGACAGTAATATTAAAGTGATTTGGGATTGCTGTTTGATTTGTGGTGTGTCTGATTGATTTCCCAATTCTAGCTTATGGGCCTGAGATTTTTGGATTTCCAAGTCCTAATCAAGCCAAACCTGCTTAGATTTCCAGCCGAGATTAAAACCAACCGGACGTCGCCCCCTGCGAAGTCTGCTAACCTTGACTTGCATTGGCTTTCAACGGGTCATTGGGGGAAGGAGTTGATCCAGGGCTACGTGAAATAGAACCCCTTCAACCAATACCTTGGGCAACAGAGTGACACAGTCAAAGAATCTTCCCCTGAATCTGGAGTTAGTGACTCAATGATCGAGGATGTCATTGGAAGGGATGCCATTAGAACCCATCGTGTTTCTCTCTACCCGGTCACTGTTATCCTTCCTTGGAAATCCCAGAGGAAGATAGGGAGCCATCCGTTCTTCATCTCGAACCCGCACCATGTCACTAGGGGAGACCCGATAGCCATGTCCCAGTATCTGAGGGGGGCGGCCTATTCCCCAAAGCCCCTGAAGGCAGGGCAAGAATTAATGGATGGAGACTAATCCAGGGGAAAAAAAACAACAACCTAGAAATAAGGAGAAAGTTCCTGACAGAACGAACCATGAATCAGTGGCCTCCAGAGATTGTGGTGCTCTGGAGGGGTTTAAAGAAAGATCGGACAACCGTTTGTCTGGAATGGTTTAAGGTTTCCTGCTTGAGCAGTGGGTTGGACTAGAAGACCTCCAGGGGCCCTTCCAACTCTGCTATTCTGTGTTTAAACCTCCACTTTAAGTCAATCCCTTCCACCAATGCTTTCCCAACAGAGTTGCCCTCTTTGCCGTGATTTGGAATTAGAGACGCCTTTGAGCCCTTTCTATAAAACACCTTAAATTTTTACCTCCCAAGCCCAGTTAGTAAAATAAATGGAATAATTCCTTAATTAGGATTTTTATAAAAAAAAAAAAGTATTCCAAGCTGCTTTGCTGATACAGATATTTGTGGGTGGGAAGTTTAAAAAAAAGGGTTGCCACTCAGTGGGTTGGGCTGTGATCTCCCTTGTGGAGACCATTTGCCTATACATAGCGGGAAGAAGAATTTTTTTTAAAAAAGACAGAGAATTTGGTTTTGTAAACACTTTAGATCACTTGCTTGGAGCATCACTATGGGTAGAAATGAGTCTGCCCTGAAGTGTTTGGAGTACATCAGCCCAAACAGGATTTTCTTTGATAATAATCTCTTCCCACCATGATGAGGTTCAGGAAGTTCCAAGAGAAGAGAATATATGCCACTTATTGGGGTTCAACTGTGGAGTCCTTGGGGCTCTCTGAGCTTGGTTGCTGGCTTGCTTTAGATTATTATTGATTAGTGCTTTTTTTTCCAAGCAAGAAACAATTCTCTAATCAAGAACCTACCAAGGAGGTCCCCAAAATGCATTTTCAAAAGGCAACTGGACTTTCTGGTTTTCCTTTGAAGATGAGCTGAAGAAGCTTCTTGGATAAGAAGTGAAATGCCTTAACAACAACAACAACAACAACAACAACAACGCATTTGAAAAAGCACCTTTGGGACAATCCATGACCTGGAGGACTGAGAATCTCCTTAGAAATCTACCAAGGAGAAAACCACACCCCTACCAGGACAAGCGACTGTGTATTGACAGGAAACAAAGTCCACACTCACAAGTCATAATGATGTTACCTAGCTGGGTAATGAAATGTCTGCAAGCAAAGAGCCAAGCTCAGAGAGCATCAACAACTCCACAATTCGGGAAGCTGTGAATGGCCTGGCTATTGTCCAGGTCTTTGGGGGCACTTTTGGATGGAATTTTGCTTTTGTTATATGTTATCTTATAATATATAACATTATTAACACATTATATGTCTGCTTATGGTTTCTTGTGTGTTTTGTTTCTTTCCATTTTACTTTTTTTTTTTTTTTTGGTAAATTTTATTTGAGTTTTCACAAAGAGAAAAAAAAAATACAAATAAAACATCTTTTTTGAAAGCAGCATAATCCCGGGTTACACTTCTTCGTACAGACACAAATTCAGGTTCATGCTCATTTTTATATTCTATTCCATATCTTATTACTATTTTACATTTTCTGCATAGCTTCTCCCCTCTTTTAATTTTCTCAATTTTATTTTAATTATCTCATCTCAGTTCAAATCATTGTATTTATATTTTTGTCTGTCCTGTTTCAATTATCTATTAACTTTTCTCATTAAACAAAATTTCTCCTGTAGTTACTGATTGGAGTATGACGCCTTTATATCTTTTCCCTAAAGTTGTAACATTCAATATAATACATAACTTCCATTCGGATTCTGCTTGGTACATTCTTAAAATACACACTCTATTCTTAAAAAAAGAAAAAAAATTATAAATGTATATAATTAAAACAACATTCCATTCCAATTCAATTCTATCATTAATATTAATATTCATTAAAGTCTTAACATCTTTAACATTACTTTTCAATTAAATATCATACTTCTATGGGAGCAATTGTGAACTTTCCATAATCAATTCCCCCCCTCTTCACTTATATTTTATAAAACATTGATAAAAGTGTTCCCATTCCTTCCTAATTCAATTTTCTCTTTTATTTTGTTTACTTTATTCACAAACATTTCACTAAATTACACTAACTATTTAATCCCTCATTTTAATCATACATTCTTTCCAATTTTCTAAAGTTATTTCTATTACTAATATAACAATACAATCTTATGTACCTATACAGAATCCCTTTTTCAGTTAGATTTTCACCCATTATCTCTAAATAGGTCCTGTTTCTCTATATCTTGCCCAAGTCCTTTGTAACTTCTTTTCCTTTCCTTCTTCCCTCTCTTCTTCTCTCTCCCCTTTTTACCCTCTTGTCTCTCTACCTCTATTTCTCTCTTCTGTATTCCCCTTTTCTGTTGCTTTCCAGTATTATACTTATTTTTTGAATTATTTTTCTTTTCTTTGGTTGTTTTTTTAAGTCTTAAATTCTCCATTCTCTTTCCCTCCTTTCCTTTTTCTTCCCCACATAGAGTTACTTGTTCATTAAAGGTGGCTTCTTCTTTGTCCCAGTCTTCTTGTTTTGCAGTCTTTTCTTGTTGTTTCTCATAGTTCCAAATCTCCATTTCTAAGAATTGAAAGACGAAGCCAAAAGAGCCCTTCCCTTCTTGTGCATCTTTGTACTTTTTAAGTTCCATTTTCAGTTCACCCAGAAGTGGTGCCATTGTATAAATTTTTAAACAACCACTTTTACAATTTAACCCAGTCAGCCAAAACTTTCACTTATCTTCCTCCTGCACTTTCTTTTCCGGTCAAGTTCTTCTTTGTGGTGGCCATTTCTGACCACTGCTGCAACCGCCTTTGGGAAAGGGAGTAATGGCCAGCTGAGGAGGAGAGATGTGACTCTCCTCGACCCTGCTGGCGGTCTCCCCCCTCTTCACCACCTCTATGGGGTGGCTTAGCCCTGAAACCAGCCGGCTTGGGGCACTCCAGCAGCAAGCCCAGACAGAAACTGCACACGATCACAGAATTCTGTCTGTCACCGAAGCCCTTCAAACCAGAAGTCCATTTTACTTTTGAATCATAAGCTGCCCAGAGCCATTAGCCATCAGGTGGCTTCTGAGCTGTTTAAATCATCATCTCCACCATCACCACTTCTGCAACCACTGTCATCTGCCATTCTTCAAATCGTCAGCACATCCCAGGCCATTTCACATGGTCCACTGTGGTGTCTGTTGTGGCTTTCTGTTTGGATCTATTGCTGCTTCTCATTTTCTGTAGTGGTTCCTCACATTGTACATTTAAAACTTACCTTTGAGAACTTGAGGGAAAGCAGATCACGCCAAAGGAGCTTTTTGCTAAAAGGCAACTGGACTTACTTGGTTTTTTCCCTTTAAAAACATTTTGCTTTTCATCCAAGAAGTTTCTTCTGCAAATGTTTTCAAAGAAAAAAAAAACCAAGTCCAGTTGCCTTTTGGAAAAAACACCTTTGGAACAAGCGTGATGATGTAGTGGTTAAAGCATCAGACTAGAAACTGGGAGATCATGAGTTGGAGTCCTGTCTTAGGCATGAAGCCAAGTTGGGCTGGACCAGTCACTTTCTCTCAGCCCTTGGAAGTAGGCAATGGTGAACCACCCTAAAAAACCTGGTCAAGAAAACTTCAGGGAGGGACTTTTCCAGGCAGCCTTTGAGAATTGTATGAACAGAAGAAATATATGTATGATGTAAGCAAGTATATTCCTTGACTTTATGGATAGTTATGGATAGTATCATATCATGCCCCAATCTGGTGAGACAGGCGAATGGACTCAGGACTTAGATCAAATTTCAGAGGAAATCATCCAGCATGCAAGAAGTTCCTAAAATGAAATTAGTTTTTATGCATCTTTCAAAGTCTTTGTTTTTTTTTTACATCACTGGAAAACCCTAAACAAGATTGGCCAGAATCTGCCTACATTTCTCTGGGTGCAGCAAAAAATCTCCCTCCCTCCCTCCCTCCCTCCCTCTCTCTCTCTCTCTAGTTTGGGTGAGTAATTTGGACTGAAAAGGTAACAAATCTGCATGAGACACTATCACAACCTTCAAAAGGAGAAACAGTTGCAAAGCAAAGAGGATATAAGGCATGGCATGCAATCCAAGCAGATCAAAGTGCACAAAAGGCTGTTACCAAGTCGCTCAGAGCTTCCAGGACAATGGAAAAACAGTACAGAGATGCAAAATAACAGGCCACACCGTAGTCTTGGAATAATACACAAAGTTGTACACCCCGCAGAGCTTTGCGTCAAATGTGAGGCTGACCGATGGCTGAATTTCTCATCTCCAGTCTCTGCTTGAGCTCGGATACCAGAGCCGTGTCGGCCGCGAAGAGAGCCCCTGATTTTTTCCTTGCCTGCTTTTTTACCAATTTAGGGCTCAGGGATCCTGAAACGGTGGACAGTGTCCAGGGGGGCTCCTGGACCTTGAAGAGCGGGGCTGGTGGGGGCATCGGCCCAGAAGGCAGTGGGGGTGGCAGCAGAGACGGCACCTGGGAACTGTTGTTGCTGTTCTCGTTCTGCAAGCTGATGGCGTCCTCCTTGACCGCGAATTTCTCTGCCGCCTTGCTGGAGAACTTCTTGAAGCTCAACCACTCCATCCGGACGGTTCGGGGTTGATAGTTCGGTCTCTTTTTGATGATCCGCCGGGCCGGCATGATCCTGGGAGACCTTTTATTGCGCCAGAACATGGCGGTGGAGATGAAGAGGATGGCCATGACCATGACCCCGATGAGGCCCGCCAGGACTCCTATGGCCTTCATTGGATTGTCTTTGGTCTGCAGCAGAAAGGCAGCCATCGGCCCCGTGTGAAACATCTGCAAAAGAACACAAAGGGAAGAGATGACATCCTGCCGACCAGGGTGGAGATTCCACTTTCATTGGTCCCAAACCTGCGGCGGCTAGAATGGACCAACCATATTCCAAACCATCTTGATTTTGGGCACTCAGATTGAAAGATCACGGAGCCTATCAGGAGAATCAATTTGGGGTTCCAACTTGGGCTGGAAAAATGAAAAACAAAATCCAGACAGCTGGGAGGAAAGGAGAAATGTTTATTCCCCAAAGCCAAGATTTGCCCTTAGGGGCAGCTGCCAGAACAAAGGGGGACGGAGACCTTGTTTTATGGGTGGGTGGGGGCTTCCCCTGGGTGTGGAAGTGATGTAAAACTTCCCACCAGCCTAAAGAGAATCCTGGCAGTCTTAGGAGGGCCATTGTATAATGAAGCAATTCAGCCAGGATGAATTGCAGCAATTGACCTTTGCTAGGCAAGGCTGGCAGATTTTGTTAACTGAGAACAGAAATATTCCAGGAAAATTCTAGAGAAGAGCAACCACACCTAGAGTAGTCTGCAAATTAGCCCAAAGAAGCTGGAGTTTAGAGGGGCAGGAGAACGATATTCCACAGAAATTGTTCAAGATCAGTCGATTATATTCCCTTGTACTCTCTGGGGAATTCCCTCACAAACTGGACTCAGACTGAGATAATTTCACATATGGAAGGAATTTCATCCTCTCCAGAGTTCTACACCTCCAGAAAACAAAACCATTTTTTTAGAGCGAGAGTGAAGAGGATTTGCTAAGCATATCGCTGAATTTTCCATATCAATTATTAAACTTTCAGGCTGTCAAATCAATTTTTGGTGGCCTGAAATTGAGCGTCTTCTGTTTCCCTAGTAGTCTTTTACAGACCCTGACAAAAATGAAAAAAAAAGCCACCTTCACACTCAGATAATCCATTTTAGTTGAAGAGGCAGGTTTTTTTTTTCCCCTATGGCAAATATGCTCTACAGCCTCTCAAGGTATCGCATTAAAGACAAACGGATGAAGGGTTTGTCCAGCAATTTAACACGGAGGGTGTTGTGGGGCTCTCTGAATAATTTCTTGGATTTCGGTCTCCGGATGGAGCCTGGATATTTTCCATTTCCGCCCCCTGTACATGGCAGCAGAGACCACCAGAGTTAGAGGGACGGCCTCAAAGTTAGACTTTATCCTTGATTTGGTCTGAAAGCAAAATGCAGGTAGTCCTCGACTTATGGCCACAACTGAGCCCAACATTTCTGTTGCTAAATGAGACATTTACCCCATTTTATGATTTTTCTTGCCACAGTTGTTAAGCCAATCCCAGCTGTTGATCAGCTAGTGACCCAGTTGTTAAGTGAATCCAGCTTCCCTGCTTGACTTTACCTGCTAGGGGGTCGCAAAAGGGGGGAATCCCGTGACCCTTTTGCGACCGTCATAAATGAGAATCAAGAGTGACAAGCATCCAGATCCTGATCACAGGACCCTGGAGAGGCTGCAAAGGTCACACGTGTGAAAAAGGATCATGAGCCACTTTTTCCCCCTGTGCCACTGTAACTTCAAATGGTCCCTAAATGAACTGTTGTAAGTTGAGGATTACCTGTAAGGTGGCTCTGGGAATAAGGAAGGAGCACATTTGCCAATGGGAGAAAGTCTCATCCTTGGAATGAGGAAATAAACAAGGGAAAAATAAACCCTTGTCAACAATAGTGGAGGCAAAGGCGGGAGGTTCCCAGCCCCAGAGATGCCCCCAGTCGCCACGGCCTTTAGTCTCATGTGCCTCTCTTCCCAGTGCTTTTTCCAGTCCCCCCCTGAGCAATTGACCGGGTCAGCATTATTTGCCCCCAACAGTCCAGGTCCTCATTTGACCCACTTCAGAAGGAGGAAAGGCTGAGTCAACCTGGAGCCGGTCAGGATCGAACTCCTGGCAGTGGGCAGAATCAGCCTGCAAGGCTGCATCCCAACCACCGGGGCTCATGCAAATAATGTCTCTAGAACAGCTTCCTCTCTTCTGATAGCAATGCTGCCAAATTCCTCTGGCATAATAAACAAAGGTTTATAACATACTTTCCCTCCATTGAGACTTTACCCAACCCATTAAAAAAGGGGGGAAGTTTTTGATGTTATTGCTAAAAGGGCAGAAAAAGATAAGGTAATGGGCTCACCAGCTCAACCCGTGGATTATAAACAACCAGTGTTTGAGTGGAGGGCATCTTTTATTGCTCATTTATTAAATCCGATTTGCTATCTTGGAAAACTCTGTCAACAGCTCGGTTGTTGACATCAGACCAACCTTGTGTCAACTTACGGATAATAAATAGAATATATAAAAGTGGCATATAGCCCATGGAATGGAAGACAGGAGTGTTCTTGTCATAAATGTCTACAATTTTATACATTTTCTGCTAGGAGGAATGAGAAGGCCATTTCATATAAACCAAGGGTCAGAGAGAGACAGGTGAGCCCTTCCTATGGAATCACTCCAAAATGTTCTCTGTCATTTATCTTTGTTGCTTTGGCTGCTGGGAATGTCAGACTGCAGATATATGAGAGGGATCTTCTTCTGAGGTACCTTCACATTTGCTCTGTCAACAAATTTTTCAGAAAGCAGACAGGTTTTTTTTTTTTAAACCCACCATGGAGAAACTGTGGCCTATTGATTCCATATAGGATGGAATATAACTTAAATCCATTTCAATAGATGCCCTTATATTACCTAGCCTTTTTGGTGCCCATTCGAAATTCTTGTCTGTATTGTAATTATCCTATTTTATCTACATTCATGTGTTGGTTGGTTTATGATTAATACGCTGCTGCTTCAGTTAAAAACAATTATTAAAGATGCAAAATGTAATACTGAATAAATGGAGAGAGAGAAGGGAAACAAACAGAGCAAAGAGAACTAGCTTTAACAATCACTCACTGAATCAGAGTGTAGAAAAAAAATCAGATACAAAATACGTTCATAACTCAAATATTGCTCCTGGAATATGCAATTCCAGTTTTTACTCCAGAGTTAGCGAGGAAAGAGAAGAGTTTAACTGGACCTAAGAGAGGAAACTTATGGTTCTGGTGGCCACAATGTTCTTAAGACTCTTCAGCCAGCCATTTTCAGCCACCTTTCAAACTGCACTGGAAGCAGTTTGGATTTCCTCTGCATATTTCAATGGCTGGCTTAGAGGAAACCAGTCCTTAAGTTACTTTGGGTTTACAACATTTTAGGGTTTTCAAGGCCATGACAGAAGTCCTAATAGGTAGAATGTGTAGTTAGGTGTAGACATGTGAACCAACTGAGACAGAAAGAATGGGGATGGATGGAACCAGAGTTTCATCCTGAGACACTGTCACTCACAGTCTGGTGATGGCATTGTTAGTGTCAAAATAGGAGGGTTAGCCCAGGCACTGCTTTTGTGAACCAACTCAACCTAAGCAAAGGCCTTCCTAGTTAAAGCAATCACTTATCCAGGAAGAGAGGTGATTTCAGGAGTCTCTCCAAAGAAAATCCCCAATTCAAGAGAGTCAAAGGAAGTTGGATCACCTAGCTATGTAGGCTCCTTAGAAGATGTTTATGTCCTGGATGGATTAAATCTCTGTTTATTAGTTTCAGAGCTTCTGTTGTCTTCCTGGAGAGCATTGATAAAGACCAGATGTGTCTTGACCCCATCTTTATGACTGAAATCTCAAACATCTTTCAGATTGTGGTGCTTTGGTCCATGGAGTAGGGTTCTAATCCATGGACCAAAGCAGCATCTTATTTTGCACCAAGGCAAATTCCTTGTGTGTCCAATCACACTTGGTCAATAAAGAACTCTATTATCTATTATTATTTTGGAATGATTTCAGAAAAGGCTGTTAGCTGCCTTGTTCAATAAAATAGAAAGTGTCAAGTGCCAAGGAAACCGGGAGATTCAGGCACTTCAAATGAATATAAAGATTTATTGCAAGCTAAAGCTCTCTACAAAAATCCGACCTACTAACAGTCAAGGGAAATGAGTGGGAATAAAAGGCATTCAAGGTGGGCTGGACTCAGATCTCTTGTGGGCACACAGGGACTCATGACTGATGATGCTTTTGACCCCTCCCATGGGCTCAGCCTACAGAAAGTTTCAATTGGATGATACTGCAAAGCGTTACCCAACTGCTGTTTAATACAATTAGTAGACCCCGCAGTTCTCTGTTGTTTTTCAGCCATTTCCCTTAATTGTCCACTTTTTCCAACTATTTTCTCCTCTTACCTCTTCTCTGATGCCAAGTTTCAGAACAGCTGTGGTGCTAAATGATGGAGACCCTCGATCCTTCGCTTGGATGATCACTGACCAAATGCAATCTTTGTTCTTGGTGATGTTGTGAATGACGTCCAAGGATCGTATGTAAGATTTCAGTTTAATTTCTCCAGAGCTTTGATCAATATCAAACACATCAGCTGGATCAGTCTGCATAATGGCGTAGTCCACAATGTTATTGGGTTCTTCTGCATCTTGATCTATTGCCTGTGTTGGTGGGTTTTCCCCCAGATTGATAAAAAATCATCATTTAATAAATGTTTGTCTATTTTAAAGAAGGCTAGAAAAATTAACTGTATTAACTATTTACTGTATCCCCAATATGGGACCTGGATTTCACACCCATTTTTAGATTATGCATGGAACATAGTATAACATAGATTATGGAGCGGAATCAAATTGTTTTCTGGAAATAAGCTTAACTATTAGAAATTTGAAACCACATTTTCTTTTCAAACATAGCTATCGTATTCCTGCCAATTTTTTCTCTCTCAGTTTGCAAAATTGGACCATGATGACAATGGTGAAGAATCATTACGGTGAAATGGAACCATTCCCTCATTATTTGAGGAAATAGTGGGAGGGGGAGCCTGGAAGGAACCCAAAGCTTTTAAAAAATATTATTTGATTTATATTTCAGAGAGAGAGAGAGAGAGAGAGAGAGAGGAGAGAGAGAGAGAGAGAGAGAGAGAGAGAGAGAGAGAGAGAGAGAAGAAAGAAAGAAAGAGAGAGAAGAAAGAGACGAGAAAGAGACAAGAAAAAGAGAGAGATTTCTCAACTATTTCTTTCTTCACTGTTGAGTTGCAGAACTTTCTCAGTGCTCTGCTGTGTCCTTCACTCCTTTCCAGAAAGGATCTTTTAAAAAACTTTTGGCCTTTTCTTTTCCTTTCTATCTGCATGCTTAGCGTTTTCTGCTTTCATAAGTATTTCCCATTTATTCACCTCTATACGAAAGTACAAACTATCCTTTTAAGTATCTTTAGGAATGCAGTGACCTTGATCTGGGCTCTCACCGATACGACTCATTGAGAAGAATGACTTCCATTCTCATCCACCTAATTCTGTATCTTAAAAGTTAATATTGCCCTTTGGAAATATGATAATATTTAGCTGAGCCACGGAGAGCTTTGGATTCATTTCCAAAAAAGTGCTTTTGAAAGTCACTTCATTTTCCTCCCTCAGGAACATGGAGAAATGGTGATCCTGGGAAAAGATGTAGCTGCTTTCAAGAGTTGCAGAGAAGGGCTACTTTCATGTTGTCATGTTTTCCAAACCACCAGATTCTGGGGAGGAATCCAAAGCGCCACACAGCCCCTATTATTTAGCTTTTAAGATGATGATGATGATGATAATTATTATTATTATTATGAACCATCCCATCTCAGAATGCAACAATATTTTGACCCACCTCAACTTTTACTGGGGATCCAATAATCATGGTTTTTTCCTGAATGTTCTCACTGAACTCTGGAGAGTGATCATTGACATCAAGGACAGTGATGAAGACTTCAGCCAAGCTATGTTTTCCTTCTATGTCTTCTGCCTTCACGAAAAAATGGTATTTAGAGTTGATTTCTGCATCTAGGATGGCCCATGGCTGAGTGTAGATAATCCCAGTAGATGGATGAATCAGAAAGCTGGGGAGGAAACGGGGGAGGATTATGCTGATCCAATGCACAGACAGAGAAGCACCCAGTAGCTCAGAATCACGATTGTCAATATTATTAGAGGCTAGAGATGATCGATTAACCGATTTAGTTGCATATCCCTGGAATCATTTTTCAGCATATTCAAAGCAACATACGATTAATTTTTTTACAGAATCCCCTGTTCAAAGCCTTCAAAACCACCACAATAAATTTATTCTTTCAGATTTGAGACTCATTGAGGTTTTTTAGCAATTGCAAAAGCCATTTTTAAAACGGAAAGACACAGGGCAGCCCAGTTGAAGAGCTCAGTTGACCGACTTGAGGAGGAAAACCATCTATATCTATCTATCTATCTGTCTGTCTGTCTGTCTGTCTGTCTGTCTGTCTGTCTGTCTATCTGTCTATCTGTCTATCTAATCTATCTATCATCTATCATCTGTTAATCTGTCTGTCTATCTATCATCGATGGGATAGTTGATGGGAGGCAACACTGTCATGGAAACTTCCTGTTGAGGAAGTTTTCACACAATGAACCCATCTTGAGTTGAATGTTAAGGAGATTTTTTTCCTTTCTTTCAATACTCCAAATGGAGACCTTGAAAGGGGTAGCAAGAAATACCGAGAACTGCAGCATGAAACACGCACTTCTACAGATTAGAGTATGAAAGGGTGAAGATTATTTCTTACTGATCGTTATCCTCTAGCATTGAAAGCTAGCAGGTTTTGCATTTAATGTCTTTCAAACTATCTCATTGCTGTCTGCTCCACTCTGGAGACTGAAGTTCAGAAAAACTATCAGTCCCTCTTTCATTTTAAATAATAGATTTATAATAGACCTAGATGTAGACATTTGATCTGAGCAGGAGAAGGGAATGAGGAACACTTCTTTGTTCCTTGCCCAAATTAGAATAAGATTGGAAAGAAATAGGAATGCAAATTATCCTACTTGAATATGAGGGGCAAGTTTCTTTCCTCTTGTTACTCCTCACATATGCATTTTCCCTTAAAATATTCTGTTTATATTAAAATTGCATGTATTTATAGGAGGATACATATGCTTGCAAATTGGCACATTATGCTTGCAAACAGGCAAACTTACAGATCTGCTCCCGTTCCGTAAATGGAGTATTTTAATTCACCCCAGAGGCCTGAATCTGGATCAATTGCCTGAGGAAGAAGATAAAATGATTACGATGGGAGTCATATTATACCGTTCTGAAAATTGTTGCCTACTTTGCTGCAGAATGGATCATACTAAAGATTCAATATCAGTTCACATGTAAGTGCATAGCAAGGTATTGAAATGGTTATTTTTTCAGGGGACGAACAATTTTGGGGTAGAAACTTTTCTTTCGGTTGCTTCTTCAACCCAACTGGTTACTATAATTTGCCCTCGGGGAAAGAGGAGGAGTCTGCTGTTATGTATCTGCTTCTTTTTGCAAATTTTGGGGAGATTACCATGCCTCCTAAAATGCAGGAGGTACTGACTGGATCTGATTTGTGTCTATGTCCATTGAGTTAGAGGTGACAATAAATAGAACAAAGGACGGCACTTTTGAAGAGAGTGATGACAAATAGCTACACTAGGTTGGAACACAGAATGCAAAATGATAGGATAGGAAGGCACCTTGGAGGCCTTCTAATCCAACTCCCTGCTCAATCAGGAGACCCTAGACCAGTGGACCCCAACCTTTTTTGTGCCACGGCCCAGTACCGGCATCACAAAATCATCCGCGGCCCAGTACTGGCATCAGCACGCATGGCAAGGCGAGCCAAGCGACTGGCCAGCCAGCCGTCCCCTGGCTTCTCCCCGCCACCTTCAACTCCTCCTTTGTACCTGTGTTGGTGGGCTTCGCGACGGCTTCGGGACGGTCGCTCGGCTCACCTTGCCACGCATGCTGAAAGAATCCTCGCACCTTAGTTTTGTTCGAAGCCGCCCCCCCCCCTCGATGAAACTAAGGCGCGAGGATTCTTTCAGCACCCAAACGCCGCTTTTTACCCGGAAAAGCTCACCGGAAGCACTTTTTCATCAAAACAAGATGGCGGCACCCAACAAACCGCCGGCCCAGTAGAAATTGTTCCACGGACCGGTACTGGTCCATGGACCGATGGTTGGGGACCCCTGCCCTAGACCATTCCAGACAAGTGGCTGTCCGATCTCTTCTTAAAAACCTCCAGTGATGAAGCCCCTCCAATTTCTGAAGGCAAGCCTTTCCCCTGGTTGATTGTCCTCATTGTGAGGAAATTGCTCCTTAGTTCCAGGTTGCTTCTCTCTTTAATAATCTTCCATCCATTCTTTCTTGTCCTGCCTTCAGGAGAAAAGGTGGACTGCTTGTTCTCCATGACAGCCCCTCAAATACTGGAGGACTGCTTTCATGTCATCCTTCGTCCTTCCCTTTGTTAGTCTAGACACACCCAATTCCTTCAATTGTGCACCATATGGTTTGGTCTCCAGGCCCCTTATCCTCTTTATTGCTCTGCTCTGCATGTTTTCTAGGGTCTTAACATTTATTTTGTATCGTGTATTAATAGGTTGACCGTTAAGGAAGGTGTAAGGCTTTTAAAGAATGAAGGATACGTACAGTTACAGCAACTACGTTGGAACCCCCGGGAGAATTCTCCGGGATCTTGGCGATGTAGTAATCAGATGAAAATTTGGGGATATTATCATTTGTGTCCAAGAGATGAATCACAATATCAGCCGTTGAACTAAATTTCTCAGGTGTGTTCACTTCTACTGCAAGGAGCTAAGGCAGTAAACAGAGGAGTAAGAATTTACTCTTTTAAAACATAATGGGTTAACATTGGTGTTCAAACAGTTATAGGGCAAAGCCATCATCTGTTGCCATGCATTATATGTGGCTACCTGGCCATGAATTACCCTGATATTCTCTAAGGGTATTAGAAATACAAGGTCCCACCATTTCAAACAGAGTTATCTACATTTTGCGTGTAAAATTTAATATGTGGATCTGGTCTGTGAGCATTTCACTTTCAGAATCTTTCAAGTATTTAATCTTTATTTTTCCTGATGTTCTTCTCCAAAGATTTGAAGTTCTGAACTCAAGGGAGTCCCTAAAGTGCTTTCCCAAAAGGCAACTGGATTTGGAATTGAAGACGATTCTTAGATGAGAAATGAAATGTTTTCAAGAGAAACACCCAAGAAAATCCAGCTGCCTTTTGGAAAAGCCCCTTTGAGACAACTGTGACCTGGATGAACTCAGAAGAGCAAAATCAGAGCCCGACCATCCTTTTTAATTCACGCTTTTAAAAAAAGTAAATTCAAGCTTAAAAGTAAGTAAAAGCCATCACAATACCTTGAAGATTAAGTCCTGGAACTTTTCATAATCAATGGCAGCAGAATTCTCCACTATTATTGTGACTTGGGCTTCGTTTAGGACCGTCTGAGGGACAACGCGGAAAATTCCACTGGGCCCAACAAGGTGGAGGTTAAATTTAGCATTTGCTCCCTGCAAAGAAAAGGTGCGAAAAGAATTTGGCTCTGTTTATGGTGATGCGAAACAGCATTGCTCCACATCTCAGGCCGGCTGTGTCCATAAACAAGGTCTTCTCTCTTTATGCTTCATTCTCACATGCAACGGCCACCTCACCCAAATTTCTTTCCCTCAGGATTCCTGTACGATCCCAGGAAATAATGCAGCTACTTTAAAGTGACACAGTGGGGTCCTTGCTGTTCTCCGAGTTAAGCTTAATGGTAACAATCATCAATGTTAGCAAGGAGTGGGATTTGCCGAGTGGAGGAGGAGGAGGAGAATAAAAAAGAAAGAAAGAAAGAAAGAAAGAAAGAAAGAAAGAAAGAAAGAAAGAAAGAAAGAAAGAAAGAAAGAAAGAAAGAAAGAAGAGAGTAGGGACTCTTTGACGCTCTTTGAGCTTGGTGCTTTTCTTGCAGACATTTCATTACCAAAGTAGTAACATCATCAGTGCTAGATGCATCATCAGTGCTAAAGTGACACGGTCAAGTGCTAAATAACTTTTCCACACTCTGAAGCACCTTTTCAAGACTGAACCGAAAGCACTGTGCCAGCTTCTTGTTTTATAGGGTGCAGGATGAGTCTACCCCCGGCAGATCAACAATAAACAAATCAGGCCAAAATGCACCAAGAATAATGATGTTTTGCAGTCTCCGCTTCAGGATGCGGTTCTATCTGCATTGGGCTGCTTTTTGTCATAGGAGCACCAACAGTTTATTTATTATGCATTTATTTCTTGATCAAATTTACCAGCCACCTCTTACCTCAGGGTGACTCTGGGCGCCTTACAATAACAGTTGTGAAATTATGTCCCAAACGTTGTTATTTTTCATTTCAGGAAGGACCCTGGGTTTTCTATTATTTAGTTATCACATTTCTCTAGCTGTCCATCTCATGAGGGTGACACTCTGAGCGAAGCACAGTGAAATAACGGGGACTAAAGATAGCCAGTTGGTGTAGTGGTTAAAGGAAGGACATTGAAGATGGCTGGGCGACTTTGGGCCTGTCCCTCTCTCTCAGCCCAACCCACCACAGGGTTGTTATGTGAGAAAAATGAGGAGACATACGTTGAATTATTTTGAGTGGCCCAAAATAAAGAGAGAATATAAATCTACTAAAAAAAAAAATAGAGTCACATTGGGCCAACACTTAATTATGAACTCTTTTCCATAGACTAGATCTGATTTTCAATCATTGCAAATAGTACGTGTAGATTAAGTAAGCAAATTTGAGGTTTTTCTTCTTGGGCTAGTTCAGGTTAAAGCTACTCTTGAAGGTTGCCATAGCAACCCTTATCACCTTTTCTTGGAGGGGGGAAGCTGCAGAGCACTGGGAGGTCTTCAGTAAATGATTATGCAAATGAACCCCATTGCTCTGCTTAAAAGGAAGCAGTGCTTACCCAAGCTAGGATTATTTTTCAAAGTCACAATCTGGGATGGCTTACTTGCAGAAGGATTTGGGCAAGAAAATGAAAAAAGGAACCAGTGCACAGTGCATATATTTCACCAAGCAATGGAGCAAATCAGTGCTACTGCTGTCAAAAGAGGGCAATCTCCACCCTAAGAAAGGCCACAAGGCTTACTGGACACTGTCAAGTCCAGTATTTGTTTTCAAAATGTGGGCCTGGAAAACACAGAAGTCTATAGGAAGCTCAAATCTCCTCCCCAGTTGCACAACAACATCCTGATGGAATAGGGAGTCAACCTCTTCTCCAAAGCCCTGGAAGGCAGGACAAGAAGCAACGGATGGAAAATAATCCGGGAGAGAAACAACCTTGAACTAAGGAGAAAGTTATTGATAGTGAGAACAATTCAGCAGTGGAGCGAGTTGCCTCCAGAGGCTGTGGCTGCTCCATCACTGGAGGTTTTCATGAGGAGCCTGGACAGCCACTTGTCTGGAATAGTGTGGGGTTTCCTGCTGGAGCAGGGGGTTGGACTAGAAGACCTCCAAGGTCATTTCCAACTCTGTTATGCTGTTATTCCATCCTGTAGCCTGTGACGCTGCCATGCAAACACGCCAGGGGTGGAGCTTATACAGTGACATCATATTGTGTATTTAGTAACCTGATTCTCATCCCATGGAAGGTCGTGCTTGGAAAGCAAGCCATGGCCTTAAACAGTGGTTTATTTGTAATGATATCTTTTTTTTTTCCAAGTTGGATTTTTTTTTTCAACATGCTCTACAATTGCTAAAATGGTGTTGATGATTTCAGATTCTGCATGCCTGATTGCCTGTTTATTTAACTGATTTTCTTGTGCTTTTGGACCCAGATAGCATGTTAGGACTGTGTGATGCATTATGTTCACATGCTTACAAGAGATGGGATCCTTTGGCTTTGCTAAACAGGCTTTAGCATGTGGCAAGTTGTGTGAACCAGTCCTGGTACCAGGAGGAGGAAGAAAGATGTCGGACGCCTCACTGACCTGATCTGAATCATTGACCGTAATCTTGAGGCCCCTCAAGGTTTCGCCTTCCAGTGGGTGCTCATAGAGGGTCACCTCAAATTGGTTCTGTGGCCCACTTTCTCCGTAGAAGGTGGGTGGGTGATTATTAAGGTCTACCACTCTGATGATGACTGTGGTGGACGTGTGAGCAGTCTCATTGTCTTCTGAACCAATTTCGGAAGCCTACGGCAGACAGGAAAGAGAGAAAGGGTGAGGAATCCTGCTTACTCCCCTGGCCCTTGTAGCCTTGTGTTGCTCTGTGGAGGCTGTTCCTTCTGCAACACTTCCATGACTTAGAAACAATAGAAATTTATTTGGGAAGCCAAGCACAAAATGGTGCTGGGCAGCAGTTAGAATCCACATTGAGATTAAAGGTATCATTTTTGCAATGGTGCCATAACATGTGTGAGATTGGATAGTGAGGCAGGCGGCATATACATTTAATAAATATATAAAGGTTGTTTTTTGCCCCCTGCAGATGCCATGATGAAACCAGATAAATTTGGAAGAGAGCAGATTAATTACGCAACAAACATATGAAGATGTATGTATGTATGTATGTATGTAATGTGTGTGTGTGTGTGTGTGTGTGTGTGTGTATGTTTTCTGAGGTTCTCGCGGGTATTTGTATGTGGATCTTTGGTTGTTCGGGTTTTCTCCCGCGTAAGATTCGAAGTATCTAGGCAACGTTTCGATGAAGTCTCATTCATCATCTTCAGGCTTCTGTCTTCGGCTCTGTGCTTCTCAGAGTGCGATATATTTTATATATAAAATGTTCAAACAAGTGATAAGATGAAACAGTTATTTACTAAAACCTTTAGTGTAATGAGATTTTCTGCTTTTGGTTAATCCCCGCCCCTAAAAATAATTATTAAATTTTAAGCCAGAAAGATGAAAGCTACAGAGCATAATAATTAAGAAAGTGAGGTGGGAGGGAGGGAGAGAGAGGGGGGGGAGGGAGAGGGGGGGAGGGAAGAAAGAAAGAAAGATAGAAAGAAAGGAAGGAAGGAAGGAAGGAAGGAAAGAAAGAAAGAAAGAAAGAAAGAAAGAAAGAAAGAAAGAAAGAAAGGTATAGAAAAAGAAGAGAGGGAGAGAAGGAAGGAATGAGGGAAGGAAGCCAAAAATGCAGAAAAAATAAATAAGAAATGACTTCCAGTCTTCTTTAACATTGTAAGTAGAAATTTAATTTGACCTCTTACGGTTAGAAGATAACTTTCATTTTTCTCTCATCTACTATTTTTTCTAATAATCAAACCATCATTATTTTCTGTTTCACACACAAAATCTCTTTCATGTTATTTCCTCTTCTTTTGACTCAAAACCACACACACCGTTTAAGTTGAAAGCTGCAAAATAGATATCTCATTACCTCAACATGTCTCTGACTACGCATTCCCTTAGAACTGGGGTCTTGAAAATAGGGATTTTTTTTTTTTTTACTTGTCCTGGAGTGATTTCATCATCATTAACATGCTGTGTGACTTTCTTTTTAGGCTTGTGCTGTTTCCTAAAACCTAGCTGTAACACTTTCCTGACCTACTTTAGAGGCACGTGAACAAATTTATCCATTTATTCCATAATTTCTGGGGTCATGATTAAATAAGATCAGGGTTTTGTTGTGCCAATTATCTTTTTGGTAGATGCAGTGCGGACTGATGTTCTTGATGTTTCAGTTCTCTGGGGAAAAGTGTGTGCTATCTTTGCAGATGTTGAAATTCTGCACAGTATAAATCCATCACAATCATGGCAAGACCATAGGTTTATGGTGAGAAAGTAAGACAAAGTACCTGGACTTTCAGTTCATATACTTCTTTCTTCAGTTTAGTTGGGCTTTTAACAACAGAAATAGCTCCTGTTGCGTTATTTATTTCAAATGAACCTTCACTTCCTGTGAAGAACAGAGATATGCAAGGTTAGCCCTGTGGAAATTTTAGCTTTCTAGAAAGAAGAGTCACTCAATCCTGTTGTTATGAGACAATTAGTTGAGTACAGCAGCTAATGACTTTGGATGGGGGTCATACCACAGAACAGTGAAGTTACAAGGCCTTCCTATTTGGAGAATTGGAAGGGATCTCAGAAGTTATCTAATGTCTAGGGTTATTGTGAGGAAATGGACATGCCTTCCAATCCTTATTCTTCCAAAAACATATTTTTCTGTTCAATGTCTTTCTGGATAAAGCAGAAGAAATGTGTATATTTAAAATATACATTTTAAATTTCAGTAAGCTGAAAGGAAGAGATTTCAGGACCCTGGAGAGCGATAAGCAAAACCATCTCTAAAAACCCAATTTAGGATAGAGGTACCTTTTCTCAAACGCAAGTGAGGGTATGAATAATAATCTCTCTCTCTCTCTCTCTCTCTCTCTCTCTCTCTCTCTCTCTCTCTCTCTCTCTCTCTCCCTCCCTCCCTCCCTCTCTTTCTCTCTCTCCTACAGATTGCAATTTATTTCAGTCTTGCACGGTGCCATTACTTTTAGAACAACATCTAATAGAAATGTGTCTAGAATCAAGATTTAGTCTTGAGTTTAGAACACCCAGAAATTTGTTGTAGGAGTCTGTTTACAAACTTCTGTTGGTCCAGATTAATTAAATGGGTCTCTCTGTCTCTGTCTCTCTCAGAGCTTCTGTTGGGATGGGAGAGATAGACCTGGCCCTAAATCAGCAGTGGGCAGTGGCTTTTGCTCAGAAGGGGAAATCAAGAAATTTTCTTATTCCTCCCAGAAAAAGGACCAAAAAAGAGCTGGAAGAGTCCTTGGAGGTCTTCGAATCCAACCCTTTGCTCAAGCAGGAGACCCTACACATTTTAGACAAATGGATGTCCAATCTTTTTCTAAACACCTGCAGCATTGGAGCACCCACAACTTCTTGAGGCAAATTGTTCCACTGGTTGATTGTTCTCATTATCATGAATTTTCTCCTTAGTTCCAGGTTGCTTCTCCCCTTGATTTGCTTTCCATCCATTGCTTCTTCTCCTGCCTTCAGGTGCTTTGGAGAATAGGATGACCTTCCCCCTCTTCTTTGTGGCAGCCCCTCAAATATTGGAAGACTGCAGTCATGTCACCCCCTAGTCCTTCTTTCCGTTAAACTAGACATAGTTATTTTTAACATTCTGACACAAGAATGCCAAATTGGTAGTCGGGAGGTGATGTAGCATCAACTACAGGATAGAAAATGTGCCAATGTGTTTGGAGGAGAATTGGGATGTGTATTTTTGTGCCTAGCAGTGTCCCCAAAGAATCAGCAGTCTGGTGGGCAGAGGATGAATTTACTATTTTGGGAAAATAGAAACAGTGAGGAGACAAAATAAGCTTGACTGATTCACACGCAGGAAGAGCTGTGATTTTTCCATACCCACCACTGGCCCATTTGGGGCTGGAGTTGGGGAGTGGTTGTAGTGTTGATGATGTTAAGCACAGTTTGACATTTTTCTAGTGCATCATGCTTAAAAAGGTGAGACACTGCAGCACCTGTGGTTTTCAGGAACTGGGCCATTCAGTGGCAAGCTTTCCAAGGGCTGCAGTCCCTTGAAATGTGGGAATCAGAGATATTCCTAGCATTGAAGATCCTCCTGAACAATAGCAACAGAAGTCTAAAAGAGAAGAATTTGTGTATAAAATTGCCCTGGATCTCTCTATAAGCCCACTCTAAGGATCTACGCCCCACCTTGGAATGCCAAATTATTGGCTATGTGAAGCATAAGCTGATTAAAAAGAGAGAACATTTTTAATTAGCAGATGTATAATTATACCTCCCAGCCACGAGAACATGTCTCATGAAGATAAGTGAGAAGATTTCACTTTCACAAGTTTCATTTCCTATGCACATTTCTGGAGTGGGGAGGGGAAGCACACACTCTGTCACACACTTTTCGCAACAACTTGAAATCATCCTTATGTCAAGTATGAATGTCTTCTAATTCCCCCCCAAACCAACCAACCTGTGAAGGGATATGAGTCAGAAAGTTAACCCCCCTCATGACAACAACAACAACTGCTTTTTCTTAAAAGTGGTTTGATTTTTTTCCAGGCTGATGGCTGAGTTTGTGATTCAACAAGAAGCATATAAAGCAACACAACACACCAATGCAGGGGATTTGGTGAATCGGATGAGGTCAAATATTGGGCAAGTGCAAATCGGCAATGTGTACAAAAACATTTTCAGAATATTTTACAGCAGTTTCCCTGGGAAATCATTCTGATAGGTATTGTCAAGGTTTTCTCTCTTCCTTCCTCTGACTACCTCAGTTATGTCTTCCCAGTTACACCAACCACTTACCATTCACAATGCTGTAATAGATGTCATTAGGTTTTCCCCTGTCTCCGTCAATGGCAACCACAGTAATAACTTCCGATCCCTAGGGAGAAAAAGGAAGGGAAACTCTGTATCAAGAGGCCTAACTGTCAGGATCTTCATCCTCAGCCTGGCACCTTGTTGCCATCCTGCCAATCAAAGGGGAAGTGGGGGGGGGGAATTTGGGGCAATCCACACCTGAGAAGCTACTTGTGGGAAATGGGGAGGGAGAGCTGACCTGGGAAGATGACCACAGCTGATCGTACCAGGTAAGACCAGAGCTGTTTATTCTGAGGAGGTGGGATGGGGCATCACAGGGGAGGGGAAACTTGCAATTTTTTGGAAGGAGACTAGACTAGAATTCTTTATTGGCCAAGTGTGATTGGACACGCAAGGAATTTGGTGCATAAACTCTCAGTGTACATATACAACCAACAAAATGATAAGTCATATATCATAAATCACAAAGTACAATCATAATCATAAGATACAAACAGCAAGTGATAAATTATAAGATACCAATAGGAGAAGGTAGTAGGGAAGATGAGAAGGATGATAGCAATGTAGCAGCATCCTGAAGGGAGTAGTTGAAACAGTTTATGTCCAGGATATGAGGGTTCTATAGATATTTTCTCATCCTTCTTTCTGGCTCATATAGAATTTGGGTCCTCAGTGGAAGGTAGGCTGGTTGCAATTGTGTTTTCTGCAGCTCTAACTATTCTTTGGAATCTGGGTCTGTCTTATTTGGTTGCTGTGCCAAACCAGACAATTACAGAGGAAAAATGACAGACTCAATAATTCCTCTGTAGAATTGTCTCAAAAGATCCTTGGGCAGTCTGAGTGTTTTGAGTTGTATTGTATTGAAACCCAAAGATCAATGTACTGATATTTGGGGTTCAAGATGGCTATCAATATTTCTGTATGTTCTAAATATGTCTAGGCTACTTTTAACCCAGTTGAAATGTTAGCTTTCAATGTTCAATCCAACATGGGATCATCAGTTGCTACATGAGATGGAACTCCAGTTGAGACATCTGAAGGTCCAGGATCATGTAGAAGTGTCTGTGTGGACATAAAACATCTCCACTGCTTTGTCTTGAAGACCTAGGCATGAAATCCTGCAAATCTTAAATTTCCTGAAATGCTTAGGCAACTGAAGTACTTTTCTATTTGTCTAAAAAGAAACCCGGAGGGCGTCTGGTGCCTCCTTGCCTGATTATGTTTTAATCTGGAAACTATCCAAATACTGAATTGAAAATTGGAGATGGTTCAGTCCTTCTGCCTAGGCTGGGTAAACATGTTCTTCAAGAAAGAACAGATCAACACTGGAAAGGGTGTGCTTTTGTTTTCTAAATAGTCAACCCTTGATTCTCATATGTTCAGCCTGCATCTGATTAATTGCTCTTCATTACACACATGATGATGGCTTCTGTGTTTCTGAACTATGTGACAAGAAAACATGACCGTCTATCTTGCTTGTCCTGGAGATATCAGCACCTCGGTATTCACATCTTATCAATAGATAATAAAAATATTTTTCCTCAGAGATCATTAATGCTTAATTGCATTGTTTTCTTCAGTGGTTTCCGTTTCAAAGTCCCCTATTTCGTTATTAGGGTGTTTCCAGATCACTGGTTAATAGTTATATTAAGTTAATTATTATCTTGCCACATTTTATTGCCATAGATTACAAAGTGGAAGAAAGACACCTCCAGTATTCCCAGAAATTTGCCATCTGATTGGCAAAACTATCGTAATATGTACAGTAAAATATGGTGCCACAAAATAGAAATGACTGCAACACAAGATAAGAAAAAGTAGGAAGAGGAATCGGCTATAAATAAAAGTTGGGTGGCAAACTCCAAAGCCATTTCACACACTGGCCTGGACTCTTGGCTGATTCTAAATCCATTTGTAGTCTTGCAAATTAAAACAGGATTAACCAAAATCTCATAGGCAGCAATAAGTTGGACTTGGCTGTCTGCTGAGACTAAATCCTGCAATTGGACGGGGCTATTCATTCTCTTTTCCAGTTTTGCAGATTGTAGTAGCATGGAGGAATGTGCTTGGAAGTAAAAATAAAATTACATTCTGGGCTCAATTAGATCATGTCCATGTCTATTTCATGTATGAGAGCATTGTGAATTCATTGCAGAAAGAGGAAATTTTTAAAATATCATTTTTATCCTCTCCCTTCTGTTTCTATTGTCTATCTCAGAGTTTTTTTCAAACTTGGCAAGTTTAAGACTTTACTTCCCAGAATTCCCCAGCAGCATTAAAACCTTAGTAAGACCACACTTGGAATATTGCAGGCAGCTTTGGTCACCACACTACAGTTTAGAAAAGTGTTGAGGCTTTGCATAGAGTGCAGAGAAGAGCAACTTATAGTATATCTTCATAAAGCCTTAGTAAGGCCACGTCCGCAATACTCCACCCAGTTTTGGTCACCACATTACAAAAAAGATGTTGAGACTTTGGAATAAGTACAGAGAAGAACAACTAAGATGATTAAAGGCGTGGAGACTAAAATGGACGAAGAACAGTTGCAGGAACTGGGTATGGCCAGTCTAGAGAAAAGAAGGACTAGGGGAGACATGATAGCAGTCTTCCAATATTTGAGGGGCTGACCCAAAGAAGGGGGGGGACAACTTATTCTTTAAAGCATCAGAAGACAAGACAAGAACCAGTGGATGGGAACTAATCAAGGAGAGAAGCAACCTAGAACTAAGGAGACACTTCTTAACAGTAAGGACAGTTAACCGGTGGAACCGCTGCCCTCCAGAAGTTGTAGGGACTTCATCACTGGAGCCTTTTAAGAAGAGACTGGACAGTCACTTGTCTGGAATGGTCTCTAGGGTCTCCTGCCTGAGCAAGGGGTTGGACTAGAAGACCTCCAAGGTCCCTTCCAACTCTTGTTATTCTGTATCCTGTATGCTTATTTCTTTTTCAGGCTGGTGACAACCATGGGTTATATAATAGCTTCCCCAAGTTTCTCTTCGATGTTTCTTTCATATCAAGGTCATTTCTAATTTGCAGTACGATGGCTCACTGATTTTCAACCTCCTGTCCTAGCAGAATCTACCTGTGCTCTTCTGCTGTTTCTAAAGTTCTGCTGAAGCAGCCGGCTAAAAGGAGTTGGGGGGAGAAAGGGACACCAGCAGGTATTGCAGGGTCGTTCTCTAAATATAGACCTCTTTACATCTCAGCCATTTTGTTTTGAGAAACAAATTGCAGAATCCATACTGACAGAGGAGAATTATCTGTAGCTCAGGGTTGAACTGTGGGATCCTTTTCACCCTCTGAGCTTGGTGGTTTTCTTGCAGCCATTTCATTACCAAACTAGGTAACATCATCAGTGCTCAAGGTTTACTCTCTGTTTATGTACAAGTGGTTTGCCCTGTCAGTGTCGGTGGGAGTAGTCTTGGCAATTCCTTGATTAGGCTGCTGTTTACTGTTAGCTTGTTTGTCTCAACTGACAGATCTTTGTTTCTCCTACCTCACTTCCTTCGAGCATTGATGATGTTACCTACTTTGGTAATGAAACTTCTGCAAGAAAACAACCAAGCTCAGAGAGCACCAAGGACCCCTCGGAATCCATACTGTCTTGGGTGGGGTAAACAGGATCCCCTCAATACTCACCACCAGTGTGTCCTCATACACATACCCATAGTAGGGTGTGCCCACAAAAATTGGTGGTGTGTCTTGAATATCCTCAACATTGATTGTGATGGTAGTTGTGGCTGAAAACACCTTGTGATTCCCACGAAGCTTTCCACCACCATCCTGGGAGGCAAAAAGAATTCCAAGATTGTTATAAACCACTGGATCAACCCAAAATTGATGTAGAATCAATAGGTTATGCTCATACAAACAGCACCAACCATCCCTTTCTCTTCGCTTAGTCTCAAATGCTCCTTGGAAAAATCAGATCTTTAGGAACTTCTCAAATATCAGCAGGGATCACGCTGGTGTCCAGATGTAAGAAAGGGGCTCTTGCAGAAGATGTTGGTCACTGAATCCCTTCCCCCAAAAACTGAATAGACCATCTATGTTGCCATCAGAAATCTACAAGTTTAAGGCAACTTTTCTCAAGCTGGTGTCCTTTGACTGACATGTCTAGATCAGGCAGTTCATGGAAGTTCAAGGATGAAAAAGATCCAGAATCACCAGTTTATCAATAGAAATTGTACTGTTTCCCATGATCTGCAGATCTGGTTTATATCATTATGCATTTGGCCCTTTGAGGAATATATTTTACCTTAGCTACTGCAGTCACGAAAAAGGTTCTTGCTTTTTCATAGTCAAGGTTGATCCCTGTTTTGATGCGAAGGACGCCACTATGACGATCTATGGTAAATTTATTCATATGGATATTCTGGAAGAAAGAAACATGGGAAAGAAAGAAGGAAAGAAGGAAAGAAAGAAGGAAGGAAGGGAGAAAGAGAGAGAGAAAGAAAGAAAGACAATGTTGCACTGGCTATAGTCAACTGGTTTTGCATAGAAGGAACCAGTGATGTCTCCTTTTGAAGTTGAGGGACTCTGCCCTTTTTCAAGGTAAGACTCTCTCAAGTTGAACTTGACTTTCAAGGACATCATTAACACAGTCATTTTGGGCAGCCAAAGAGAAAGAATTTGGCAATGCCCTCTGGGATGAAGCCTTGACCATTTCTACCCTGCCAATCTTCTATTTAGCAAAAACAGGAACACAAATCCCCAGATCAGGAAGTGGGTCATGTCCCATCGTTCTTTCACTGCTCTCTACTACATCAGATGCAAGGCAGGTTATTTTATTCTTCAGGAGAGAGGAAATGAAATTTTATGGCAATTGAGAGTTCAAGGGCGCTTTTTAAGCTGCAGAGAGATCCTTCTATTTATGAAACTGACTGAATGCCCCAAAGGTGGTGCTTTTTCAAAAGGCAACTGGACTTCCTTTGTTTTTCCGCAGACTTTTTGCTTCTCATCCAAGAACAGGGGTGGGGGGCAACTATGGCCCTTTTATGAATTATGGATGCAACTCCCAGAATTCCTGAGCAAGCCATGCTAGCTCAGGAATTTTGGGAGTTGAAGTCCACAAGTCATAAAGGGGCCATAGTTGCCCACCTCTGTCCAAGAAGCTTCTTCTTTGGGACAACCACGGGCTGGATGTCTGAGAATCTCCATAGACACCAACCAACCAATGTTTACCAGTTCTTTTTGCTATCCTTTTCCTAATGCTTGTGTGGATCCCCAACACCCTGGCCAGTTTTTCTAAGATCTACAGTAGGAAGAAAGGATCGGTGACCTTGGGTTCCTTCATTGTTCCACTTGTATTCACAGATTTCTGCCAATCATAATTTGTCTCTAAGTGTGAAAAGAAAGCTGCGTAGCCTTCAAGTGTTCTTCAAGCACCCTGAGATTCAAAAGGGACAATTTTCAGTTGGGTGAATTTTCTTTTATTTTCTTAATAGAAGAAACAGAAGAAGGTGGAAAACGCTTGTATATCTAATCCAAACTTAAATCCCTAATCTTTTCTTAAATGACAAGTTCAAAACTCACTTCAACATTCCTGGGTATTTATGGGGAACATTCGAGGGAAAACACAGCTTTACATGCCTTATCCCACCAGTTAATTTTCCACATGCAAGGACTTTTGGGTGACAGAGGACTGCGGGTTATTGTTTATGTATTAAAACACAGATTTCCTAATTTTAGAATTTTCCCCTTGTATTCCTGCTCAGCTCATCAAAAACAAAGCAAGATACAACACAACATAGTAATTGGGGTTTTAAATTTAACCTACAATACAACCAGCAAGAAGGAAAGAAAATCACACTCAGTGTTAAGCAAAACCAAACAGCATTTTTCAGAAAGTTTCTAAGAAGCAGAGATCTCCTAAGATGGTAGTAGAAACCTCAGAAAATAAATATGAACCTAAACATCAGGATGAGCTTGTGAGGAGGTCCCTGCTTGAACAGAAAAAGAATGAAAACCCAGAAGACTCTTTTGAGAAAGAATGAATCGTCTTCCTCCCTGTCTTGGCCATGAACAAAATTTGGCTTGGCTTATGTGCTGCTCCTATTAAGAAGATTACATTTAATCCTCCTTAAACCTGTGTGCTTTCAAAAGAAGCTACTTGATCAGTTGTCCTAGATCTACTTCTGATGCTACAGTAATTCTTCTTCTTCTTCTTTTTCTTCAGCGTTTGTCTCGCGCTCGGGCGAGGTCCGCTAATGTCCTTGAGTACTGCTTCCACACCTCTCTGTCTGCCACGTGTGTCGGGTCTGCCTTCGCGATCTCTAGATCGGCCTTGATCGTGTCCATCCAGCGTTGCTTAGGTCTACCACGCGGTCTCGCTCCTCCGACAGTCACCTTCATTACAGATTTGATGATGGATTCTTCCTTGGCGCGGCTCACGTGGCCGAACCATCGTAGCCGGGACTGCCTCATGACCGTGGGGATGGGCACGACGTTGAACCGTCTACGCACTTCTTCGTTCCTGACGCGATCGAGTAGGGTGAGGCCTACCGACCATCGGAGCATTCGCATCTCCATTATCTGGAGTCTGCTTTCGCTTCTTTGGTCGCGGCCAGCACTCTGCGCCGTATATGGCCACGGGCGCACCACAGAGTTATAGATTTTCGCCTTCAGGCGCATCGGCATCTTCTTGTCACAGAGGACGCCGTGACGGACTTCCATTTGCCCCACGCTGCATTGATCCTGGCTGCCACCTCAGTTTGTAGTAGGCCTTCTTCCCCAAGAGTAGTTCCCAGGTACTTGAAGGTGGAGGCGCGCGTAGCTCCTGCCCGTTCACGTGGATGGAGCCTGTCATTTCATTATCAGTGGTCAGGTATTCGGACTTCTTTAGGTTCAGCCGGAGCCCGAACTGCTCGAGGCGGTCGTGCCACTGTTGGACTCGGTGCTCGAGTTCAGCCTTGCACAGGTTGGCCAGGAACACATCATCGGCGTAGAGCAGCGTCCATGGGGCGGGCGTGTACAGGTCGTGTGTAATTGTGTCCATCACCAGAATGAACAGCAGTGGTGAGAGAGCAGAGCCCTGGTGTACGCCGACAGTAATATTAAACTCCTCTGATATCCCAGCTGCCGCTTTTACACGGCTTTTGTGACATCTGTATAGGAGTTGGACCCATTGTACGAGCAGCTCAGGCACGCCGTGATCTCGCAGTGCGTACCAGATGAGATCGTGCGGGACGATCTGATGCTACAGTAATTGGTTTCTTGAAATTTTCCAAGACTTCAAATTAGGCAAGAAACATTATTCTGCCCTGAGATTTTGTTTTTATCTTGTAAATTCTACTAGTTTAGATAACATCCAACTTTATTTTATTTGGATTTTTAGCTTTGGTAGCAAATAAACTCATCTCGGTGGCCCCTCGTTCAAAAATACTCCCCCCACCATTAAAAACAGTATATGTGAGCTGCTCCAGGGCTAAAAATAATAAAAATTCTTTCATCCCCACATCAGGTAAAAAGAAAAAAATCAGTTTGGCTCTTCTCTTTACCTTGAATTTTTATCTGGAAGGAAGGAAGGAAGGAAGGAAGGAAGGAAGGAAGGAAGGAAGGAAGGAAGGAAGGAAGGAAGGAAGGAAGGAAGGAAGAACCGAGGGATTTGTATGAGTAGAAACTGCAAAAGCCTTGCAATTTACCTTTCCTTTTGAAAAACCTGAAGCCAGGAACCTAGATTTGTAGTGATCCATTATTTTTTATTTACTTTTATTTATTTATTTGTCAATTGTTTGCAAGATAATAAATATAAATATAAATACAGGAAATGGGTACGAATAAAAGGGGACAATAGGACAGGGAAGGCAGGCACGATTCTGCGCTTATGCACTCACCTTACAGACCTCTTAGGAATGGGGTGAGGTCCACAGTGGATAGTTTGAGGGTAAGGAGTTGGGGTCCTTTTAGGATCCACAAGTGGGGGGAAAGGCCACCTCTAACCTCCCCTCATCCACAATATATTCCTGTGTTTTCAGACACACACACTGCTCTTACGTCAGAATAAGAGGAGCTCAGCTCCTGAACAGAAATGTCAATTTTAGGAGCTGCATCCCTTCTATCCCTCCCTCCCTCCCTCCCTCCCCCCCTCTCTCCCCCTCTCTCCCTCCCCCCCTCTCTCCTGGTGCTTCCTCTCTAGAACATCATCTCTCTGGTTTCCTCCCTGATATTGTTCTGATAATTGTTCAAAACCGGGCTGTCCTCCCAGGTCTCGGGGTAGCGCGTTACAAGCACAAAGTTGTGCATTTGTTTCTCCCAGAGCCTCACAACCCATTTCTTCTGATCTCTTTGTTCCTTACTTTTTAAACCCCGCGAGCCATCCAGAATGGTTGGTCGGTCACCTTCTAAGTGGAATAAAAACCAAAGCCCCCAAAGACTCCGTGTCTTAAACACAGCTTTACCTGCAGGAAATAGTTAATGCTGCCTCCTGAGCCTGTGTCTCTGTCCACAGCTTCGATTTGGAAGATGCTGCTCCCGACCGGCGTGTTCTGAAAATCCAGAAAAAGAGTTGAATTAGGCCTGAAAGCAAAAACAGCAATAGCAAGGGGTGGGATGGAAGAAGGTAGCCACCAAAGGTGGAGGGGTCGGAGAAAAAGTAGGCAGGAAGAAGTGACTAACAAAGGACAAGACTGCACTACCTAAGTAAGAGCGTACTGGAGAAGGAGACCGTGAGAGGTCCTACTGAGAGGAAACCAGCCAACAAATACAAGGAATGTAATGTCTTCTCCGTCCCCACTACCTTCACAATGATGAAAGGAGACACAAAACAAGTAGGAAAGCAACCTGTCCATTGTAAATTTCCCAAGAAAAATCAAACATGATAATGATGTAACATTTGACAGAAATGACCTGTAGAACTGGACCTTCTCCAATACTTGTATATGTTGCTTTATACAAATCCAATCACACAGCTCCTCCTCCTCCTCCTCCTCTCCTCCTCCTCCTCCTCCTCCTCCTCCTCCCACTATTCCTATCTCCATCCCTTCCCCCCACTTTTGTTCTATGTAATTCAAGGTAGTGGACATACCTGCTTCTTAATAATCCCATGAGGTGGGTTGGTCTGAGATAGAGAGAGCAACTGCTCCAATGTCATCCAGCTGGATTTCATGGCTATGACAAGACCAGAATTCATAATCTCCTGGTTTCTAGACCAACAACTTACCACTACGCCAAACCGGCTATTATATCAGTGTCATAGCTTTGTCCCTCATGAAGCTTTGTCATTCCAGCTACCCAAGAGTCTAAGCAAAACCCACCAACCTCTTGGACTTGAACGATGTAAGGCGTGTTGATAAATTCTGGTCTCTCGTCATTTGCATCTGTTATAACGATTCTGACTTTCTCAGCCACCTAAAGTTGAACATGGAAACAGTTCAGGCAGGCACTGGGACTTACACAAGGTCCAGTGCATGCTTGTTTGCTTGTTGCATCCTAGTCTACCATTAATGGATGAAAGAAATACTGCAGTAACAAAGGACTGCAGTACAAAGATGGAAAAATACACCCTGGAGATTTAAGCGACCAGGATAGTAACAGCAATGAGCCTTCCAAAAGTGTTATTGGTTACATACATTCAAGGAAGTGCATTATGTTCAGAACAAATGAGAAAAATTCAAATCAATGGCTTTTTTTTTTTTAAAAAAATCTGCACCTTTTGCTTTTAGAGGACAGAATAGCTCAATAGCAAAACACACAAATGTCTTAGAGGAGTTTCGGATCAGGCAGCAAAATCTGGAAGATTTCTGAGATTTTAGAGAATTCAGTGCAAAAATACCTCAGCTAAAGTGTGTGTGTGTGTGCGTGCGTGAAGCATAAAGTGAAGTGGTGTGAAGCATATGGAACAAAACACCTGTAATGATCGAAAGCACCTTTCTACTGATATACTCACCGTGCTCAAGCCGTCGGAAATATTAACGAGGACTTCGATCTCATCTTGGGTCTGAGGGTGTCAAGAAGGGTGCATTTTAGCAATGGTTTATAACACACAAACCCCTGATTTCTCTTCACTTTGGGTTTAATAAAGAAAATAGGCAATGCAGCCCCACAGGTTAAATGCTACAGTGTAAACTCACAACAGCCGGGCTTGAGGGCCCCCAGAACCGAGTTCAACAGGGCTCCCCTAGTCTAGGCAGATGTCTCCATATGGGTAGTCCTTGACTGATGACCACAGTTGAGACTGACATGCCTGTTGTTAAGTGAGACATCGGCTGAGTGCGTTTTGCCCCATTTTTGTGACTTTTCTTGGCCCAGTTGGTAAGGGAATCATTGCAGTTGATAAGGTAAGATAACGTGGTTCAGAGAATCCGGCTTCTCCTTTAACTTTGCTTGTCAGAAGGTCGTAAACATATGATCCCGGGGACCTTGCAACCATCATAAATATGAGTCAGTTGCCCAGCACTTAAATTTTGATCCTGTGGCCCCTGGGGGGGCGGGGGGGGGGGATGCTGCAAGATTTGTGTGTTTAGTGCTCCTGTAACTTCGAAGAGCCTAACCCTACCTCCACAAAAGGAGGTGGCCATGAAAAATAACCCAAATCTTTGTCATAACTAAGCCCTTACGACGCTTCTCACAGATTCAACCTGTGGAGAGCCATTGAAATGAAAATGCCCACCAGGCTTCTAGAATTGATCGGAGACATTCGAATATTTATTTTAGCAACAAGCGTACATTTGGCCCGAACCGCTTGAGACTGGAGACAGACTGAGCATTCCTGTCCTCAAGCAGGACTATAAGGCCTATGACTGCAACAGGGAGAAGAATTCTCGGCTTGCATGTCTAGGGGGAATTTCTTTCAAATGATGTAGCTTAATTCACACCAAGGTCACTCCTGAAGCCGTGGGAAAATAAGATTTCGAAACAGATCCTCCTGGCTTGTACCTCTCGATCAAGCTCTGCAATCAGGGTGACATTTCCGTAGTTTTCATCCACGGCAAAGTATTTTCTGGCTCCTGCTTCAAAGGTTATGCCGTAGGTCACCGGATCTCCTTCTGGATCTGTTCCATTTAGGGTATAAACATGTGTACCTATAACAGCAAGAGCTTTTGATATATATATATATATATTTGTACAGCTTCTCAAAGGTTTTTCAAAGGTTTTTGTTAAAGAGTGGACATTATTATTGTATTGTTAAGGCAGCTATTATGGGAGTTATGCTAACCACTAATTTGCAACTTCCATCACTTTGGAAAGTCAGTTCTGAAGGTCTCCATCTATTTTGGATGATTTCTGTAGCACTTAATTGACCAGGTGCATGTTTCTGTGCCATCAAGGCTGATTTGACCCCTGGCAATTCTCTGAAAAAAACAACAACATCTCTCCAGGGGTTTTGGGGGCAAGATTTCAGAAGGGTTGGCCATTGCCTCCTCTCTAGGGCTGAGAGAGGATGGCCGGTCCAAGGCCACCCAGCTGGCTTTCTGTCTAGGATGGGACTAGAACTCAAGAGTCTCCCAGTTTCTGGCCTTAGTCCCTTCACCAAAGTGCCTTCCCTGCTTCCATCGACCAACTGAACTTGACTCAGAAAAGCTAAGCAGGGCCCGGGCTGGTTAGTATTTGGATGGAACTAAAGGTGGAACTCATTCCTCACAGTTTTACTTGCAGCAATAATTAATTAATTGAGATAGGCTGGACTGAGAGAGTGAGCTTCCATACCTCAGAGTAAATTTCAACCTGCATCTCTGGGGTGAGAGTCCGAATCTTGATCACTACACCACACCGATTCTCCTGCTCTTTCTTTCTAACGGCTCGATTTGGAATTACCCATTATTATTTTTAAAAAAACAACACTTGAGTAAGACTAAAGCTGGATCAGGACATTCAAAATGAGAGGAACAGGACAAGGTGTCTTTGTAGGAAATTATCTCCCGGATGATTGAGCCCAATTGAAGTGATAAACTCCTTGTGGTCACCTAAAGCTCTGGAGAAAGTTTGTGTCCAAAGAGGCTTCCATCCAAATGATGTAGGCCTAATTTCCTTCTAGTTGGCAAAGGAAGGTTTCAGAACCTCATTGTTATGGGGCAGAAAAATGCTGTAGGAGATAAATTGAGGTTTGTACCAAAAACTGTAGATTAAGCATGGTGAGAAGCTTTTAAGACTCACTCTCAGTTTGGCCCTCACAGTGATTGAGTTGTTCAATCATGTAGAGATGAAGGAAAAAAAATATAGGGTGAAATGCAAGGTCTTCTCTTCAAGACAAATGATGGATGTGGCTCTATAAAATCCTAATGTGGTGACCCTAATCCTAACCAACATTGATGATATTACTTAGATGGGTCATGAAACGTCTGCAAGAAAACAACCAAGCTCGGAGAGCCCCAAGGAGCCCTCATGTCAACCCTCAGCTACAATATTCTCTTTTATTGATATCTAATCTGAACCTTCAGCATGTTTCCTGACCCCAAGCAGGAAAGAACATTATGGGGTGAACATGAAGCCAAAGTGAACCCCTCATAACCATCAGGCAATCTTAATTTAAAAAAAAAAACAGTGTTATAAGTATGACTTATAGAAATGATTTTTTAAAAGAGCAGAATTTGTCCATTTATTGGGAAATTCAAGGACCTTTCAATACTTACACCTGACCACACCACAAAAATATCCTCCCAACACATTTTTCCTCTGCTACTTTCCCATGAAGTTGTTTTCGGTCTGTTCCTAGTTAAAGAAACAAGCAGTGTTAAGTCATCCAGAGCTGGGCTGATGTTAAATTTGTCCTTCCTTCCGGTGTTCTGACATTGGGTAATGTTTATATTCCCCAAAACAGAGGTGATAAAAACAAAAACAAAAGTGGAACTGGCAACAGGGACAGCACATTTGGTGGCTTGTAAGAGGTTTTTGAGAACTCGTGGGTGGCTAGTGGGATCTGTAACACCACAGTGGAGAAAGAAAAAAGCACAGAATCAAAATCACGTAAAGTATTCGTACCGCTTTATAAAGCCTTAGGAAGGCCACACCTGGAATGCTGCCTCCAGTTTTGGTCACCACATTACAAAAAAGTTGTTGAGACTTTGGAAAAAGCGCAGAGAAGAGCAACTAGGATGATTAAAGAAAAGTCTAGAGACTAAAAGATAAGAAGAACGGTTGCAGGGACTGGGTATGGCCAATCTAGAGAAAAGAAGGACTAGGGGTGACATGATAGCATCTTCCAATATTTGAGGGGCTGCCACAGAGAGGAGGAAGGGGTCAAACAATTCTCCAAAGCACGAAAAAGCGAGACAAGAAACAAGGAATGGAAACTAACCAAGGAGAGAAGCAATCTCTAAGGAGACATTTCCTGACAGTGAGAACAATTAACCAGTGGAACTACTTGCCTCCAGACATAGTGGGAGCTCCATCACTGGAAGCTTTCAAGAAGAGACTGGACACCCACTTGTCTGAAATGGCTTAGGGCCTCCTGCTTGAGCAGGGGGGTGGACTAGAAGACCTCCAAGGTCCCTTCCAACTCTATTCTGATTGATGGATCCTAAAACTCACAGGGAAGGGGAAATATTTTACCCACACTGCATTGAAAGGGTTTGGTTAGCAGTGTGATGAAAACTACTGGAGAAGATGAAAGGTTAATCTGCATGACCTCTTTAAAAAAAGGGGGGGGGGGAATTGTTCTTCAGTTACAGCCCAATGGAATCCACTGGTTCTTCTGAGATGATCTCCTGCAGATGATTTGATGCTGCAATCAAAATGTTAATCAAACTGGAGAGGTTGGTTTCTATTTCTATCCTAAATCAGACGGTGTCTAGCTGATAATTTTTACACCCTCTCGGCACTGACTCTCCATATCATTAACACTCTGAGAACATTTTCCAGCATAGAATTAACACCAATTAAAATCTATCCTTGGCAGCTCTTGCTGAAAAGAAGAGAAAATTAAAATGAAGGCTTATCTTTATGAGTCCAAGCAAGACTCTTGGAGACTCTTGGTTCACAAAAGACTCTTGGTTCACAAAAGAATCTTCACCAGTGAAGCAGAGAACTTTTCTCCCTTGTCCATCAATGAAGATTTAATGGTGTTGAAACTTAATCAAGGTGTAAATCCACCCACATTCCCAATATAGCCAGCTATAAAGGAACCAATAAAGGGTGGAAGAAATGCATAAAGAGGTTTTAGAATCTACAGGTCCTTCCATCTTGGAAATAAAATGTAGACCACCACAGGCTCAGAAACCAGTAGCTTTGCACTACCTACGTCTTTCCCCAGAAGCTGCCTGCCTGGCTTCCACTGAAATTCGTCACTCAAAAAGATTTTTCTCCTCCTACATTAAAGGATATCAAAACTGGGTTGCCAAACCTTGTTCGTATGAGATTATTTTTCTAGGAGGTGTAAAACATGTATACCTTCCTGCCTTTTTGTTTGGAGAAAGACCATTCTGTGTTGTCCCAAAGGTGGTTTTTCAAGAGACAACTAGACTTCGTTTTTTCCTTGAAGATGTTTCGCTTCTCATCCAAGAAGCTTCTTCAGTTCTGACTGGGTGGTGGAGGACAGAAGGATTTATATCCCTTGCAGACAGTTGGTCATTGGCTCCCTTTCTGAGTCGTTAAGGCCACTTGGAGGTTTATCTATGTCACCTCAATCGTGCAAATGGAAGCCTTCTTGGGACTGCCAAAAGGACTATGTTGTAAACAGGAGAAACGATTTTGTGGTGTCATTTCCCACCCCCTCTGTTGAGAGAGCAAGCTGTTTAATCTCAATGGAGATCAATTCTTGGACCCCTCTTTCACCCCAGCGGTCCTCTATGTCCAGAATGCGGACATAGAGCCATTCTACCTTCTGGTACAAGAGACTAGTAAATGGTAAGGAGAGAATGACAGCGTCTAATGGCTAGGAATGGCTTTGAACCCCAAAGGAAGGTAAAGGCTAGAAGAAGAAATGGAAGCCAGTTGGTGTAATAGTTAAAGGTGTCAGGCTAGAAGCCAGGAGAATGGAAATTCTAGTTCTCCCTTAGGGACAAACCCAACTGGGTGTCTTTGGCTCAATCATTCTCTCTCAGCCTTGAGAAGAAGAAGGTAAGAACAAGCCACTTCCAAAAAAAAGTTTCTACATTGTGCTCAGGAAAACCAAATATCCATGTAAGCTTCACTTGAAGAAGACTCACCACTGCAAGAAAATGCTTTGCTCTTTGTTCCAGAGTCAACTGCATGACTAGGGCAGAAATCACAGCATTCTCTGTGAATTTATGCCTGTATGAAATTACACTTTAATGAAGCAATTTAGACCCTGAATGGAAGAAACTTCTTGGATGAGAAGTGAAACGTTTTCAAAGAAGAAAAAAAAAAAACCACAAGAACGTCCAGTTGCCTTTTGGAAAAGCCCTTCTGGGATAACCATGATCTGGATGATTAAAAATCTCTATAGATGTTTAGACCCTGGTTTACCTTGTCAACATAAAGGGGCGCATCTAATTCCCTGTGACAAAGCCACATGGATTCCTCAGATGCCTTTGTTGGGAGACATCAGGAGACAAGCAAGCTGACTCCACTGAAAAACTTTTTTAGCACTTCCTAAAAAAGGTCCTTCATTCCTTTCTCATACTTGGCCTCCTGATAATAGGTGGTCACTGAGAGAGAAAAGAAAATGTCCTCCTCCATCTGTGTCCCTCTAAAATGAGGACAGTGGAGAATAATTAGAAGAATTCAGGGGCATGGAAGAAGCTTTTCCATAAAACTGGTCAGCCTCAGCTGAGGGAGCTGTCCAGAAGAAGATTTTCTACACTTCATAGATGAACCCTCCAAGCCTGGGAGATACCTTCTGGATGGGAAGAAAAGCCAAGAAACAGCCAGTGCTTCATGGAGTACATTTGAAAAAAATGCTTTGCTTGAAGCTTTATCTAAATGAAGCATTCCTCTGAAACTTCACACAGCCCTAATATTTAACAAAAAAACCCCTTAAACTTTCCTCTAATATATCCAGAAGAAATAAAGGCTGGAGTCATGTATGAGGTTCAGAATGATTAGTCTGGTTGGGTTTTAGCACCATATCTGAAGGCAGACATTCCGATATGAAAACTGAAAAAGACTTCTAGAATAATTTATCCAGATCAGGATGGATTGTTCCACAAAACAGTGTGTGAATCCCAGCAATAACCATACTCCAGAAATCACAAACTTATGAACGACTGCATTGAAAGATAATGTAAACTGCTAGTATTGGGCAGGGACAAAATGATAGGCTACCTCAACTGGCCACCATCAAAGGATGTTCAGTCTAGAAGGGAAGAGAACAAATCACTCTATAATTCTTTTCTAGATTGGCACCAAATCTCATCTATGAATCTAGTCTATGAATTCTGGAAGCTGTTAGAGACCCAGTATGGGGTAAATGTTAAAGTATTGGAGTAGGACCAGGAAGTTATATCTTCAGTCCACCCTGGAAACTTCTGACATGCATTTCAGTCCAGTCTAACTCAGAAGTATCGTTGTGGGGATAAAAGGAAGGAAAATCTTCATATGAGTGACTTCCCAAAGGATAGTCAGGATGAATCAATAAAATAGCATCAAATACCAGGAGGATCCAGCTCGGAGAGAATGCCATCACAGTCCCAACAAATATGGTGCAGAAACAAAACCTTTTTAAATACACAGAGAGGCACAAGAGCACAACACTGACCCACAGCTGTATCTTCTGAGAGGCTGAAGAGGGCCATATTCCCATTACTGCTGCTGGCTCCATTGTCAAAGAAATAGGGTGCGTAATTTGCCTGAACTGTAAGTTAAGAGAAAACAGAATTCAAGGGAGAAACATTCAGTAAGTGGAAAGTTAGTGAACGGACTTCTTTTCTTCTGTGCACACAGCTCAATTCAACCCCTCAGGTCTGCAGGTCCAATTCAAGCATTCGTACCTGAGAAAACTCTGAACATCTCAAAAAATCACTTGCACTAAGAATCTGGCCATGTTTTAAACTCAGACCGATGTCAGGCACAGGAAAGGAGATAAGGGAGACCTAATCTATCCCCCCAAAATGTTTGCTAGTCAGAATTCATCAAATCCCCCTGAATTGCACAAGGGCACCATATTCCATTCAACCTCCAGGCAATTCCTAAGTGATCTAAACAATGCTTCCTGGCTTTTTAAAGGGTTGCTTACTCCCAAATCTTTAAGAAAACAATTACTTACTTGCTGCAAGAGAACAGCAGAGCCCAAAGGAGGGGAAAGAAAGAGAGGAAAGACCCATTAGATACCATTCCATCCTTATTTTTATTTTTATTTTAAAAATAGCCCATTTCAGGTTGCAAATACCTCAACGGCCGAAAGGAAGAAAAGAAAAGAAGGGAATGAGCAAGATCGCCTTGCTGTTTATGCCATTCTTGAGTTGAAAGTCATCATTAGCAGGAAGACCTCCGAATCTTAAACCTTTGCCCTGATTGCAACCTGCGTAGTTTGGAAAGATTTGGCTCTACTTACCCAGGCAAACGTGCACCAGGTTGAGAAATAAGGAGGTTGGCAAACGGCGTTCTCGCTTCATCGCCTCCCCCAAAGAGAGGATCAGTTTCTTCTTAATTTGGGGGAAGGGGGGGCCGTTGTGGAGAAATACCCTCCCAGGTCCCTGCTCGAAACCTTCTTCAAGAAGTTGAGGGGATGAGGAATCTGTCAGAGCGGCAGGAATAGTTGTTAAGAGGTTAAGAGGATGACCCGACTTAGTTTTGGAGGCATCGAAAGGCGTTCCTGCCTCCCACTTAATTAGTCCAATTATTCTGCCAGCAATGGGAGATTTGTTTGCAAGCGTTCAGTATCTTCCCATCTTGGAACAGGGTCTGCTTAGCAGCATGCTTGCAATTGTCCAAAGAAACACCTCCAGATCCCAAAGGCAAGTTGGATTATCCTTAATTTATCTTTTTTTTTCCCCCCTGGTGCTCTCGTTTCACTTATTCCCAACGCCGCCCACACCCCTTCTAAATAAATAAATAAAATGTTAACAACTCCCAAGGTGTTCTGCATTTTCTCCCTCCTTGCTAAGGAGCCATTTCTCAGCATTAAATGAATTTCATCTTGATATTCTTGAATGAGCAGCCGTACCTAACGTTTTGTTTTCCGGGATCAGGAAATTAATACATCCAATGTGGAATAAAGGCACTCAATCCAGGACTGATCAAGAGGCTTAGTTTTTAGAATTATTTTGTTAATAAGGAGATCCTTTTTTTTAACTTTAATCCTTCATAAAAAAAGACAACAAAGCATTCAAATATCACAGAGAGCTGTAAGGACATACCAAAAATCCAAATTCATCTCTTCAAAGATGATTTAAACAAGGCTCATATTCCTAATTTCATTTTTGGCTTTCTATTGTTTTTTTTAAAAAAGAAATGGAATCAAGCATGATTGAGATAAACCCATTTTTTAAATTCATCAAGTCACGAAGTCAACTTATTCTGGAATTTATAGTTTCGAGAGAAAACATCTTCACAGATGGCTAAATCGATTTTATTTTTCCTATTTAACCACAAAATCTTACTGAATCAGGGGAACCCCAGGTAAACGGGACAGTCTAAACTGTCTTTTTATTTTGAAAATATAATCGACAAACTATTAGTCTAAATACACATTTAACAGAAATCATCGCAAAGATTCTTACATAAATCTACTTTTTTTATCAAAGGCTTTCTGGAATGTTCTTGGCCCTAAGATAAATATTTTTAGTGGATGGGAGTCACACACGAGACATCAGTGACCTCAACACCAGCCTCCAGTTGATAACCCTATTAGGGGAATAATTCTAATGGTCTGTGGTCCTGTCACCAGGAAGTATGGTTTGTGTGCAGAAAACATTGTGCGGTCACGAAAAGTCAATCCATCAGCTGCAGTCGCTTTAGAGGCGAAATGCTCTGGCCCATACACTTCCCTAAATTCTCTACAGCTCAGTAACAAATCAGGACAAAAAGTGACATTTCAAGGAAATTGAGATAGAAAAAAATGCACATTAGAGGAGGAAACGTGTTCAAAATGCAGGCTCTTGGAGAAATTGAATGTGAAAGTAAATGTGAATGTAGATGTCTATTTTTACAATAATAACAATAATAATACTGATACAGAAATGAGTTGGAAAGGATGTCGGTTGTGGGAGTTGAAGTCGACACATCTTAAAGTTGTCACGATTGAGAAATGTTGATCTAGAGGCAAGCGAGGAAGAAGAGAACAACACAGTCCTCCATCAGCCATTGTTGAAGGACTGGTCTAAAATCACGTCAGAAAACAAGAATTGCAGAGCAGACGTTGCCCCTTAGCCCACTGTTCCACCGCTATTTCCTTATGCATTTATGGTAATATTGTCAGGGGCAAAAGATTAGTGTTCCCGTTTTTATTTATTTATTTAAGCACCCTTTCTGGCTTGGAGTGGATAAGAACCTTCCGTGATGCCTGCTAATCCTTCTCAGAAGCCCAGCGCCATCTGTCCACCTCGCCAAAGTGTAAATAGAGGAATTAGGTCGTCCTGAGCCAATAGGAACCACGGAGTGACCAGAGGCAGACAGCTTGACTTTGGGGTGGCACGAGATTGAGGCAGAATCGAGAGGGGCCGGGTGGGCCCAGGGCAGGGGAAGGGGGAGGTTATTAGAAAGAAGTGTTGACAGTTGCATTTAGTCGTGGAAAGAGATGCTGAGGCATTAAAGCCCCTCATTAACCCTGTTCTTCCTAGAAGGTTCACTCGGAGCACCTCACTTTATTAGGTTGACTCAGAGATGCAAATTGGAGCAGCCCGTAACAGAATCAGGAAGTTGGAAGGGACCCCGGTGGCCTTCTAGTCCAAACCTTTGCTCAAGTTTAGAGACTCTCTACCCCTTCAGAGACAGGTGGTTGCCCAACCTCTTCTTAAAAATCTCCAGTGTTGGAGCACCTACAGCTTGTAGAGGCAAGTTGTTCCACTGACTCATTGTTCTCAGCGTCAGTAAATTTCTCTCTTATAGTTCCGGGTTGCTTTTCCCCTTGATGAGTTTCCATCCGGTGCTTCTTGTCTTGCCTTCTTGTCTTTCCTTTTCTTTGTGGGAGCCCCTTAACTATTGGAACACTGACCCCCCCTTTTTTTTCATTAAACTAGACCTAGTCCCAAAGCACTCCCCCTCCCCCCCTTCCCCTCCCCCTCCTCCCATCAGGTCAGAAAACAAGAGTGGGCTTAAATAAAACTGTGAAGGATCCAAACCAGAAACTTCCAGAGAAAAAGACTAATACAGAAGGTTGAATCTTTTCTCCCAATTATGTATTTCTGTACTTGTGATCACTCTGAGGAATTCTGGAAGAAAGAAAATTCCACTCAAAAAGGATGCAACGACCTGAAGTGCTATTGCTTTTAACACTTGTCAAAACTCAGAGTTCACCCTCTTTTATATAATGTTATTTAAAAATGCTGGTGAAGACCTACAAAAAGATAGAAGATGAGAAAGCATGATGTAAGGTGGCACTGAGACACTTAAATCTCTGAAGGAGTATGGTTTAGTGTCAAATATAGCTGATTACTCAGGAAAACTCTTGTACAATAGTTATGTCCATTTTTTAGTATATAAAAAGATTGTGTAATATTCTGTAATATTTCTCTGTGCATGTAGGTGTTTCAGTTGGAAATTTTATAGAATATATATAATCTCTCTCTCTCTCTCTCACCTATCTACCATTTATCTCTGTATCTATCATCTCTCTCTCCCTCCGTACGATCTATCTATATTCTAGGATATATATGTGTCCTAGAAAATTTCCAACTGAAATATATATATACATATGTATACATACATGTACACACATACACACATATGTGTGTGTGTGTGTACATGTATGTATGTATGTTTCAGTAAAAGTCTGACTCACACGAACACAATACAGAAGCCTGATGATGGCAGATGAGATTCTGCCGAAACATTGCTACAACTTTAAAAGCACAACTATAATGACATGGGAAAATACCCGAACAAAGCTGAATACCATACACGTAAGTACCCACAAAAACATAAGAAAACACACACACACACACACATACATACATATTGGTTTTCGTAGATTTTCACGGGTACAGGTATGTAGGTCTAGGTGTGTTTGTGAGTGCAGGCTTCCAGATAATTGACAGTCTGGTGGAGTCATCTCTTCTGTTCATGCTTTCAGGTCTTTTTTCAATCTCTATGGCTTCTCTGATAATTCTGTTGCTGGGGTTTTCTATAGCGGCTAGGGTTTTGGTGCCATTGAAGTTGATGCTATGACCTGTGGCTTTCATGTGTTGGACTAGTGAGGAAGTGTGTTCCAACATTTTTTACTGCATTTTTGTGTTCATCTAGGTGGGTACTTATTCTTCTATTGGTCTGTCCAATGTATGTGGCAGGGCATGATGCACAGGGGACTTCATATATGCCTTGGTTTTCCAGGTCAATTTTATCTTTGGGGTTTCTTAGGATGACTGCTATTTTTCTGTCTGTTTTGAAGGCAGTCTTGATGTGATGCCTGTGTAGTATCTTACTGATTTTGTCTGTAGTACCTCTTATGTAGGGCAGGCCAGCTGTTCCATAGGTCTGTTCATCTTCAATGGCACCAAATCTTCAATGGCACCAAAATCCTAGCCAACCCTAGATTGATACAGCCTTCCATTCTTCCGAGGCTGGTAAAATGAGGCCCCAGATTTTGGGGGGCAATAGGCTGAGTCTGTAAACCGCTTAGAGAGGGCTGGAAAGCACTATGAAGTGATATATAAGTCTAAGTGCTATTGCTAGTGCTATACACACACCAACACATACACACATATTATGCAAAAAATGTGCAAATTAACATTATGAGAGCAGATAGAATTTGGCTGGTCCTAAGTTGGGAATCTTTTATGGTGCTGATATCTGCTTTGAACTTTGAATGTCTTTCTGCCAATGATTCTTAGCCCACTTTAAACTTCCACCACTGCTCCCAGGAGTCCCTATCAAAATGTGTGTGTGGCGGGGGTGTGTGCGGAAGGGTTAAGGGGTCTTTCCCAGCATAGAAGGCAGGGCTGATCCTGAGAAAGGGGAGCCGGGCTCAAGGCTTCCAAGTTAAAGAAGAGTCAGGTAGCTCAGCTTGGAGTCAAGAGATGCGCCAGATAGTTCTCAACTTACAACCATTCATTTAGCGACCATTCAAAGTTATGGCGGGGCTGAAACAAGTAACCTATGATCAGTATCTGATCACGTATCTGATGACGATGGTCACATCAACCTAGGACTCCCATGGTCCATGTCTGTTGGCTTGGCAACCGGGTTCTATTTCGGAGGATTGCAGCCTCCCTCTCTGGAAACTGTTTTCCCCAAACTGACACCTTTCAGGAAGGAACAAACTCTTGATGGAAGCCAAAAATCATGACAGACCAGAATAACAACAACAACAAGAGGCTCATTTGCAGCTGATACCATATATTTGTCTAAGCCTTCCCTTCACACCCGAGGCAGCGGTCCAGGAACAAAAACACGATTGGACAATATCCCTTCCTTAGGAGGGTTACAGAAACATTTCTTGTGTTTTCCAACAATCTCTGTAAGACAAAATGGGGGAAAAAGAGAATAGGCTGAATTGAAATAATGTCACATGCATAAATATCTACCGTTTAATAGATTTCAAGATTCATATTAAAAATCTTCCTACCTATCAACCTACCTATCCCTCCCTCCCTCCCTCCCTGCATACACACACACACACACACACATTTGTTTTCATAGATTTTCACGGGTACAGGTACGCAGGTCTTGGCATGTTCAGGTCTTTTCCCATGTAAGATTGAGAGTATCTTGCCAACGTTTCGATGAAGTCCCACTCGCCATCTTCAGGCTGGTGCTTTCGGCTTTGTGCTTGTGTGAGCAAAGCGTGATCGGAGTTGCCATCTCCCTATAAATACTGGTGGGGAGGTTGGCTGTGTTGTCATTTCTTGATTGGTTGATGAAGTTGATGTTTGCAGATTGGCTGGCTTTTTCATAAGAACATGTGTGGCTGAGGTATTGGCTATGTGTCTATCAGCCTCCTGTGTTGTAATGACCTGGGTAGTGGGCTGTGTGATGACCTTCTGAGTTCTATTGTTTTGACATCCTGGGCCTTGTGTTGTAATCTCCTGGGTTGTTGGCTGTGTTGTAGCTTCCTGAGGTTTTGTGGTATAACCTCCTAAGTTCCGTGATGTCATATCCTGAGTGGGTGGCTGTGATGTGATGTTCCGGGTTTTGGTTTGTCTCTGAGTTTGAGGCCTGGCTATGTGTTCATGGTGTATGTCAGTTTGCTTGGTTTGGGGGTCGGGGTGTGTGGCAGCTAGTGATGCAGGTGTGGCCTGGTTTCTGGACAGTGGTTACCTTTCATCTATGGGGTGGGTTTGGGTTTGAGTCTGGTGAGGGAGATTGGTGGTGGCATCATGTGTTGTTTTGTCATGTCATTAAACAAGAGGAAAACCTTCTATGCACCAATTCCACCTGCTCTTTGTACAATTTTGTAAACAACAAACTAAAAGACTCAAGGTCCATTCCACCCCTGAAAGGACCTAATGGTAAAGACTGCAACGGCGACCCTATTAAAGCCAACCTCTTTAACACATTCTTTGGCTCAGTATTTGTAAACAGCAATGGATCATGCCCAGTATTTTCTAGTCGAACCACAGACAACTACCATGATCTAATACATAGCGATTTTACAGAAGACAATGTTGAAAAAACACTACGCAATCTAAAACCATCTCTATCTATTAGACCAGAAAGAATATGTGCCTACTTCTTAAAAAAGCTATCCACTGCCATAGCCAAACCACTAAGCATAATCTTTGAAAAATCTTTCAGGACCAGCTCCTTGCCAAACCTATGATCACTAGCCATAGTCATCTCCATCTTCAAAAAGGGAAGACCCCAGCCTAGTTGAAAATTACAGACCAATCTCTTTATGCTGCGTCACCTGTAAAGTCATGGAATCAATTATTAACCAATCCACCATCCTCCACTTAGAAACAAACAACCTACTCTCTAATAAACAATTTGGCTTCAGAAAAAAACTATCCTGTAATCTGCAACTCTTACACTGGAGAAACATATGGATTACACAACTCGATCAGGGCAAAACAATAGACGCAATCTACATAAACCCTAACCCTACATAGACTTCTGTAAAGCCTTTAATTCAGTGGTACACGACAAACTACTCCTAAAAATGAAAATATGTTATCTCTGGACACCTGCATAACTAGATAGAAACATTCTTGTCAAAAAGACAACAAATGGCCAAAATTGGGAGCGTCCTATCAAATTTTGTACCTGTCAACAGTGGTGTCCCCCAAGGCAGTGTTCTAGCACCAACTCTCTTCATACTCTACATAAATGATCTCTGTGATCATATCAAGAGCAACTGCGTTCTCTTCGTTGATGATGTAAAGCTATTCAACACCACCACCATTACTGCTACCCTTCAAAAAGATCTTGACTATGTATCAGAATGGTCAAACAAATGGCAACTTCAAATCTCAACAAATAAATGCTCTGTCTTACATATTGGCGAAAAAAATCAGAAAATAAAATACAAACTGAATAGTCAAGACCTTGTTGAGGATCCAAACTCTGTCAAGGATCTTGGAGTACTCATCACTAATGATCTAAGTGCTAGAGCCCACTGTAACTACCTAGCCAAAAAGGCATTAAGAGTTGTTAACCTAATCTTACGTAGCTTTTTCTCTGGTAATTTTACACTACTAACTAGAGCATACAAAACATTTGCTAGACCAATACTCGAACATAGCTCATCAGTCTGGAACCCACATTACGTGTCTGATATTAACACAGTTGAGAAAGTCCAGAAATATTTCACAAGAAGAGTTCTCCACTCCTCTACTCGTTGCAGAATACCTTATGCCACCAGACTTGAAACTCTAGACCTAGAAAACCTAGAACTATGCCACCTCTGGCCTGATCTAAATATAGTACATAAAATCATACATTGCAATGTCCTACCTGCAAATGGCTTCAACCGTAACAACACAAAAGCACACAATAAATACAAACTCAAGGTTAATTGCACCAAACTTGATTGCAGGAAATACGACTTCAGCAACAGAGTGGTCAATGTCTGGAATACTCTCCCTGACTCTGTGGTTTCTTCCCCCAACCCCCAAAACTTTAACCTTAGACTGTCTACTATTGACCTCATCCCTTTCCTAAGAGGTTTGTAGGGGGCATTCATAAGCGCACCAATGTGCCTGCCGTCCGTCTTGTTTATTTTTCTTATATGTATCCATGTATTCATAACTATGTTTTTACGTATACCTCTTATCTTGTAAGCAATTGACAAACCAAATAAAATAAAAATAAATAAAAAATAATTTATTTGGGAGGGGGAGGTAGTGAGGTCACCTGGGGTCCAAAGCAGTTATTTCAAAAAATACTCAAAGCATTCAGAGGTCTAACCCAAGGAGATTTATCTGCGTTTATGCTGGTTAAAAACGGACAGCAAACCTACTTCTGTCCATCGCAGGCAGGCGTTTCTTCATTTTGCACAAGCATTTTCTTCTCATTCTTGACCCTATGGAATAACAATAATGATGATAATAATAGAATGCAATAAAAGAGGAAGAGGAGGAGGGGGAGGAGGGACAAAGGAGAAAGGAGGAGGATGTGTTTCCCTTAACAATCCTCTCGCTTTGCAGCTGAAGTCCCAGTCCCAATTGTGTGAAGGACTGTCTGTATGTGAATTTTCCCTTGCTTGATATTGCCAGCCACAATTAAAACTCAGAACTTTGATACCCATTAATGCCCATTGTATTTGCTTTAAAAATGTTGCTTCAATATTGTGCTCCAAGGGTTTTCTAATACATCGAAGTTGCAACGAAAGGTATGTTAATTCAAAGTGCAATGTAAAACATTTAACAGCTCCAACAGTGCAATCAGTGGTGGGATTAGGGCAGATAACTGGTTGTTAAACTATTTGAATCCCACCACTGAGTAGCATCGATTACAAATAGAAACTAATCTCTAGCTGTGTACAACTAACTCAATTACAAATAGAAACTAATCTCTAGCTGTGTACAACTAACACAGTCGTGTGCAAGTGAAATCCGGAGTTTTGAAAACCTCTTTTCTAACAATGTTGAAGCATTTCCGCCCCCCAAACCTTGAGTCCATAATTTGTGAAGTTACGTCATTCCCATTCGGCCAACGATTGGCACCAGCATGCCAAATGAATCCAATTCACTTCTCAATTCGGCTTGCCCGTTCTTTGGAAAATCAAAGGAAGGAAACGTGGCGGAGCCGACCGCTTACCTGCACCATCAGCTGAAAAAGTCCCAAGGCAAAGAATCAGGATGAGCAGCAAGGCAAAAGCCTTCCAGATCCTCATGGTTTCGGCTGATGTGACAACTCCCTTCTCCCACAGAGGAAACCGGAGCCGTTGTAACCCCAGGCTTTGCTTTATGTGCCATGTACGGTGTGTAAAACCTCTCTGGACTGCAATCTCTTTTTATATGGGGGTTAGAACAGGGAGAGGGCCAACCTTTCGTCCTTCTACTCAGAGCTGGAGATGTGCCAAAAATGTCACCGCAAAGAGAACTTTGGAGCCGAGAGACTCTGCTTCAGGGACGCACAAAGTTATAAAGTTGATGACTTGGAAAAGAACTTACAGCCCTCGCCTGCAAACCTTTCGTGCAACACAAACTCTGTGATCCTGGGCTGCACTAAAAGAGGGAGGGAATCAGGATCACGGGAAGCACCGGCACCGCTTGACAAAGCCCGCGTCCCGTTTGGGTCACCACGAAAAGTTGTTGAGACTCTGGGAAGAGGGCAGAAAATAGCAACCAAGAGGACAAGGGAGCCCGGCGTCCCTGAAAAACCATGTTACTAACTTAACGACTGCAGCGATTCACTTAACAAGGTCGTTAAATGAGGCAAAACCTCCATTAATGTCATACTTAGCAACGGACGTTTGGGCCTCAATTGTGGTCGTAAGCCGAGGGCTACCTGTGCCGCAGTTTCTTCCATTCTTTTTAGGCTCTTTCTGCAAGACCCTTGAGTAAAGCGCCATCCCTCGGCTAAAGAAATAATTCCCGCAACACTGTCCAGCGATTTACAAAGTCTGCATTAATCTTAATTAATCTTCTCATCACTCCTTATCGCCCCTCCTCCCACTTGTGACCGTATGGCTGTAACTTTGTCGCTTGTATCCTAATGATTTATATGGACTGTTTCCTAGTATGATTTGATTGCTTATTGTATCCTATGACTACGTTAAGTGCTGGACCTAATGATTCTTGATGAATGTATCTTTTTTTATGTCCACTGAGAGCATTTGCATGAAGACAAATTCCTTGTGTGCCCAATCACACTTGGCCAATAAAAAGGATTGATTCTATTCTGTTCTGGTCTAAAGAATCGAGGCTGTGCTGGATCCACATACTATGTTCAATTGATAAGAGCCCTACTCACATTTCTGAACTCGGGCTTTGCTTTCTTAACTGTAGATTATTATTATTTTTTAGCAAGGCAGCAAAACGACACCCACCAGGCATTTTTTGGGGGGGGGGGTATCAAAAGGGCCAACACATAAAATTCTGTTTCCACAATAGATGGGAGGCTCCTTGTTAAATCCATTTACAGACTGCTCATTTTGTAAGCCAATTTAAGTCATTCTACACACGCCACAAACGGCAGCAGAAATTTTTATCTAAGACACAGTGAGACTATTGCACTCGGGTCTGGTTACATCTTGATCTCGCTGTGGTCTATTTAGCTGTATTACATCCATCACTTAATCAGAGTATCAACAGGGCAATGTTTTCTAAGTTGGTGGTATCCACTAATGTGGCCCTGTTGGTGGACCATTTCGGATCTCAAAAGCAGCTTGTGCTGGAGGGCAACAAAGACAGCAGGACTCGCAAATGGTTGTGCAAGGACTTTTATTTAGTCAGACCTGATAGCATAGATTGACACTAGACATTACGGAATTGCTGTGAAAGAAATGAGAGTATTACAGAAGCCGGGAGCTTCACACCATAGTGTATTTATTTTCTGCCTGGTAGATTTATGTACAACTGTTTTCCCACAGCCTGTAATTCTGGCATCCAATAAAGAGTCCTGCTTAAGATTCTCTCACCAATCCCTACCCTGTGATCCAAAGGAAGGGCCAGGTGGAGGGTAGGATTTGGAGAGAAAACGTGGCTGGAGAGCCCATCCTGACTTTGGGGCAGAAAATGGCCCCGGACAGAAATAATTCTTTGCTCCTCTGCCACCATTCCCCGCTGCATCGAATTTCCGCCCCGAGGCCTCTTCCAAAGCAAGCCAGGTAGCAACTACGCTTGGGCAGCTCCCTGGTTTTCTGCTGAAATAATAACTTTTTATCATTTTCTGAATCCACAGCTGAATTCAACCCTTGCTAAAGAGCATAAACGAACTTCCAGGCCTGGCAAAGTGGCAGAGAGTCCTCTTTGGAAAGGAGAAGCGGACTTAGCAAGCGCTAGAAGGATAGCTCTACTGACACGAACCTTCTTTTCCATTTCAAAAAACCTCTCCAACCCGAGGCAAAGTGATTTGAGTGGTATGTGCAAACTAGTTACCACTGGATACTTTATAAATTACAACTGGGAGCCTCTGGGCTGCGTGGACCAAGAGGAATTTCAAGACCGACTGCTTAGAATATCAAACTTCTACATGAAAGCTGCTTGGACGCAACGAACGTTTTATTCGAGTTTGGACTAAGCAGAGAAACTGACTGGCGACCCATCAGTGCAGCTGCCTCTACTTCTTCCTAGCGCCACCGCCGGCAAGCATGGTGGCCACTCGGATGAAGATGTTGAGGGTGTCCATATAAATGCCCATGCACCTGGAAGAGAGGAGACAAGAAGATTCCTTGGACAGAGTTCAGCCATCCAACGTTTATTTGACCTGTTAGGCCGTTGAAGTGCTCTGTATTCTTTCAACTGAAGCCAATCAATCCATCAATGGGAGTTCTGGCAGCTCCATCCCTGGAGGCTTTCAAGGAAGAGACCGGCCTGCCACTTGTCTGAAAATGGTAGAGGGCCTCCTGCTTGGGCAGGGGGTTGGACTAGAACTGGTCACCTGCCCCCAGAAGGTCTCAATGGTCCCTCCCTCCAAGACGGGGCAAACAAGACTTCCAAGGGCCCCGGGGCTGCGTTTCTGGTGGGAACGAGGGTGGTGGTGACGAACAGCTTCAGCCCCACTGAGGGGGCTCCGCTCTTGAGCAGCGACACTTACGCGTTGATGGGGTCGTACTTCCTCACTCCGACCACCAGGTACGGCTGGCTCTCCGCCCGTTGGATCACCTTCTGGGTGTCGTGAAGCAGGAAGAGGCTGAAAAGCACCAGCCCCCCATAGATGGCCACGGAATACATGCCGGCGCCCAAGATGGAGGTTGGAGGCAGGAACATGGACCCTGGGGACACAGGCAGGGACACAGTCAGAGGAGGGGGGGGGCTCCTCCCGCCTTTCCCAATCCCCCCACCCTCTGCCAAGGGGTGGGGATTATATTCCAGGCGAGGGACTTTTGCAGGACCCCCGACCGATGCCCACAAGGGAGCCCCCTTTTCTAAGGCTTTCCTTGCCTGACTCTTGAATGGAGCCCTGCAGCTGTGAAGTGACGCAAGCTGGTCATTAAGTGAGCCCGGCTTCCCCACTGCCTCTGCTTGTCAGAAGGCCCCCAAGGGGGATTGCAAGGACGTGCCGGGGCCCAAGTATCTCCACTCTGATCCCGGGATCCTGGGCATGGCTGCAGCGGCCGAGTGAGGGAAGGGCCGCAACAGCGCCCCCCTTGCTGGCTCTGCCAGACTCCAGCGCGGACACAAGCGCGGACACAACACAAGTCACAAGGGCCTCGCTTGGCCAGGAAAGTTCTGGGCCCAACTGGGGCTGCAAGTTGAGGACTTCCTCTTTCACTACGACCGACCACCCCCCAAGCCCAGCCACTCCTTGGCCCGTCCCTCCTCCCCTCCGGGGAGCTGGTCCACTTACCCACGGAGGAGACAAGAACCAGGCCCAGGCCCAGGCCCAGCGGGGCTCCCATGTTCAGGAACTTCTCACTTGGGGCACACATGGCCACGGCGGAGAGGCCCCCCACGATGCCGGCGGTGTACCAGGCAGCCCGGACGAGGAGGGGGCCGCCCAGGAGGGTCAGCGGAGCCACCACCGCCCCCATCACACCTGGACGAAAGGAGGGAGGCCGCAGGGAGGGTGGGGGAGGAGGAGGGAAAAAAAGAAAGCAAGAAAAGAACACAGTTAAATGGAATAAAGGGCTTTTTTTTTCTCTCTCTCTCCAAGAGGCCACCGGGCTTTCTTTCCTTTTCCTTGGAAGGCGTTTCGCTTCTCCTCCAAGAAGCTTCTTGGGTTCTGAGTGCGTGGTGGGGAACGGAAGAAGCTTCTTGGAGGAGAAGCGAAACGCCTTCCAAGGAAATGAAAGAAAGCCCGGTGGCCTCTTGGAGAGAGAGAGAGAGAAAAGCCCCTTTGGGGACAACGGTGACCTGCAGGGCAGAGAAGGAAATGCCCCATGGGGCGCTGGGGATGTGTGGAACCCAACGCCAACACTGCCCCCCCTGCTTTAAACTGCCCCCTTCACATTCTCTCCTACTGGGGGTCCTCCGCGTGCCACGGGGGCTTGCGGGGGAAGACGCTGAAGCGATGAGCCCAGCTGCCAATCGCCCCAGACAAGCGGCTCTTCCCCAACTGCGGGTTCAGGGGGCGGCTGTGCCTCTCCTTGAACACGGCAGGATGCCAGGGCCCCACCCATCTCCCCCCCCCCCTCCAAGGCTGCTGACCCAACGCCGGAGGTCCCTCCTTCAGCCAAAGTCTTCTGTTTTTAGAAAACCAACAGGGCAAAGCCCAGGAGGGCCCCTGCAGGGGTTCCCCCCCCAAAAGGCATCGGGGGGGGGACAGCGAGTGTCTTAAAGGAGGCCCCAGGGAGGCCAGAGTACCTGCGTGCAGCATCCAGGCCGCGTGTTTGGGGAAGGGGCTCTCTTCGAAGTCTATGGACCGGACCAGCATGCCAGCTCCGATCATCGCGGCAAAGGTGGCTCCGATGGCCTGCAGAGGGAACGGGCCTCTCACTACGGCCGCCAGGAGGCGCTTTGCCCAGCTCCGGGGGCCTCTCCTGCGGCAGGCGCTTTGGAAGGGATTGTCCCCTGGGGCTCTCCCCCCCGCCCGTCAAACCTCCCCTGGCAGCCTCTGCACCTGCCACCCTTGGGGTGCCTCCCCCCCGCCCGCCCAGGATGGGGGGAGGAGGGGGCGGAGGCCTTACCAGCCAGGAGCCCTTCATCATCAGGCCCATCAGGGCTGGGGTTCGGCTGACGGCCACAGCGGACAAGGCCGTCAGGCCCACGCTCCCGGCGAAGTACATGTAGGTGGAGCGGATGCGGTCCTTCACGTACTGGGGCCAAATCCTGGAGGGAAAAGCCGCAGGAAGCCCAAGAGAGTCAGGGAAGCCCTCCCTCCTCGCGCACCCAGGGCCCGGCCCCTCTCCCCCGGGAGACACCCCCACCCCAGACGCTGGGACCCTCGCTCAGTGGGAAGCAGTTGCCGAGCGTCCGAATTTTGATCTGGGGACCCCGGGGGCCTCTGCAGCGGCTTTGTGGGAAACGGACAACCGCTCAAACTCCAAACGGTCACTAGATGAACCGTTGTAAGTCAAGGACTGTCGGCAGTCACAGGCTGGGACCCAAAGGGAAAGGGGGGGGGTAGGGATCACGCCAGGGCCACGCAGCCCCTTCAGCCCAGAGCACCTGGGGACGCCCCTCCCTCACCCCCGGGAGCCATTCGAGCAGCCCCCTCTTCCTTCAGGCCCTCGGAGGAGGCTGCCCTGGGCGGTGCCTGAAAGCTTGGAAAGACACAGCCAAGGGCCCAAATAGCCACAGGGGAGCCTGGCAAACGACCCGGGTTGTCCATCCCCAAGGCAAGGAGAGACGCGCTCTGCACGTGCCCCCGAGCATCCTGGCAGGCCTCTCTTTGGAAGCCAGTGCACAGGCCCTGGACCTGACTCCCAACTGCCCTCCGAGGGGGGCGGGAGCCCTCCCCGCCCAGCGGAAAAGCTGCCGTAAGTTGTGCAGAATCAGTGAATTTGGGGATATTCCTACAAGCGAAAAGACAGACCCAGAAGATGCAAGGCGTCTCTTCCGCCGCCCCTTCTCTGGCTCTCGCTCTTCCTGAGGTAAATCTGGGGCCAGGTCCATCTTTGGAGTAAGGATAAGGCGGCAACCCTGGCACCCACGAAGAGCCTTCCAGCCATAGGTCCACGGAGGTTCTCCGCCACCCAGGGGGGGGCCTTTTCCGAAAGGCAGCCGGGCTTCCTTGGGAAGCTTCTTGCCTGTGAGAAGCCAAACCTTCCCCGGGGAAAACGGAGCCCCGTTGCCTTCTGAAAAAGCCCCTTTGGGACTTCTGCTCATCGCCTGCTGAACCGAAGCAAACAAGGAAGCTCCAAGCAAGCCAGCATGCCAAGCGGGGCTCCCTTTATCAAGGTTTGTTTGCTTTTATTCTGCCAAAGTTTTTCCACTCAGAAAACTCCGTTCTTGGCATAATGATCTAATCAATACGCAACTCTGTGGGGTGTTCCTGCCCCCCCCCACAAAGTAATTTAAGTGGACCTTTAAAAATAGAGGATTGCTGGGGTCCGAATTACAAATCACCTTCCACTGCATTTCTCCAGCCTGTGCCCACAGCTACCCATACACTGATTTCTACTGCGACTGCTTTAATCGCGAGACGAACAGGCCACGTTTTGTCCCTCGTGGGCTCCTAGCCGGGATGGGGACCTATAACGGCAGCTATCAGGGCGCTAAACAGCTCCCTATCCTCCGAGGTTCCCGGCGGGCCCAGAATCGCCCCACCAGTGGCTCCTATTGGAAATAAAACGGCTTACACGGCTTTTTCCAGGGCGCCGACTTCATTGGACATGCCCAGCCCATAATAACAGAGAGCGCCAAGACCGACAGCAGCTCCCCCAGCCACGATCCATCGTCCTGCCTGGTGAACTGAGATACAAAAGAGAAGAGAGCAATGAGCCGGAAGGGGTTTCTCTCCTTGGGAAAGGACGCCACCCAGGCGATTCCCCAAAGGGTTTCGCCCGGGGCCAATTGGACTGACGGTTTCTTGGGGGAGGGGGCTGGGTGGGTGGGTTTCTTTGCCTGAAAACCAACCTCTCCTCCGCTCGGGCACACCTCATGAAAGGACCGTGGGCTCCTCCTCCTCCTCCTCGGAAAAGAGGGGTGCCCACACTTCAGAGGTGCCCAGAATTCAGCTCTGAATTCTGCCCAAGGCTAAGGCTGGACCTGCGATGGGTTTGCCCCGTCTTTCAGCCAGAGCTCAGGACTGCCAGGGAGGGGAAGCCCAGGACTCTCCCTGGTCCTGGCGGAGTCAAGTCCCACACAGACAGACAGGGGCACCTACTTTTAAAGGCCTTCTCCATGGAGGGTTCAAAGGCGGCTTCTTTCACTTCCTGACCCATTTTCCTTTGGCGTATCCCTGTCCGGACCCTGGAGGAATAGCCCTAGGAGTCAAAGCAAAGCAGAAAGGCATCGTCAGCAACCAGGAGGCCTGAAGGGATCCATCAGAGAGAGAGAGAGAGAGAGAGAGAGAGAGAGAGAGAGAGAGAGAGAGAGAAGAGAGAGAGAGAAGAGAGAGAGAAAGAGAGAGAAAAAGAAGAGAAGAGAGAGAGAAGAGAGAGAAGAGAGAGAGGAGAAGAGAGAGAGAGAGAAAGAAAAGAGAGAGAGAGAGAGAGAAGAGAGAGAGAAAGAAGAGAAGAGAGAGAGAAAGAAGAGAAGAGAGAGAAAGAGGGAGAGAGAGAAGAGAGAGACAGAGAGAGAGAAAGAAGAGAAGAGAGAGAGAAAGAAGAGAAGAGAGAGGAAGAGACAGAGAGAGAGAGAGAGAGAGAGAAGAGAAAGACAGAGAGAGAGAGAGAAAGAACAGAACAGGAGAGAGAGAGAGAGAGAGAGAGAGAGAGAGAGAGAGAGAGAGAGAGAGAGAGAGAGAGAGATTCCTCCTGGCTCCTGCAAGGAGAACCGGATCAGGCCAAGGATCCTTTTTCAAGGGCGATGCTCTGACTGGCCTGCCTGAGAAACTCCCCGGATTCTGGAGGAATCAGTACTAAACGCTGAAGGTGGCCGGGAGGCTTTGTAACTTGGCTGAGTGGGAGTTGGGTCACCAGCACCACCTTTATTCTGCTCCTCCCTTTGATTTGTACCCCCTCCAGGGCAGAGTTCCTGGCGGTCCCAGGTTCTCTCCCAGGCCGACCCCACTTAAGAGCTGCTTCGAGGTCAAGCGGGGTTCCACTGAGGACTCCTGAATGAAAGCAAACGGGAGAACAGCGAAGGGAGGGTGAGAGTCTGCAGAGAGACGTACCTGGTAAGGCTGCCTGAGCCATTGCTTGGTCCGTAAGGAAGAGTTTCTCACGGTGGGTGAAATCTGAGCGACGGCAGAGCACAGGCTGCCGCTGGGAAGAGCCCGAAGACACACCAACCTTGCCGCCAGCATGGCTGTGGGAACCAAGTCAAGGGCTACAGCTGCCTGCAACCAGAACAACGGGGAAGAAGGCCATTACCACGGAGTTTGTGCCTTTGCCCAACCCAGAAAAGCAGGAGGGAACTCAACCAAGTTGCAGAACAACCACAGTTTGGGGTTGCAGGCAATCAGAACTGCCCTAGGCAGTGGGAGGATGGGAAGCCAGGGGTGACCAAGCTTGGCCACCCGGGAGTGAAGCCCTTGAGTCTTAGAAGTGCCCAAGGTCCGGCAGCCTTGCTTTGTAGGCCTGGCTCGCTGGAGGATTCTGAGAGTTGAAGCCCACAAACTCTGGGATCCTCGACCCCGGAGGACCTCATGCCTGGCCCATAAACTTCCCCCGGAATACTGTTTTGCAGCTTCCTGCCCAAGGATTTCCTACTAATCTCCCATCCAATTATAAATCAAATGCAATCCGCCTTGGCTTTCCAAGGCTGCCCCAGGACGCCTAAAAGATGCCATCAGGCTGGTTCTTAGACTAGGAGACACAGCATTGGGCCCTGCACGTAAGTGGCTTAGGATCCTCTCACTTGAGAAGGAACCACCAGTCCCCAGTATAGTTTTAGACAAAGCCCAGCCGGTGGGGATATTCGCAGAACACGCATTTCCCATGAAACGGAGAAAACCAACGACCGTTTACAGATGCCCCCATGCCTGCAACGGTGTTAGAACTGCAACGGTTTTAACAGAAAGAACAGAAACAGGAATGCCTCTCACAGATATCGTTACACAGAGCCTCGGGGTAACTGAGATAAAAGGAGCTTCATGTCTGAGAAAGGAGATAATTCCTGAACAAGAACGGCCCGCTGAATAGGCCATTTCAACAAGACATTCAATAATAATTTGGTTTTAAATCTAGAATACTGGGTGCTAGGCAAGCTTGGAACATTCTTTTTTTTTCAGCTTCAGCTTTATGTAACTTACACCTGAGCAAGCATGGACGGGAGGCTACGTTATTAATCCATTTTGACAAAAAGCGAGAGCCTCAGGAGACCGGGGAGGTCTTCAGTCTCAGGAAAGAGCAGATTTTTCCCAGCCCTCTGGACTTTTTGAAACGAAGAGGGGCAGCTGCCCAGGGAAGAAGGCGGCAAGAGGCGGCGAAGTGTGTGACTGCATGGTCGTTACACGGTTATCTATCCTTGACAGCAAACCGGGCAAATGCTGAGTCAACACTGGGTGGTGATGTCACAAAGAGTGTAAGGCCTCCCTGTGTGGGCCTGCAGGCATGTGCCCGGCCTCTGCCCCTTACAATGGCAATGATGGCAACAGGCAAGGCAACTCAGAGAGAAGGTCAAGGTGTTGCCCTTCGGATGGGGAACATCCCAGTTAAGTTTTTAAACAGACCCATCCGTGGTTCTTTAATAAACAACGGCTGCTTTGCTGCCTGGTTATTGGCTTGTTTAGCGTATCCAAAGTGATGCAATCACTGAAGTAAAACAGTAATAAAACCACAGAGATGAACAAACTTGTTGTTTTAACCCTTTCATTGTGTCCTATCCTCATGACTTTATGGGCAGCTGCTCTCCATGTGACCCGTCAATCAGAGCTTCTTCCAGTTGTTGGACGTTCAATCCTGTTATCAGATTTGATGTTATTGAGCCAGCATGTTCTTTGCTTGGCCCCTTCCTCTTCTTCCACCAACTGTTCCTAGCCTCCCCTCAGAGGTGCCCCTTTTTCCAAGAGGCAACTGGACTTCCTTTCGTTCTCTTTGAGGAGGTTCCGCTTCTCCTCCAAGAGGATTCTTCCGCGCTGACTGGAGGGTGGAGAACCGAAGAAGCTTCTTGGAGGAGGAGCGAAACGCCTCCAAAGAAAAGCAAAGGAAGCCCAGTCGCCTCTTGAAAAGGCAACTTTGTCTCGGAGACTTCTGGTTTGAAGGGCTTTGGCGACAGACAGGAATCCTCGATCGTGTGTGGTTTCTGCCTGGGCTCGCTGCTGGAGTGCGGGGCTAAGCCACCCCGTAGAGGTGGTGAAGAAGGGGGAGACCGCCAGCAGGGTCGAGGAGAGCCGCATCTCTCCTCCTCAGCTGGTCAAACTCCCTTTCCTGAAGGCGGTAGGAGCGGTGGTCAGAAATGGCCACCTCAAAGATTATCTCAACCGGAAAAGAACGTGCAGGAGGAAGATAAGAAGTGAAAGTTTTGGCTGACCGGGCTAAGTTGAAAAAGCAATAACTAAGGTACCCTGGAATTTAAATTTTACAAGAAATAACATCGCTCCCAAAGAAGAGTTGGAAGCAGCAAAAGAAAGTGAAAAGGGAAAGGTTTGACTTTTTTTTTTTCCTCCTCTCTCCTTCCTTATATTGACAATTAAGAATAAGAAATTGGAAAAAATCTGCTTTGGCATCATTAAGCAATTAAGCTGAAAATATAACTAAATGCCAAAGGGACATTAAAGATTTCTGGACATTAAAAACTTTTTCTTCTATAAGCAGGAAGGGAGAGAAAAAGAATAAGGGCAGGATCTGGAAGAGGGAGAAAACTGCCTGGACTTTAAAAGAATCTAAAGTAAAATTTCAATAAGACTTCTGAAAGATACATTTTAACTGAAACTTTGCAACTAAATAGTAACCCCAGAAAGTGAAAAAAAAGAAAGAAAGAGCAAAAAGAAAGAGTTTGTGTGTATTTGGATTACTTGGTGACTTTTGGATTTTTGGCTAGTATATTTGAATGACTAAAATCAATTGTGGTTGTTTAAAAATTTCTACACTGGCATTACTTTTGGATGAATTGAAAATGGAACTTAAAAAGTACAAAGAAGATGTACAAGAAGGGAAGGGTTCCTTTGGCTTCGTTTTTCAATTTCGAGAAATGGAGATTTGGAACTATGAGAAACAACAAGAAACGTCTGCAAAACAAGAAGACTGGGACAAAGAAGAAGCCATCTTTAATGAACAAGTAACTCTATGTGGGGAAGAAAAAGGAAAGAGGATGGAGAATTTAAGACTTAAAAAAACAACCAAAAAAAGAAAAATAATTCAAAAAATAAGTATAATACTGGAAAGCAACAGAAAAGGGGAATACAGAAGAGGCAGAGAGACAAAGGGGTAAAAAGGAGAGAGAGAAGAAGAGAGAGAGAAGGAAAGGAAAAGAAGTTACAAAGTTCCGGAGCAAGATATAAAGAAACAGGACCCATTTAGAGATAATGGGTGAAAATCTAATTGAAAGGGAGATTCTGTAAAGGTACATGAGATTGTGTTGTTATATCTGAAATAGAAGTATAAGCTGAAATAAAGCATCAGCTCACACCCGGATGTGAAGTGTGTGAACAGCACAACAGACCGAAGAGGAATTAGGGGTGAACCTGGGATGCAACCACCGTTAACGGGGCGCAGCAGAGCCGCCATAGGACAGAGGCCGAGAGTTGTCATCCCCCCGAGACATAGCTGTGCAGGAGGAAGAGCCTCTTTCCACAGTAAAGCATTAGTTTAAATCCCTAAAAGGGTCCCCGATTCAGAGAACCAACCGGCCAGCGCTGCCCACGTGGGGGTCCCTGCGCCCCTTTCGGCCGCCCACCGTCCCCATCGAGGCCGTTTAAGTGAGTTGCCAGCCAAAGCAGCAAAGGACCAGCTAAGCTTCGTTGCACAGAAAATCATTTAAAAGGGAAAAAAAAAAGAGTTTTGTTTGGAGCATAAAGCGCCCCCCACCCCCACCCCCCCATCCAGGCCGATCCAAAGACTTCCGGGAGATCTCCTGGTGGCCTCCCCTCCACCCATCCAGTTAGCCAAACCTTCCACGTGCCCAAGAGGGGGGGGGGAGTACAAAAACGCCCCTAAGCTGCAGGGGCGGCCTTTGGAAGCCACCTCAGGTGGGGAAAATACCCGGCGCGGACCCTGGGAGGCCATCTATCCCACCCCACGGTGGTGCCCGCCCGGCTCTTTCCAGGAGCTCCTGGACCATCCACGTGGGGGAGGGGTGGTGGTTGCTGCCCAGGGGTCTTTTTTTTTTCGGGGAGGGTGGGGAAGGGCACCGCTGCCTCAGTTTCCCTAGGCGCAGCGTTAGAAGCCGGGGAGCGAGGGAAACTGAGGCGGGGGGGTGGAAAGAAGCCGCCATTGCCGCCGCCACCACCGGGACCCCGCTCACCCACAACAGCCCTGCCAGGTAGGCCCGCCGCCATCCCTCTCTCCCATTGACCGGCGGGGCGGAGAGGAGGAGCCCCGGAGACCTCCCAAGGCCGGGGAAACGCTGCTGCCGCCGCCGCCGCCCCCGACTCACCTCCCGCCGCCTGTCCGTCTCTCGATGCCGCAGCGGCCTTCCCGGAAGTGATGGCCTGGTCGGGGGGCGGGAAAGGACGTCTGCCCTTCCCGCCTCGCCATTGGTTCGCCCGTCTCACGTGGAGTGCGTGCCCCTTCCGCTCCCCCGGGTGGGTAAGGGAGGAGTCTGCGGCCATCTTGAGGAAGGGCAAAAGGACGCTCCTTCCGACGACGTTCGCCAAATGGCCGCCGCCGGGCGGAAGTTTTGGGGAGACTTCCGCTCGTTGGGAAAAAGGAAAGAAGAGAGAGAGAGAGAGAGAGAGAGGGCGGGGTGGGGACGGATGTTGGAAGCGGGCATGGCCGCAGTCCCTTGGGATTCCTTCCGCGGCTGAGACACGGTCGCAAATCGGTCTACTGGGCAGCCGACCCCCTGCTGGAGAGGAGTGCGCCTGACGGGCTGCGAACGAGAGAGTCCGAAAAAGGAGCTTTAATTAGAGCAGTTAATTGCATGAGTGTAATTAATGCCTCGATTGAATTAGGCTGGCCAGACGCGGAGTTGCCAACATGGCCTCGGCCACTAGATGGCAGTCAAGCGCCAGGCAAGGTGGCCAGAAGCCCGGATTTTTTTTATTATTTTATTACGATGATTTTAAATGACCTCAAAATCCAGCCCCAAAACCCTGCAAAGACCTGGCGATGCAAAGAGATTCTGCGGCTGTGGGTGTGTGTCAGCCGTGGACACGAGGAGGTTTATGCTTATACTTATTTATTTTTATTCTTATTTCTATTGTAAGCTTTTGACAAAATAAATAAATAAATTAAATAAATAAGTCTCGGACCAGCCAGCCATAGCCTAGAAATCCAGTTGGTCCTGTCTGCTCCTGGCGCTGCGTGCATCTGATTCAAAGAGGGCCGGCCTAAGGTTGCCTTGGCTCAGAAGGAGCAGAGGCAGGCAGGTCTTGTCTCCCGATATATTCATTTATTGGTCAAATTTGTACAACTCACAAGGCTACGTCTCTGCCCCTCACCAAGCAAGTGACTCTGGGTGGCATTCATAAATTAGTAAGCTAGCTCACAAATTAGCTAATCAATCCCCAAAACAAACCTCATTATCCAAAGGATGCATGCTGGAAGGCATTCCGTTCCTTAGTTTTGTTTTGGTGGGGCTCATCCTAGAGAACAACCTATTGCACAAAAGTCGCCTTCTTCAACTGCGTCTGTGCGATGGATGACTTTGACCCAAAGTTATTCAACATTCAAATCATCTTATGTTGGACCTTGACATTAAACGAAGTCAATTCTATTGTGTTGCTCTAGAAATGCAAGGTTTTATTTTCTAATAAATGGTGACCAAGACTGAAAACTTCAAGAAAGGCGGCCTTTTGGGACTCTGAACAATGCATTCGATGGAATCTTTTCTGCATCTGCTCCAATTCAATGAAGCAGTCTCAACATCTTATCTCAATATCCTAATAATCCCTTCTGGGAGAGAATGTGCTGTCCATTTGAAACCACCATTCTGCCTTGTAAATATCCTTTGGATTCTTTTACACACTGGAAGGGAAGTTTAAACTCTGCAGACTGGTCCAAAGTACGTTGAAGATGCCATTTATAGTTGAAATCTGCCTCATATCCAAGGCCCAAAATCTCCAGTGGTTCTCCTTTATGCACAAATAGATTCATCTTCTGGAGAAGGTGCTTTGCCAGAGCCAGTGATGTGTGTTTCAGATGCCATCAATTCTGCATTGGGAGCCACAACATTTAAGAGCCTGTGAGGAGCACAGCTGTACAGAACGGCCACCCCACTTGAGGGTTTCTCTCTCGGAGGCTGAATTTGTATCTGCGCATTGTATTCCTCCCACCTGTTGACAGCCCTGTGCGCTTATCACTCAGTAGCCCTTTTTGAAAATCAGGAATTTCATTAACAAAGTAAAAATCCCCTCTGTGGTTCCAGCCTCAATGGAAATATTCCCAATAAAAGTTGCTCCAAGTTTGCACAACCCAAACAACGGTGGAGGCTTGTTTCCCTGCTGTTCAATCAGTTCAGGTAGTCGTTGACTTATGACCACAATTAAGCCCAAACATTTTCTTGCCAAAATTCGTTCAGTGAATTTCATCCCATTTTGGACAAAATTCCCATCCTGCCACAGTTGTTAAATGAATCACTGCAATTGTTAATTGAATCTGGCTTCCCCTTGTCAGCAGGTCGCAAAAGAGGATCCCGGGTCACTGTGGCCGTCATAACTATGAATCCTTTTCTTCCTTTGCTGCCTCTAAAATTCTTCCTGGGGATTGCAAAAACCAACCTGAATTTGCTTAGGTGGCTTTTGAGATGCTATTGTGATCATCCTCCTGCTCTCTTGGGACGCTGACTATCAAAATTATTCTTCATTACAGGGCCCTAATCAGCCTAAGTTGCCCATCAAATAAAACTAGTGGGAGCAGCAGTTTCCACAACTTTCAGCAGGACTTTAGTCCGACTCCTTTTGTGTGAAGTTCAAAACAAGTCGGCTGAGGAAGATAGCGCATAAATACGTGAAAAATGCATGAATGCAAGCGGAGGATTCTAACAAAGTTCAGCTCCAGAGACCCCCTCGCTCCCTCTTCTTGCTTTGAAATTCATGGGGCCGCAGGCATAATAGAGCCTTGAGGTTGTTTGATAGCCGCCTCCAGCGAATCGTTTTCACTTTCAGCTTCAAGGTCCTCTTAGTGGCTCTCCCACCCCCAGAAGAGGGTCCAGATCCTGCTCTAGAATTCAAGGAACCGACCTAGGTGGATGAATGGTGAAGAGGAAAGTTTCGGATGAATGGTGAAGAGGAAGGTTTATAGGTGATAGCTGCTAGCTTTCTGCAACCCCTTCTAAGTAAATTCTCCAAGAGATATTTATTTGGCCTCCACGGTGCCTCTAAACCAAGCCATAAAAATTTTCAAATGTAGCCCACTGCTGCTGTGACTGGCAGCCCCGTCCCATGATTGCATTCACAAAATGGGGTAATTGCAAACTCGGAAGCGTAGGCTCTTAAGGCAGCGGCCAAGAGGATTTCCGTCTTCAGCAAGACACAATTTCATCAATGGCTTCTGGGGCTGTTTTGATCAGCAGAGTAGGAATTCAAGTTCTTATTGCTGCCTTGCCTACGTGGGCACGTTGGATGGCTGGTGGTGTTCAAAATGAAATCTGATGCACAACCATAAGGGGAAAAAGGAAAGGGACCCTCAAGTGGGAATGTTTGCTGGCTTTGCAGCCTCTTTAGCGCCGGAGATCCTTTCTCTAGCACATTGCACAAGGCCTGGCCATTTATCTCTCATATATTATCGACTCTATTGAATAAAGAGTTGGTTCCTATTTTAGGCTGGACTATAAATCACATTGAGTGGGGCAGCAGAAGAGACGACAAGGAATATCTATTGTCATTGCAAATTTTTGTCAATGGAAACAAGGGTGAGCTACTAAAAAAAACGAGACTTTCTTGGGCGGCGATTTCTCTTCTGCTCAGGACAGAAGGAGAAGGCTGAAATCCAGAGCAAATCCGCCTTGGTTTACATAGGATGTTCTGCCAGTTGAGGAAGACAAAATGGGTATTATTCATAACTGTTCCTGCTGAGAGGAGGAGGAAGAGGGGGAGGAGCAGGAGGAGGAGGAGGACAGATAGGAGAAGTGGATGAATGAGAGGGAGATAAATGAGAAGGAGGTGGAAGAGGAGGAGGAAGAGAAGAAGAGAGGACAAACTTAGAAATGGTAGGACCTGGACTGTTAAATGTTTATCAGTCCCAGACTGTGAATCAAATTGAAGAAGAAGGTGATAATTAGAATTCATATTTTTTAAAGCAGTAGAAACTGGGAATTCTGATCAAGAAAGGTGGGACTTTTGAATGTAACCTGGTGAACGTCACGCTTTGCTCACTACCTGAGGGGCTGACCGGGTCTATGTGAGAGAGTGGAAGACTATCAAGGTTTGAGAAAATGTAATTTCGGAACTCTTTAAAAAAATGTTATTTGTACTTTCTGTACAATGCATTCAGCCATTAAGGTGCTTTTCTCTTTCAACTTCCCCAGCAAAAGAAAAGTAACCTTTTAAATTAATTACACCTTGATTTTAAAATATTGGTTTTCACCCAGAAAAAGGGAAATGTTCTCAGGCGGCTTAATAACATATTAATGCATGTAAATTCATGCATAATTCTTTTCAGTTCAGTCCTTTGGAAACTAGCATGCAGAAGGTTTTTTAATGTACTTGGAAAAGCAACTGTAAAATCCTCAAGGAAAATCAAGGTGCAGAATATTTAAAAATATTTTTAAAGCACCCAGAATCTGTTTGGCAAACACAATAAGCATTTTGAGTGCCACAGTCAGTTATTAGTCTTTTGAAAGGCCCAATGCCTGCTTGCCATGAACGCTCATAGACAGGACATGTTTGTGCAGGTGGGGGCCATTTTAGGCACGGTCTGAGTTTGACCCCTGAGTGTCCAGGTTAGTCTTCAACTTACGATCCCAACAAGGCCCAAAATTTATGTTGCTAAACAAGACGTTTGTTAAGCTGAGTTTTGCCCCGTTTTAAGATCCTTCTTGCCAACGTTAAGCGAATCCCTGCAGTCGTTCAGTTAGTGACTTGGTCGTTAAGGGAATCCGGCTTCTCCCCTCCCCCCCAAGGACTTTGCCTGTCAGAAGGTCGCAAAAGGGGATCACGTGACCCTGGGAACACCCTGCGACCATCGTAAATACGAGTCAGTTGCCAGGGGTCTGGACTGGGACCAGGTGATCACGGGGTGGGGGTGGGAGGCTGCAACAGCCATAAGTGTGAAAAATGCTCCTAAATCAATTTTTACAGTCATGCAACTTTGAACTGTCACTAAATAAGTTGAGGACTGCTTGGAGAAGATTTTCTCTGCCGTGAGTCACATACAATCCTTGTTCCTCACTTGCTTACTTAACTTTCCACATCGGTGGAAAAATGCAGCTGACTCAGCTTTGGAGATACGTCCTGGGCTTAAGGAATGTTCACTTTGTTCCTGAGTAAAGTAGAGACGCCACGGGACACGGTACAGAAAGCATGGCACAGCCCCAATGCCAGCCTATGTACAGATATAAACATTGTAGTAGGTATATATGAGAAGAATTTCAAAATATCCATCATATTCTACTGATGTGGACAGCAAAACAGCCATAAATTCCCTTCTCCTCTATAAACCCCATTCCCTTCTAGCACTGATGATGTTACCTACTTGGGTAATGAGATGTCTGCAAAAAAACCATCAGCTCAGAGAGCACCAAGGACCCCATGGAACAACTCCTCCTCCTCCTCTTCCTGTCTGCAAACCCTCTAGCATGGATTATATTACCTAGTTGGGTAATAAAACGTCTGCACCATGCTCACCAAGGATTCCACACTCCTTACTCCTACTCCTTGGCTATTCTATCAAGCTGGACCCCCCAAATTCCCCTAAAGTCCCCCTTTAGTGTATATCTTTCTTTGCTTTCTTTTGCCTTTAGTCTTGCTGTTCCCAAGGAACACCTCCAAGGAGAAAAAAAAGGCATTCAGCCCAACGTTAAAAGTAACACAGATGTTGAGTAGCTTCCTGTTATTTTATTTATTTTATTTGTCAATTGCTTACAAGATAATAGGTATAAGTATAAACATGAGTAAGAATACAGGAAATAGGTAGAAATAAATGGGGACAATAGAACAGGGGCGGGAGGCACGATGGCGCACTTATGCATGCCCCTTAAAATTGATACCAAAATGCCCGTATCTGCCCTTTCTTTCATTCTATAGGCTTGTCTGTCATTAGTAACTATGCGGGGGAGGGGGGGAGAGAATGGTATTGTTTGGGGAAAAAAGAGAATAAAACCTCCTTCGAACGATTCCTCCCTGAATAGGAATAAATACAGCCAGAAGTTTCAGAAGAATGTAAAAAGGAAGTAGGAAGAACTGTACAATAAAAGAGGGCCAAGGTCCCAAGGGGAGGCTGGCATAGAGACCTCTTCATATAATAAATGTAAAAGCTTTCAGTGCTTCTTTATAGTTTGTTTTTCAGTGAGCCTTGTAGGCAGCTTTCAAAGGCTGCGATTTTTACAAAAAGAGATTTGCATTCTCAAAAAGCAATGTTTACATCCTATTCAAGGAGTGGAGTAGTCTACACAGATTGGACTGTTGACAGTTTCCCCCATGCTGTCTCACCACAAAGAGAGAGGAATGCATTTAGCTTGTCTGCCTTCCTGCCTTGGAGACCAGATTCCCCAAGGAAAAGAAACGTTACTGTCCTGCTGGTAGACGTTGGGAAGATGAAGATCCCTCAGAGCAGGGGGACTTTGATCAGGTAGCTTCCTTTCAAAATGGGGAGATCTTCCGTTTGTGCTTTCTGGTAGAAGTTCTGGACTTTTGCTGTGAAATTCTAGCCTACTTTGAACAAAGAATCCAGACCATCGAGATCTTCATGTTAAACTTCTCACTGAGTCCAGGGACTCAGAATTAAAGCATCTCAGCAAATAATTGTCCGACTTCTGTATGGACACAAGGAGTGAAGCTGAGCCCACCACCTGTCGGAGATGACCAGGCTCAGCCCAAGGGAGGGGTCAAATGCATCATCAATCTCGAGCCCCATTGCACCCACAAGAGATCGAAGTCCGCCTTGAATTCCACTGACCAAAAATTGGCTTTGGCCATTAGTAGACCAGATTCTTGTAGAGACCATTGGCATGCAATAAACCTCTGTATTCATTGGAACTGCCTGGGCACCTGATTTCCTGAGCTTGACTCCACTTGTCAATTGGTTTTTCATTAGGATGTTCTCCAAGCCAAGGAAGATACCTAAGAACTCCTAGACCAGAAAAAAAAAAAAAAAAAAGAAAGAGGTGAAGCACAATTGGACAGTTGCTCTTAGTTTTTGAGAGAGGCAAAAGAGCGATTTGGATTTGAACAAAGGACTCAATGACCTTGCCCAGTAGAGTCCATGTTATACACACAACTGACTCCCTTTAAAAGTGTTTAGGGGTGCTCTGTAACTTCTACAGCATGATTGCTAGGAGATTGTGATTAATTATAACTTGTTTGGGCTAATTGATTGGTAATAAAATAAAAATGTGCCTGAGTGCAGCTCGCTTGTTAAAGAGCACTTAACCGTTTCAACAGCATCCGTCTCCAGCAGAAGATGGATATTTTTTCCTTCTGACCTTTCCTGTTATGGAAAAGATACTGATGGGATCCATAAATAGGAGAAAAGTCACACTGCTTCCTACATGGTTGTAAGATCATCAGATGACAGGGGAGAAGCGGTCTTCAATTTATGACCATTGCTTAGTGTCCGTTTGAGGTGAGGATCTCCCAGAGCTACCTAGGACCAGAAGTTCTGCTCCCTGTAGTCACATACAAACATTTGGCAGCCAGCCTGTGCTCATAGCCATTTTTCCCAGTCCTGCGGTTATATGGCCACGATGGATGTGATTTTTTTTTTTACAATGTTTACTTCTAGTTTCTGGCACAAAATGCCCATGGCAGACAATGGATTCAACTGCCGCAAGTAAGGTTATAAAACTGGGCATAGTCAGGTGGTGACACTTTAATGATTGATACTAACACCACTCTATAAAGCCTCAGTAAGGCAACACCTAGAGGACTAATTCCAGTTTTGGTCACCACACTATAAAAATGGGATTGAGACTCTAGAAAGAGGGCAGAGAAGAGCAACCAGGAAGATTGGAAGACTGGAAACTAAAACACATGAAGAACAGTTGCAGGAACTAAGGACGGCTAGGACCAGGGGAGACATGAGAGCAGTCTTCCAATATTTGAGGGGCTGCCACAGAGAGGAGAAAGGGGTCAAGCTATTTTCCAGAGCACATGAAGGCCAGACAAGGAATAATGGATGGAAACTGATCAAGGAGAGATTCAACCTGAAAATAAGGAGGAATTTCCTGATAGTGAGAACAATCAACCTGTGGAACAGAAGTTGCCTTTAGAAGTTTTGGGAGCTTCATCACTGGAGGCTTTTAAGTAGAGACTGGACTGCCATCTGTCAGAAATGGGCAGGGGGTTGGACTAGGTCCCTTCCAACTCAGTTAATCTGTTATCTGACTGTCATGACTTAACGATCGTAATTTGAGGCTCAATCAAGTTGTAAGTTCAGGATTGCCCGTAATCTATCCAATGAGTACTGAACAACATGTGTTCCTATAAAGTTACGCATAAATTGGATGGGGTTAAGGCTGACTCCATTTCATTTATTTGATACAGGCAGCAGCACCGATCTCCAATCAAGGCTGCGCAATGCACAAGACAGCCACAGAATACAATACAATTCAAAAGCAAACAGGATAAAAAATAAATAAGTAGAGGGAATATCCATGCACAATGTTAGTTTTGATCCAATGGTAAAACTCAACTTATGCTTTAAAACCTGACTTCTTGTGATACATTAATAGATAAAGGACTGAATAATAGAGGTAAGAAAAACTATTTCGCATGAGGGTGAAATAGAAAAATCCTTCTCTTTCTTCCTTCAGTACCGGCAAAGCTTGCAACTCCGATAAAGTCGGTATCAACTTCAAAAAGCATTTGCGGGTTTATCTAAAACGTTGCTGCCTTTGATGCTGGCCAGGAAGACGGAGGCTTAGGCCTTACACCAGGGGTCTCCAACCGTGGCAACTTTAAGACTTGTGGACTTCAACTCCCAAAGCTGGCTGAGGAATTCCGGGAGTTAAAGTCCACAAGTCTTAAAGTTGCCAAGGTTGGAGACCCCTGCCTAAGGTGGCCCCTCCCCTCCCCCTCCCTGGAATGGTTTTCCACACCAAAGCCATCTGGTTATCCTGCTTTTCCAGTCATTTGTAGTAAAAATCGTATCACCTTCCTGTAGGAGTATCTTTTCCCTTGAGACCTGGCAGGCCTCCAACTTCCCGCCGCGTCTGAAAAGCCTTGAAGAGCTGGCCCTTCATGTAAGTCTAGTCTGATGAAGAGATGGGCTAGGGGCGACACGATCACAGCCTTCCAATATTTGAGGGACGGCTACAAAGAAGAGAGGAGGGTCGAGCTATTCTCCAAAGCCCCTGAAGGAAGGAGAATGAAGCAACGGATGGAAACTAATCAAGGAGAGAAGCAACCTGGAATTGGGGAGAAACTTCCTGATGGTGAGAACAATCAACCAGTGGAAACTCCAGAAGTTGTGGTTCCTTCATCCTTGGAGGTTTTTAAGAAGAGACTGGACAGCCATTTGATCCTCATGGAGTAAGGTCCCCTTGCTTGAGCAGAGGGTTGGACAAGAAGATCTCCAAGGCCCCTTCCAACTCTGCTGTTCTGTGAAACATTGGGAAAGGGTCAGTTTGAAGCTCAATGAAACCAAACATGGGCGTATGGAGAAGTGTTTGCTTTGGTTGAGCTGCCTTTTTGGGGGAGGGCAACCTCTTTGTGGTTTTTAGCTGTTCTTAGTGTGGTTGTGTTGAGCTGCCCAGGGTTGTGCCATGTAAGATGTAGCATTGCAGCCAGAGCAATCTTTTAAACGGATAAAAGACGTGAATCCAATGATCAGAGAAGCTACCCTGCATATGGCTTGCGTGATATATTATAACACCTCATCCACAAGTTGCTGAGATTCACAGGCAGGCCTCTCTTGGAAAATGGCCCCCGGGGGGAGCTTCTTCACCTTCTTTTCTTCCTATAAATATGAAGAGGTGGCATCCTCGAGAATGTGGAATAAGAGCTTTCCCTCACCACTGCAGAACTTAGTAGCCATTCTTAAATATCCGAAATTATCGGGAAAAAACAGTCAATTCCGAGCAACCCTTCTCCTTTTGTTATGCGTGTATGAATCCATTCATTTATTTGAAATCGGTGCTGTGGGGAACACAAAGGATTCATCAGATTCCTTTATCCTTCTTTAATTCCAACAGCCTAAGCATAACCTCCATAAAAAGACTAAAAGTCCCAAATGCATAGAAACTAGATAAAATTCAGCAACAATAAGCATAGGAAATAAGCATCCACTGCACATCTCTGTAACATCTGGAGTCTAAGTTGGAAGATCACCAATTAGGCCTGTATTCTGGCACTGGAGACTGTAGAAGGAAGGCCGCTTGAGACGCCTGGGGGCACAAGGAGTTGAACGAGGGTGTGGGAAAAGCTACATTTGGGTCTCCAAACCCAAAGGTGCTTTTTTCAAGAGGCAACTGGACTTTTTTTTTGTTTTTCTTTGAAGACATTTCGCTTCTCATCCAAGAAGCTTCTCCAGTTCCGACTGGATGGTGGAGAACTGAAGAAGCTTCTTGCATGAGAAACAAAATGTCTTCAAAGAAAAAATGGAAAGTCCAGTTGTCTCTTGAAAAAAGCACCTTTGGGACAATCCATGACCTGGATGATGGGTAGTCAGTCTCCATAGAAATTGGGGTTCAACTTGAGTCACTGTGGGTGCCTTTGAGTCAAAAAAGATTTACCAAGTAATTTTACAAAAAGAGTCGTCATGATGGCATAAAAGAAAACATGAGAAATAAATGGGTGCCATCTTTTCCTCTAGAGATATAAAGGAAATATAAACATTTGAGAAGTAGTAAGCACTTGTTTACCGAAAGCGATTGGTTAATCACCACGATCACATCCTGTGTGACAAATGGGCTTATATTAAAGAGACGCCCAACCTAGAATTAAGGAGAAACTTCTTGTCAGTGAGAACTATTAACTAATGGAACTGCTGGCCTCCAGAAGTTGTGGATGCTCCATCACTGAAGGCTTTCAGAAATAGGCTGGACATCCGTTTGATCAAGATGGAATAAAGTCTCCCGCTTGAGCAGGGAGCTGGACTAGATGACCTCCGAGGCCCCTTTGTTATGCTGTATCCTAAGCAGTAATGGGTGGCCGATCATCAAAGAGAAATCCAATCTAGAATCAAGGAGATGTTTCCTGACAGCGAATGGAATGGTTGCCACCAGCAACTGTCGATGCTCCACCGTTGGAGGCTTTCAAGAAGAGACTGGAGAACCTTTTGTCTGGAAGGGGAAGGAGCTCGCCTGCTTGAGGAGGGAGTTGGCCTCTGAGGTCCCTTCCAACCCTCTTATTCTATGGTGTTGACCAAGATTAGCTGTAGTAAAAACAGCCAGTCAGGAGATATGGAAAAATAAGTGATCTAGGAATTCAGGAAGAGAACTACCCAGAGTAGTGAACTAGGGATTTGAAGATGCTTCAGACATTTGCAGGGATGAATGTCAGAAGGAAATTTGCACTGAAGGAAATTGCAATATAGCAAGCCGTGTTGTCTCTCTCGAGAATGATGAATGGAAGGTCTGGCCTGGGGTGAAAAGATGTTCACAGCTGCTCATTATGCAGGCAACCACAATTCCAGGAAGCTAACCATTTGCCTAAAACCGTAATTGGAGAGGATGTACAGTCTCTTGCAGGTTCGCTAAAGGCTGAAAGAGTGAGAAAAACCGTTTCTCATTATACGTGCTGGCCATTAGAGGTACTTTAAGAAGCAGTTGCTTGCTTTGATATATAAACATATTTGGAGGCTTCAAGGGATTTGTTAGTTTGGTTGGGTTTGGGGGAAAAAATATTTTAAGGAGATGCACGGTAACTCTGCATTAAAAAAAATGAGATAATATTAATAATGTTATTAATTGAGAAATAAGGAGAATCTTTGAGGACTGAACATTGGTTCAACCGATGGGGCTTCATCTCTTCTTTTTCAGAAGCATAAGAAACAGGTGGCATAAGTGAGGTAGCTGAAAGAACAGAACCACGTTTTGAATGAATTAACTAAATAATAATAAATTTGCTTTTGTTCTTAACTTGCACTTTTAAGTAAGAATGAGCCTTGCCTTCCTGTGTTGAGAAAGGTGTAGTTTACTAAAGGTCAAGGGAATGACAGTAAAGCAAAGCCAGAACTGAGGTTTGTGCACCAAATCCCCACAGTATAACTTTTCCCTCTCAGATGCTTCCCACGGTTGGTCCACCCCATCGTCCAATCCGTTTTAAAAGAGATGTTTTGAAACAGTCTTCCTTGCAGCTCCATTCCTCTCCTAGGGAAACGACCTTGAGCCCACATCCCCACTTTGTTCCATCAGTTTCCACCGGTTTCTCTTTCCCCCCCAGCCCACCCCTCCCCCCCCGCTGGTGACCATGGCTGACGGGCATGGAGCGATTGTGAAGTGCAGGCATGAAGCGGTAGTTCTGTTAAAACAGAAGAGGCAGCTTGAGGTTCTTGAGTTGTTCTGAGTCCTTAAGATGAGAACAGATTTTCTGCTATGAAAAATACATGAAGATCGTTGTGTTGTTTCTGAATAATAGCACACCCAACTGTTACCTCATGTTACAACTCAATCTGGTAGGAAAAAAAAATGGCTGGTGGGATTAGAAGGAATGTCCCATGGTGGCTGGCGAGTGATAGAAAGGTGAAAGGATCTCCACTTTTTACAAATAAATCCTCCTCCTGCTCAAAAATCTTCAGTTGAAATATTATACGGTGGCACCTTGATACTCAATTGCTTTGAGACTCATCACATATGTTACTTAAGGCATTTTGATGTGAACGTTTTGTCCCGGTACTCATCATTTGTTTGGTACTCAACTCACAAGCTAGAACCTGTCAGTGTCAGCTGCCCTGTGATTCACTATATTGTTCCGTATGGGAAAAATTTTGTTTAGTACTCATAGTTTTTGGTACTCATCACACCTCCTGGAACCAATTAACGATGAGTACTGAAGTATTACTGTACTGATCAAGTCAAATCTTCCATGGTTCTGGCAATTACATGAACATGTCGATGTTGGCTTTGGGTCAAAAATATGGACATGGTTTGCCATTATCTTCTAGGATTTTTTTCCAACTTTCTAGTCTTAACCTACAGCTCTGGTGTTCCCATCCACATCCTAACCAGTCTAATTTAAGCCTTTTCAAGATCAAAGTCATCTAGATGCTATCATGGGCTATTGGTAATGGTTAGGGGAGACTTAAATCACAAAGCTTCAATTTTGCAGACTTGTCTGTAATTGCCAAGAAGATACATAGGAAGAAAGGGCATCTTGAAGGATAAAGGGAAAAGAACAAGGGGTTGGAGTCTGCATTAATACAATTCTTCCACCCCCAAATCCCATCACTCATTACAGGTAGAATCTATATCTGTCGGATCTTCTGCCTTGAATTTAGTTTTAGCAGGTTGCAACTCAGTGATAAACCTTATAGCAAGAGAAAGAAGACAGGAAAATGCACAGGACTTAGCATTTCAGAACCAGTGATGGCAGCGCAACTGAAATTTCCAGTTGGATCATCTTTTGTTTTTCCATACTGGTGCTGAGATGGTTTTGATAAGAAAGTCTTGAAAAGAAGGACTGGGGGGACATGATAACAGTGTTCCAATATCTAAGGGGCTGTCACAGAGAAGAAGGGCATAACCATTTCCCAAAGCCCCTGAAGGCGGGACAAGAAGCAATGGATGGAAACGCATCAAGGAGAGAACCAACCGAGAACTAAGGAGAAATTTCCTGAGAGTGAAGACAATTAACCAGTGGAACAGAAGTTGCCTTCAGAAGTTGTGGGTGCTCCTTCACTGGAGGCTTTTAAGAAGAGACCGGACAGCCATTTCTCTGAAATATTACAGGGTTCCTGCTTGAGCAGTGGGCTGGACCAGATGATCTCCAAGGTCCCTTCCAACTCTTTTATTCTGGTAATCATTTTGAATAACAATCATCCTCCTGACAGGTGATATCTTGATAGTTGTTGACTGTGTGGACGCTGTTGTGCATTTGAAACAAAAGAAACGAAAGGTTATATAGACTTGTTTTATTGACAATATATCTTCTTTTCCTCTGATCTGAAGATATAGGGACTATTTTAAAATTTTATTTATTTATGTATTACTTTTCTCTTTGGAATAGTCCAGAGTAGTGCACAGAAGAAAATAAAATGTGTGTTTGTGTCCAATGATTTGTGCAAACTGCTTGTCCTGAAAGGTTCAAACCTTCTTGTTTTTTATGAGCATGGATTTTGCCTTTTCCATTCCCGATTTCAGGAGCTTCCACAGTTGATCATGGTAACGTTCGGAATTCTTTTCCCTTGAAGACAACTAAGATAACAACCCGTGTTTATCTCTTGATGGATAACAGAAACACTTGAAAACAGGTGGCCCCGTAAGTTCTAGGCCTGAATCAAGATGTTCTTCTTTATTTTTTTAGCTCAGGACCTCAGACTTTATTTCATGCTTTTCACCATCTCCTTGGGTAAGTCAGCGTGACCTGCTACAAGTCCCTTTCCAGGGATGACCTAAGTCATATTATGGTTGCTTGATTTAAACTTACATGTTGATCAGTGGTAGGATTCAATTTTTTTTACTACCGGTTCTGTGGGCGTGGCTTTGTGGGCCTGGCAGGGAAAGGATACTGTAGAATCTTCAGTCAGAGGTGGGATTTGCCGGGTTTCCGAACTCAAAATTTCTGCGACTGGTTCTCCAGAACTGGTCAAAACCTGCTGAATACCACCTCTGACGTTGATCAATATCTTATTCATGTCCAGTGATCTATTAGAAAAAGAAATTCATATATCCATTTTTTTTTTTAGAATATTGGCAGTTTCTCCTTTGTCATATATACATCAGGAGGAGATTTGCTCTCAACTTCAAGCGACTAAATGAGGCCTTATGATGTAATCTATGAGAAATTTGCTTTCCATTTTCTAGATTTTTAAAAATTTGATTGCCTTCAAATGAGAAACATTGCTGATTCTCAATCTGGTACTTTAGGAGAATGTAGAAAAAGCACTTTGAATTTAGCACATCACAATCGGACTAAAACGTTGTGACTCAAGAGCTCTTGGCAAACAATTGACGGTTCTCATCATTAAAGATCGCTCTTGTTATTGTTTGTTGTTATTGAATTGTTATTTTATACAAAAGTTCTGCCTCCTCTAGGTTCAAATCCAACATCTGGTTTTCTCTGAGTAACAGTAATCTGGCCTCCATCTTTTCATACTTTTGAAATGACAGTTTTGAAATGACAGTTTTCTACACCTCAACCTGGGAGTTTCCTGCTTCTAAGGGAAACCTTGTGGGTTCATGCCTCGGAAGCCATTCTTTGGATCTTGTACACTTCAGTGGAATAAGTTGCTCATACTTTATCAAGTGGGAGCGTGGTGCTCACGTGGTTAGGATGCTGGGCTGTCAATCATTAAGCCTGCGTTTGAGACATGAAAGCTGCTGCATGACGGGGCAAACACCTGTAGTTCATTCCAGTTCCTGCTGACCCAAGCTGTTTGGAAGCAGGCAATCCCAAGTGAATGGATGGGTGCCACTTTGGGGCAGAAGGAAGCCCCCAACTGAGCCCCCCCAGGCAATGGTAAGTGCTTCTGACACTCAAGCAAGAAACAAGCTTTACCAAGTCAGTTTGTAGTCCTGGGGACATTTTTCAAGATTTTTTTAGAAGACCCATTCAATGGTTCCCTCAATACTTTGACTGGCATGAAGGAACGCTGCCCATTCATTAATGCAATATCTATTTAGAGCAAACAAAATTGGGACCCAAGTGAGGTCACACAAACACACAGCCTTGGAGTTTTCTCCTTCGTTTAAACAATTGGCCTAGTAAGAAAGAGAGGAATTTTGGATTGGTAAATAGAAATTACTCTCTGCTTCAACTTCATACCGTATTATTTTTTATGCCAAAATATTCTGTTGGAAAACAGTAGGAAAAAAAATACAGGTGCTATATCACAATTGAGCCATGATGTGGTCAATGCTGAGAATCTATTATTGAATTGTTTATGCTTTTCTGGTGGAAGCCTCGCTTGCCTGAAAACCCCAGAATGGGTTTTTCAATTTTTAAACTTGCGTGAACTTTCTTGTAAACAAAGAGCTGAAGGGTTATGGATCGAAGGGAAAAATCTATTCAAGGAGAGACAACTGTGAAGATAAAGCTGCTAAGGTGATGGACTCTTTGTGGCAGGATATTTTTTAAACTAATGAGGTGCAGCAGCTTTAGGTTTTGTTTGTAAAAAACCCCACAGTGGATTTCCCCCCCTGCACTCTTCCTGCCTTGAAATTCTTTCTGCTATTTCCCCTCTTCACTTTGGCGCAAATTTTACAATGAATCTATAAAAAAAAAATCTATCCCAGGTTATGTTAACAAGCTCTGCTCTAGAGAGAGGAGAAGGGCAGAAAAGAGAGATGAAAAGTAAAATCAAGAAAAACCAAATGTGCGGATATAGGTTAGGTGAAACCTGAGCTCAGTAGCAGTAAGAGGGATCATGGAATCCCTCTTCCATGAGAGGGATCATGGAATCCCATTGGACGATCACTTAAATAAGAGCCAGCCATGTGTGGCAGCTGCCCCAAAAGCCAATGCAATCCTCAGCTGCATTAAGAGAGAGGGATAAAATCAAGATTGCATGAAGTTGTAGTACCGCTTTATAAATCCTTAGTAAGGCCACACTTGGACTACTGCATCCAGTTTTGGTCACCAAGATGGAAAAATGCTGTTGAGACTTGGACAGAGTGCAGAGAACATGATTCAGAGGCTGGAGGCTAAAACATATGAAGAACAGTTGTAGGAATTGAGTATGTCTAGCCTAGTGAAAAGAAGGACCATACCACTGACACGATTGCAGTGTTCGCATATCTGAGGAGCTGTTACAGAAAAGAAGGGGTCACCTATTTTCCAAAGCACCAGAAAGCAAGACAAGAAATAATGGTTGGAAACTGATCAAAGACAGAAGCAACCTGGAATTAAGGAGAAACTTCCGAACACTGAGGACAATTAACCAGGGGAACAGCTTGCCATCAGAAGTTGTGGATGCTCCATCACTGTGGAGGCTATTTTTAGAAGATACTGGACAGTCACTTGTCTGGAATGATATAGGGTTTCTGGCTTGAGCAGGAGGCTGGACTAGAAGACCTCCAAGGTCCCTTCCAACTATGTTATTCTGTTCTGTTAAAGAGACATCTCTTTCATATCTGAATTCTAAAATCCAAGCAATGCATAGGAAGCATAAAGGGACAATTATGCCCCATTAAACAAATGCAGTGGGAACTACAATTATCCAAATGGCCTCGTGAAGGCTTGTTAAACAAACACATGGTCATGTTTCTGTTTGTGAACGGCTAACAGCTTCCAGTTTAATGTTTCCATGTTCAGTGAGATGTCCTGTTCGTGATTATTCCTCCACTCACCCTCACATAGATTAATGGCCACAGCCACGGTTGAGTATTTTCAGAACAGAATAATTTAGGAAACTGATGTCAAATCCAGAATTTACTAATCCAACATTCAGGTTGGGTAATGGATGCGGTCAGGAGGGCCTTTGTTCTTTTGCATCTCGGGGGACTGACGGGTGAGTTAGACTGATTGGTCTAAGGACATCGGTACCTCGGGACTCATCCTTGATTCTGGGAGGTGCGATGAGCAGCAAATAAGTACCAAACAATTTTTTCCTATGAGGAATAATGTAGCAAGACACAAGGCAGCTGAAACCGACAAGTGCTAAGTTCTTGTGTTGAGTAGCAAGCCAACGATGAGGAGAGGGACATGATTTTCATGTCAAAATGCATTGAGCACCAAATTGGATCAGTTTCAAAGCAGCTGAGTACCAAGGTGCCACACTGTATCTTAAGAGACAGAAGTAAGTATACTTAAAAGAAGCTCCCTAGATGATTCCCAAAAACTAAGCAGGAATCCCCCAGAAATCACAGAGGGGGAGGCTAGATCGGTAAATAAAAGAAATATCAGGAAAGAGAAGCACCAAGCACCAAGCTCTGTATTGGTGGTAAGAACATTCTACCAATAGACCCAGTCAGTCATTTGTCTTGAATTCAGCTCAGAGAGACTTTCCATGATATTCCTGAAAAGCAAGCAAGCAAGCAAGCAAGCAAGCAAGCAAGCAAGCAAGCAAGCAAGCAAGTTGTATTTCTCTCACTTTCTACAGCTGAATTATCTTGGGACAAATTGTGTTCTTTTACGGTCTCTATACACACTTAGCAGAAAATCTCATTTAACCTGCAGAAACATCATTTGCTAAATGATGCCTGCAGTTCTCTAAGGGGACCTTTTCATCCTTGCTTGGGAGGCTTTTAGCCATCTTGTGGAAAAGAGGGTTCTCTCTTTGGAAAACAACCCTCTTTTTCCTAACTCTGGAATCAGAAAGTTCAGGCCAGAAATATCAAATATTAAGGTTGGAAGGGACATTGGAGGTCTTCAAGACCAGCCCCCTGCTCTAGCAGGAGGCCCTACACCAGGGGTGGGCAAACTACGGCCCACGGGCCACATCCGGCCCGTTGGTCTTTTTAATCCGGCCCGCCGAAGATTGGTACAGAATTAAGGTTTGATGTGAATGATTGAATGATTGCATTCATTTGATTTTGACTTGTAATGACAGGCATTTCGACACCAGGTGGGGGCCCGTCTGTCAAATTTTAAAAGTCAAGGAGGCCCCCAGGCCAAAAAGTTTGCCCACCCCTGCCCTACACCATGTCAGGCAAATGCTCATCTAATCTCTTCTTAAAAACTTAAAAATTAAAAATCAAGAATAGAAATTACAAGCCTTCGCAGATAATATGGTCTTTGTCATAGAAGATCCAATAGGATCAGCTCTACTAAATGAAACAGATAAATTCGGTAAATTAGCAGGGTTAAAAATCAATAAGGAAAAAACCAAAATGCTAGTTAAAAACATAACAAATAGTAAACAAAAAAAACTGGAAGAAAAGACGGGATTACAAATTGTAAATAAAGTTAAATATTTAGGAATCTGGTTAAGAGCTAGAACATGAAATCTGCGAGAGGATAATTATACCAAATTACTGAAACAGATTGAAAAGGACTTGAAAAATTGGAATAAGATGCAAATTTCATTATTAGGTAGAATAGCAACAATCAAAATGAACGTTCTACCTAAAATATTATATTTATTTCAAACAATTCTGATATTACTGGACAAAAAATTCTTTAAAGATTTAGATAAAATTGTGATGAAATTTATCTGGGCAAAGAAGAAAACAAGGATAAAAAAAACTTATTTACAAGATAATAAAAGCAGGGGTAGATTCGGACTACCTGTCTGGGAGACATATTATAGATCAGCGGCATTAGTGTGGATAAAAGATTGGATTGATTTAAGGAATAACAGGACTTTACAATTGGAGGGACATAATTTACAGCTAGGCTGGAATGCATTTCTATGGAACCCGAATAGTAAAAACAATTTATATTTTACTAGACATGTATTCCGAAAGTCTGTAATTAAAGTTTGGACTGATATAAGAATCATTATACTAAAACCTCGAGGTGGTTTTCAACGATGGAGGCAATGTTTCATTTGAACATGATGGACATCAGTAAAAAACTTAAATATTACTAAATATTAGACAGCGAGGGAAGAATTAAAACGAAACAAGAACTAGAGTCACAAGAGATAGCTATTGATAATTGGTCATATTTTCAAATAAAATTGAAATACAATAAAGACGTAAAAGAATATGGAATTGAGGTAAAAGATACATATTTGGATAAAATACTTTTAAACCCTGAGAAAAGTTCGATTTCCAAATTATATAATTATTTCTTAGAATATAAAATGGCCGAGAAAACTCTGAAAGGTCCCATGTTAGCTTGGAAAAAAAAACTTTGGTTATAGCATTGATCTGGATGCCTGGGAAGAAATCTGGCAGAAAAACCTGACACTAACCAAATCAGTAGCACACAAGGAGAATCTATACAAAACGATGTACGGATGGCATCTGGACCCCTCCAGATTGGCCAAAATATTTCCGACAGCCAATCCTTGCTGTTGGAAATGTAAAAGGAAATTTGGTACATACTTTCATTCATGGTGGGCTTGTCCTGAGATAAAGAAATATTGGTTAAAAATAAAAATGTGGATAGAAGAAATTATAGAGCGTGGGCTGGAGTGGAAACTGGAACTATTTTTGTTGGGAATGATCAAAGGGGACAACTCTGCTAAAGTAAAATATCTGACCATCCATTTATTAACTGCAGCACGTATCTCACTACCGCAATATTGGAAAAACCCAAATGTACCACCGATACAGGTTGTTATTCAGAAAACAGATGAGTGTGCCCAATTGGAGAGGCTTACGCTTAAAATTAATGGGAAGGAAGATACAGATTATTACTGGATATGGAATAAATGGTATGTGGGTAGATAATAAAAGGGGAAACATGTAAATGAACCCAAGATACAAATTATATCCAGCGGTTTATAATATATTAAGTATATAAAAGCAATTATAGGTTTTAAACCTTCTTTTCTCTGTTACCACTATTATTATTATTATTAGCCATTTATAATACTTTCTGTGTTTATTAGTTAAAAAGCATGAATGTATTCGTAACAGAAGAGTTGTTATAACCCAACGTGAAAATAAATGGACTATACTGTGAATTATTTAGCACTTAGGATGTGATAATGAGTGAAGATGTGACTAGTACTAGACAATAATGATTATTAGGACTTACCAAATTCGACAACAAATGTAAAAAATTATGAGTTATTATTGTTTCTGTATTTTTGAAATTGTACGTTTTTAAGTTTGTAAACAAAATCGTTTTTAAAACTTTAAAAAAAAAAAGTCCTTCTTTTCATTAGACTCAGGGACTCTCAGCCCACGTCGACCCCTTTGAAAATATAGCTAGTAGGCCTGAGCAAAGCAAGGAGGAGCTCCAAAGCAATGAAGGCCAGTTGGCCTGAGGGTGATGCTCCGTGTTAGCTGAGAACCTGGACCAGCCTTTGAAACCTCTGAGCACGGCGTTGCCCTTGGTCAGCAGTGGCTTCCGGCTAACGGAGGAGGCAGTCAGCCTGGGTGGAGCCAAGCAAGGGGGCAATGCTACTTTGCAAAACCTCTGTCCACTCAAAACACACCCCATGAAGATACACAGACCACCAACATCCAGGGTTTGGGTTGGCTATGGAGATTCGTGATGATCCAGGTCATGGGAGGCCCGAAGGTACTTTCCGAAAGGCAACTGGACTTCCTTGTTGCTGTTGTTTTTTTTTCTTTGAAAATGTTTCTCTTCTCATCCAAAAAGCCTCAGAACTGAAGAAGCTTCTTGGATGAGAATCAAAATGTTTTTCAAAGAAAAAACAAACAAACAAACAAGAAAATCCAGTTGCTTTTTGGAAAAGCACCTTTGAGTCATTGTTTTGGACCTGAAGAGAATGCAACAAAATTCAGCCCCAGTTGAGGGTTACAGATCAGTCCAAGGACAGTGGAAATATGGAAGCCGATACAGAAGGACATAACAGTAATAAGCATGTACAAATGAATAGCTCAAAACCGTAGAAATGGTGGTAGACTTTAGGAGAAACCCTCCTATACTACCACCTCTTACAATGCTAGACAACACAGTATCAACAGTACAGACCTTCAAATTTCTAGGTTCTACTATATCACATGACCTAAAATGAACACCTAACATCAAAAACATCATCAAGAAAGCACAACAAAGAATGTTCTTTCTGTGCCAACTCAGAAAGCTCAAACTGCCCAAGGAGCTGCTGATCCAGTTCTACAGAGGAATTATTGAGTCTATCATCTGCACCTCTATAACTGTCTGGTTTGGTTCTACAACCCAACAGGACAGACACAGACTTCAGAGGATAATTAGGACTGCAGAAAAAAACAATTACTACCCACCTGCCTTCAGTTGAGGACCTGTATACTGCATGAGACCAAAAGAGGGCTGTGAAAATATTTACAGACCCCTCACATCCCAGACATAAACTGTTTCAACTCCTTCCCTCAAAACGACACTATAGAGCACTGCACACCAGAACAACTAGACATAAGAACAGTTTTTTCCCCAAAGCCATCACTCTGCTAAACAAATAATTTCCTCAACACTGTTCAACTATTTACAAGTGTACACTACTATTACTGTTAATCTTCTCACCACTCCTTATCACCCATCCCCTCCCACTTGACTGTTTCCTAGTATGATTTGATTATTGATCAAATACCCTTGTTGATCAAGTACCCTATGACTATCATTAAGTGTTGTACATTATGATTCTTGATTCTTAACTAATGTACCTTTTCTTTATGTATACTGAGGGTATTTACACCAAGACAAATTCCTTGTGTGTCCAAATCACACTTGGCCAATAAAGTATTCTATTCTATTCTATTCTATTCTATTCTATTCTATTCTATTCTATTCTATTCTATTCTACGGCGAGGTGTATTTTTCTCCACAGATAATGTTGGTATTTATGGTGCTGAATGGACAGCTCCCAAAATAATCCATAAAGTATAGCTTTTATCTCCTGGCTTGCTTCTCACGGTATCTGAATAAATTCTATAACATTCTACACTATTTACAATAGGCAGATGGAGCTTTCAGGTGTATAAGCTGGGTGAGTATGATCACCAAATACACTTTCTATGCTTTTGCTTCCTGGAGTAGAGAATGACGCTCCCCACTCTGCCTTTAAATAAGTAGTCTCAAAGTCTCAATAAGGGAGAATATTTGTAGCTCAGGGCTGACATGAGGACTCCCTGGTGTTCTCTGAGCTTAGTGGTTTTCTTGCAGACCTTTCATTATCCAAACTAGGTGACATCATCAGTGCTAGTATGGATGTGTGTCTGCAGGCAATTTTCCCCACTTGTGTGCTTTCTGAAGCATTTGACATCCACATGTAGTACAAGTAAAAGAGAATATTTGTAGCTCAGGGTTGACATGAGGGGTCTTTGGTGCCTTCTGAGCTTTGTTGTTTTCTTGCAGACATTTCATTACCAAAATTAGGTAACACCATCAGTGGCAAAGAGCAAATCTCACTCTCTTCTAGCACTGATGATGTTACCTAGTTTGGGTAATGGAACATCTGCAAGGAAACAACAAAGCTCAGAGAGCACCAAGGACCTCTCAATCTCAAAGTCTGCCATCCTGATTTGTCAACTATCAATATTAATATTATCACCTTCAAGGGTATTGGAATGGTTGGACTGAGGAGGAAAAAAAACCTCTACCTAAGTGTTCCTCTGTATTCCTCTCTAAGCTCTTATGATCCACCCAACTGTCTTCTTTCTCCAAAAGCGGGCAAGTTGAATCCCTCTTATGCTTTTAGAGTCCTCCATTGGTTCAAATCAAAGCCTTTTCGAAACATCTATGGAGAATCTCCATCATCCAGTTGTCATGGTTGTCCCAAGAGTGATTTTCCAAAAGGCAACTGGACTTTCTTGGCTTTTTCCTTGAACATGTGTTGCTTCTCATCCAAGAAGGCTTCTTCAGTTGTTCTTCAGAACTAGAATTTAGGGTATATGTTATCCTAAATGTCTAGAAGAACTTGTTCTGGAACATTAGCTTAGAAGAAATGGTGAAACCAAAACGATAAGACATGCATTGTGGTGTCATGATATGCTCTCTACTCCTTTTTTTTAAAAAAATGCAGTTGATTTCTGCACAAGGGATGGAATTTGCATTGTGACATCACAACACATGTTTTGTTTTGGGGCATCAGTGGGGGATGGGAAGGAGTGGGCAAACATAGATGAAGTGGACCATGTCTTTTTGGATGAGAGGTTCTGATTTGCTCATCCCCCTAAGCCACAGGACCAATGAACTGAGAGAGCTGCTATTTCTATTTCAGTTTTTGCAGCTGAGGTATTTTATTAATTTTAACTGTTCTTCCACACCAAAAAACAAAACAAAAAAACAAAAAAAAACCCCTTAGTTTCAGTTTTGGATTTTCTTTGACCCACTTCTGAAAAAACAATTGCAATCTTGATGAGAGCATGATATGATTAATGGATGTAACAGGAGTTGGCACTTTTTTCAGGCATCAGATGCCATCAAGTGACTTTGCATGCTCATCTATTATCATCACCGTCTCTATCAAGGAAGAAAAATGGCCAAAATCTTGCAAGGCTATCAAATCACTTAAAGTTTTGTCATTTAACATTCTCACTGGTTTTGGTCCTCTTGCCCCTCATCTTCTGATTCTCGCCATCATTTCTGGTGAGGATGGTCTCATCTTGTGAGATTTGGTGCTCTTCTTTAATTTGAGGCCCAAAGTTGTACAGAGTGGGTGTAAGGTTCCCTGGCTCTGGGGGAGTTGTGAGCAATAAATACAGTGCCCATACCAACTCCTGCCTTTCCCTGGGACATGACAGAATAGTCACCTCTTTCCAGTCCCTTTTTTAGGGTGATGAGACTCAAGAAATGGACAACATTTAAGTGTATTACTGCCCTTTCTAGCAAGAAGTGAAATCAGGCCAAGTTGAACATCTCTCAGTGGGATGATTTAAGGAATGGAGCGATGGTTTGATGCTAGTCAATAAGCATAGGAGTGGAAACGAGAAGAACCAAGGGAGCAGAATCTGTAAAATAGATCTGAGAACCCTCAAACTCGGTGTCTTTTTTCAGCCGTGTTCGCCTTACTTATTAAATGGTGTTCCAAACCAATAAATCCATAAGCAGATAATTTTCAGTTCTGCCTGCAAAGCATTTGTTTGCCAATGGGCAACCTGCTGCTCTTAGAAGCTTTGGATTACATATCCCATCAACACCGTCCAGCGTAATCAATAGCAGTTTGTCACTACATTTGCCTAGAGCTGAGGGATTATTCCCCCAAAATAAACAAAGGCGAACTCTTTCGATGCTGCTATCAAGACAGCCACATGCACATGACCACAAGGTCCCTGGAAAACAAGGCTGATGTAAAGGGGATGTTGAGTAGGAATCCAGATTATTTTACTGTATAACAAAATAGGATCCAAATTGCTACTTCTGAATCTGCTTTGAAGGGTCCGCAGCCTCAGCGAATGCCCAGCCAGGTCAGATTGTTGTAGTAGGTGCCTCAAATGTTGTAAACAATGTTTTTGAAGAATGGACTCATTAAATGCTCTTCATATGCCCTGAAAGACAAGGGGGCATATTGTTTAACTTTGCTAATTAGTAAATGTGAGCTCCTCTGTCTCTCAGTGGGGACACATTTCAATAAGCGTTGGCAAATTTAATTGGTATGTTAGGGGCAGGTGAACCTATCTTCTGGAATTATTTTGGTTGTATATCACATATTAAAAAAGTGTTGTTGACTTCATTACCTAAAACAGCCTCTTCCATTTTTAATGCACCTGCTCTAAGAGGGGCTAATTGTCTTGTGAAAAGAATGGCATTGCCCTTGGAAGAGAAACGTTGCTCTACTACGACTGGCACCCAAGGAAGTTCTGTTTTGACAGCAGCCATCTTAAATTCTCACCCTCTCCCAATATATGATTTCTCTGGGGCTGACAGGCATCCCAACTTGGTCAGTTAGAAAAGTAAGACTCTCAGCTTCATCATTAGTACACTTTACTAAAGCCAAGTGGTTATGGTGTAGCAAAGCCAAACCTGATTTTTCTTACCCAAATCATCTAGTTAATTCTTCGCTTCTCCCCACCTTTCCTCCTGGATAGCTGCCCTGGTCCAATTACATTCAAACAATTCGTTTGGGTAACAGCCCCTGGCGTGGCAGATGGGACTCAATTGGTGAACTATGAACTGTGGGTCGTCTGGAGGATTTTCGCCGGAAAATCCCAGAACTGACTTTGCTTCTGCTGTGCCTGGATGGGTCTTTCAATAAAGCTACACTCTTGGTAATTTAAAAGAGCTGAGATTTTTCTGTGGTTGAATGTGCCAAATGGGATGGCTGGTGCATATGGCAGACTGGCATCTGGCGAAGCATGGCTGGTGCAGCAGGCGACTGTCCCAACAGAGGCATTCTGGGAAATTTAAGTGGCTATCTGTTAGGGTTGCCAAGGGCTCTTCTCTGCACCAGATTAGGCTGCCAGGAGAAAACCATCAGGGGTGGCTTTGCCGGGGCTGCCTTTCGAGGTGAGCCCAGTTCTATCTTGCTATCTGTCAGGATGCTCTGGGCCATAAATAACCACCACAGAGCTGAGATTTAATAGATAAAAAGTGTGGCGGGGCAGGTTTAATTACATAGCCCCGTGTTTACGTGCTCTCCTGTTTGTTCCTGATATTTAAAGAGCCTTGTTAGCAAGGCAACTGGCCAGAATATGCCTGCAATAAATAAAATGAAACAAACAGATGCCTGTAAGTTTTTCCCCCCATTTTTTATTTTTATTTTGAGCTGCTTGGCTTGCAGAGCTCCTGAGAAGCAAAGGAACAAGGAGCTGACCTCCCAAGAACCCGACCAGCACAGTTTGGATGAAATCCAGACATTTACTGATTTTTCCATGCTCCCACCTTTCACTGGATAGTTACATGCTCGTGTTTTTTTAGATGCAAAGATGAAACATTTTGGGGAGCAGGCATTAGACTTAGAATAACTTTATTGTCACTTTGAATGTACACTAATCGGCATACAATAAAATGAAATTTTGTTGCATAGAGCTCCCAAAGGGTCACCCCCTCCAATATAGACGACATAAGTATGACAAAATCAATCAATCAATCAGTACAAAATCATGCATATACCCACATATATTATACGACACAGAGAAACAACACAGTCCAGTTTGGATGTATACATGTACATGGCAAGAGGAACGAATCCTGTGAGTTTGCCTGATAGATGGCATATAGGGAACAAAGCGGCTACAGAATCTGGTAGTCCTGCTGGAAATACTTCGAAACCCCCTCCCAGAAGGGAGAAACAGAAGAGACCGTGGGGTGGGCGTGTTTTGAACTCTAAGCACAGAGAGCTTAATAATAGGAAGCGAGCTTCCTATAATCTTCTCCTCTATCCTCACCACTCTCTGTCGGGTTTTTTTTTTTTTTTTGCTGTAAATGCAAAGAAGCTTATTTTTGAGAAGAACCTCTTTGCCACCCTGTGGCGGATCATCTTCAGGCTGTGTAGGGAGCTGTGTGTCAGGATCAATGGCTTGGAAACCAGTCTCTTTTCAGGGCACCTTTAGAAGCAGGCAGTCAAGATGCTCGAGAGCTCCAAGAATGAAAAAAGGAAACAGACAGAAGGATTTCTGTATTAACTTGGGAATCAGGGGATTGGCTCTGTCGTAACACCTGATGGGAATTTCTAATGGCTCTATCGAAGAAGGGGGAGAAAAAGGATGAATGTAGCTACTGTAGCTCCTCTGCCAAGCAAGGTGTTTGTTCTTCATGTCGGATGGATGGATGGAGGCTGATGGAAGACTGGAGGCTAAAACATATGAAGAACGGTTGCAGGGGTAGTTTAATGAAAAGGACAAGGAGTGACATAACAGCAGTGTTCCAGTATCTCCGGGGCTGCAGCAAAATTTCATTTTAATGTATGCCGATTAGTGTACATTCAAAGTGACAATAAAGTTATTCTAAGTCTAATGCCTGCTCCCCAAAATATTTCATCTTTGCATGTAAAAAAGAGGGAGTCAAGCTATTCTCCAAAGCCCCTGAGGGCAGGACAAGAAGGCATAAGGATGGAAACTAATCAAGGAGAGAAGCAACCTGGAATTAAGGAGGAATTTCCTGACAGCAAGTGGAAGAGGTTCCCTCCCGAGGTTATGGGGGCTCCATCACTGGAGGTTTTAAAGAAGGGAATGGACAACCCCTTGTCTGGAATGGTAGAGGGCCTCCTGCTTGAGGAGGGTGTCCCTTGAGAAGTAGGCTGTGATTTGGATAACAGCAAGATTTTTTTTTTGAAGTGAAACAACCTGGGTGTCTCTTTGGTCACCTTTGACCTTCATCCTTCCACAGAGAAGGAAATCCCTCCCAGCAGAACAGGCACAAGGAGATCATGGCATGATGCTGACCGAGGAGGACAGAGAACCAGAGAGCCAGACTGGGAATTGGCAGGTTTCTCCACCAATGTGGAAAGGGCTTGCCGGCCACCAAAGGCCTCAGCATCCCAGCTCTGCCATCTCAAAGCCTGGAAACTGTGCTAAGCCGATGCGCGGAGAAGGCAGCTCAGGGGCCCAACATCAAGCCAGCATGGACCACAGATGCTTGGCCCTAGCCTTGGAGCAGGGCCAAAGGGTTGCTTGCTAGAGGTCTGTACTCTCAGTTTAGGGCAAAGATTGCATGAAATCAAGCTTGATGATCATAAATTTACAGCTTCTCCATTTCCATTTTATAAGATGTTGCTTCTGTGGGAGCAGGAGAGTCCCAGTTGCTGCAATATTTCTCCAGGAAAAAAAGGCTGCCGTTCCTGTGATGGTTTTTTTTTTCTTTTCTTTTCTTTTCTCGGTATCCTTCTTTGCTCTGGGGCCTTCCTTTTTTTTTCAGTAGCGAGACTTCAAAGGGAGGCACACAGAACTGAGTCACTGATTTACTATATTGTATTGCAGGACCGACTATTTTCAATGCCTTGCTGAATAATTCCTCACCTGGCACAATACTCAGCGTGTATCGAAGAGAAGGGAAAGGATTGCATTGCTTTAGGCCTTCTTAATTTGGGTTTTCCAAAAAAAAAAAAAAAAAAAGCAAGAGAGGATCTGCTTTGGTTAAATGGGAGGAGGGATTTCATTGACGATCCCCACTTCTTTCTCTGCCATAACTCTCACACTGGCAGGGTGTTTGCTTTTTCGTCTCACGGGAGCCACATTTTATCTTGACTTTTTTTAAAATAAAGTTTTTATTTTTTATAACAAACATACAAACAAAACATAAAAAACGTCAACCTATTAACTTTTTATTGTAAAGCTTCCTAATCCATTTCTTTACCATGTCTTTTTATCTAACCATTGATAAAATAAATCCCACATCATATAAAATTGTTTGTCTTCTTGTTCTCTAATTTCAAATGTCAATTTATTCATTTCGGCACAGTCCATGATTTTCTCCTGCATAGGTATTTTTTTCATTTTTCCAATTCTTAGCAGATGCAATTCCAACCAATCAAATATTTCAATTCTTTACTGTATATTTCCGGTATAATTCCCAATAAAAATATCTCAGGTTTAAAGTCTATGTGTTGTTTTATCATTTTTTCCACCCATGTGTGGATTATAGTCCAGTATCTTTTTGCATCCGAGCATGTCCACCACATATGGTAATATGAACAAGGTATCTGATGACATTTCCAACATTTGTCCAATTTATTCTTGAACATTCTCACAATTCTCATCAGGGTAAGTCCCACATGTAAAACATCTTATATAAATTTTCTTTATATGCAGTTGACATTGTAATTTTATAATTTTGAGACCACAATTTTTGCCATTTATCTAGGTCAATCCCATATCCAATTTTTTTCCCCCAAGCAATCATCGTTTCTTTAACTTGTTCTTCCTCTAATTTAAACTCCAACAAATGTCCATAGAGTTTTTAAATTACTTTTTCATCAGTACCTGTCAAAATTTTATCTGTCAGTCAACTTATCATAGATACCTTCTGTTTTAATATCTTTATCAAATCTAGATTGTATTTGCAAATATGAAAACCAATTCATTTTTACACCTTGTTCTTCCAACGCTTGCATAGATTTAAGTTCACCCTTTTCATTCAGTATCTCACCATATCTAACCGTTCGTTCCTTTTTATATATTAATGGATAAGAAAAGGCTTCAATAGTAGATAACCATAGTGGAATTTTTAGATAATATTGCTTTTTTATCTTCTCCCAGTTTAAAAACAATGCTTCTCGAATATAATGTCTTCTAAAATACCCCTGCATTTTAGTTCCCTTATACCCGAGGCAGGCATGCCACCCTAACAGCAAGTCATGTCCTTCTAAATTCAAAAGTCTAGTATTCCTTAGTGTTATCCACTCCTTTACCCACATCAGACTCATTGCCTGGTAGTATAATTCCTGGCTGAAATGGTGTAGGATCTTCTGCTCAAGCAGTGGGTGGGACTTCCAACTCTATCATTCTAGGTTCTATGTCACTACACACCACTCTTTTTCTTTTTATGAAGTTTAGCAGGCTCCAGTTTCTTCTTCTTCTTCTTCTTCTTCTTCTTCTTCTTCTTCTTCTTCTTCTTCTTCTTCTTCTTCTTCTTCTTCTTCTTCTTCTTCTTCTTCTTCTTCTTCTTCTTCTTCTTCTTCTTCTTCTTCTTCTTCTTCTTCTTCTTCTTCTTCTTCTTCTTCTTCTCCTGCTCCTTCTCCCTCCTTCTCCTTCTCCTTCTCCCTCTCCTCCCCCCTCCCTCCTCCCCCCCTCCTCCTCTGGAGCCAAAGAGTTGCTGGCCATTTTTAAAACCCCAGAGATGTCCCTCTGATTCCGTCATCAGGAATTTTCTGATTTCTGGACTGGATAAAGGATAATATTTGTAGCTCAGATTGAAATGTGGGCTCTTTGGTCTTGTCTGAGCTTGCTTGTTTTCTTGCAGACGTTTCACTCCCCAACTAGCTAATATCATCCATGTCTAGCACTGATGATGTTACCTAATTTGAGTAATGAAACATCTGTAAGAAAACTACCAAGATCAGAAATATATATATATATTCTTAAGTTTTCTCAGGTACTTACATGTATGGCATTCAGCTTTGTTCGGGTATTTTCCCACATCATTGTAGTTGTGCTTTTAAAGTTGTAGTCATATATAATTAATTAATTATCAGTCACATATATATATATGACTGATAATTAATTACCTGATTTTCCTAAAAGAATAGACTAGACTGGTGTGGAGTGTGCTTATCATTGATCTGACTGGACTGATTGGATTTTGATTGACCTGATCCCATCTGAAAAACCAAGACAACTCTATTTTCCACAGCGGTTTGGAAAAATAAAGTTAGAAAGTCTTAGCCCCTCTCCCTAAGACCCCAGGGATAGGCTCCCAAGGGAGATCATTCATGTATACAGGTGGAATGATGGCCAGCTGTATCCAATATTCTTTTATTGTTCCTGTTACTTTGCAAACGTCAGCTTTTTGTCTAAGCCCTCGGGATGTATCTCTCCTTGATATGGAAAAACAGCCTTTTCAACAGCATAAAAATCAAAGCTCAGCATTTGCTCTGACTTGGATTTACTAGTCAAGCAAGAATCCCAAAGACCCCCCTGAAGATTTTATAGGGAAGTGTCACCTTTTATGCAAGGAACTAGAGTCTGGCAGTAGTGCTTGCACCATGTTCAAAAGCCAGGGAAAAAGAAGAAGAAACAGAGGGCAGAGAGGAGAGAACTCTGAGCTGTTTTATCCAGAGTGTAAATATTTATGCCTTATTTTGGAGGTGCCCTTCTCATTAGCCATGGAAAACAGCAAAATGCTTTAGGCCTTCCATTAGGATCTGGACCCCAGGAGCAATGACAGGCAACAAAGGCATCAGAGCATGCATAGTGACTACAGAATACAGACCAAGTTTAAGGAGCGGAAATAGAAAATCGGCGAGGTGAGGAAGAATGGAATCGGGGTCCTGGAAAGCAACATGACTACCTGGCTGGAATGCTGGATAAGGGCTGTGTTTCCCAGTGTCAACCGCTTTAAGATGTGTGGACTTCAACTCCCAGAATTCCCCAGCCACCCACACATCTTAAAGTTACTAAGATTGTGAAACGCTGTTCTAGGGAATCCCAGGGCAGCAGGCTAGACTGGGAAGTTGAAAACGTTGCAAAAAAAGGCAATGGCAAAACTTTTCCAAGGAAAATGGAAGTCAGACTTGATTTAGGAGCCTCTTTTCCTTTTTAACTTTCTTCCATCTTGTATAAATCTTAATATCAGGTGTCTCGAGTATCAGAATGTACTATCCTGGATATAGAAAATTAAAGTTTTTCAATTACAAAAAAAAAAAAAAAAAGAATTCCCCAGCCAGCACATGCTGAGCAATTCTGGGACTTGAAGTCCACAGGTCTTAAACTGGCCAAGGTTTTAGAAACACTGGACAAGAGCATTTCACAATGCAGCACCCTTGTTTTGATCTCACTTTGAATAACAGTTTTCTCTTGCAGGGGCTGGAAATGACAAAATCACACTATTTCCTAAACCCAAGAGAGAGAACGCCATTCCCCAAATGCCTTGTAAAATCAGAATCGATTTATATTTAAAAGTAGCACAGTATTCCTACATTCTGTGTAAGTTTTAGCCACCAATGGTTGCGAATAGTCCCCATTCTTAAGGGATACGATTGTGCTGTTCATTTTATTGAATGTATTTTTATTGGTCAGTGACTGAACTCAACCCTGTCTGCCCTCTCCTATGGCATGCTAGATAGAGTTGTAAAGTCATAATGGAATTATTTCTTACTATTCTGAACCAGACTTGGATACGATAAAACACTTTTAATATTTTTTAAGTATGTTTATCTATATCTATGAAGACCTGAGCTGTCATCCTCTTCTGAAGGCTTTTCAGAATGTGTCTTTAAAGGGATCCAGGACTCCCCTGCAGGCACTCCTTGTTCAAGCTGATTTATACTAGTGGACAAGGCCTCTGGGAAAGTCTGATTGCTGCTATTCATTGAGAAATAAGCTTGGGCTTTTAAAGGCCTTCTTCAATCATAGCTCAAATGCTTCCTTTTTATGAAATAAGATACAAGGGCATGTCACATTCACTTCTTCAGCACATCAGGCCAGATAAAAGAAATTTCCTCTCTCTCTTCCTCTTTCATCTCTTTCTCTTTCTCTCTCTCTCTCTCTCTCCCTCTCTCTCCCTCTCCATCTGTCATCTATCATCTATCATCTATCATCTATCATCTATCATCTATCATCTCTCTCTCTCTCTCTCTCTCTCTCTCTATCTGTCTATCTATCTCTATCTCTATCTCTCATGTATTTATCTTTCATCCATCCATCCATCCGTCTCAGTGGTGGGATTCAAAAACTTTTACTACTGGTTCTGTGGGCGTGGCTTGGTGGGCGTGGCCATGTGACTGGGTGGGCGTGGCTTTTTTTGCAGCCCCCACCCATTTTGGGGAGGTTAAGTTTCAGGAGGACAAAAACCTACCTGAAATCAATATTGAGAGGTTGATTAGCATTTCAAGGAGCACTTATTCTTCCTTTTTTAAAACCCAGGCTGCCATTTTAAAGACACAAAATAATACCGATGTGAGAGATGATAGATAGATAGAAAGAGATGGGTCACATATACAAGCAGGGTATTTTCTATAACAGGGAAATATGGGAAGAGGCCATTCCTGTCTGAATTTTCCATTCTCAATCTTTCAAAGGACCCGAATCTTTTGTACACATCATCAAGCATTTGTTTTATTCAAGCCAGGTTTGCATGTGCAAATGGATAAAGATATCTGCACCAAAGCAATCTAAGTCTTGATGAATCTTGAAACCACCTTAATTTTTCACACATTAAGCAAATTAAAAACTCCAAATGGGAACCTATATAATTTGTGAGAGCTATCAGGGACCGAGTGCTCTCACTCTTAAATAATCTGGGCCTAATTGTTGCTGCTGCTGCTAAGGTGTAGTTTAATTATTTTAATAATGAGTAAATATTATTGCTTTTTAAAACTTGTTCAGTGCCTTTAAAAAATAGCAGCAATTGTGCAAAGAGAAAACAGAGAGATTTTCTCCGTAGTAAAGCAAGGAGAAATTTAGAACAATTAATCAGTGGGACAACTTGCCCCCAGAAGTTTTGAATGCTCCATCACTGGACATTTTAAAGAAGAGATTGGACAACACTTTGTCTGAAATAGCATAGGGTTTCCTGCTTCAACAGGGGGTTGGACTAGAAGACCTCCAAGGTCCCTTCCAACTCTGTTATTCTGTAATATTAAACACCGGTTTTCTTTGTTCACTTTTAGAAATCCTATCACAAACAAAATGGTCCTCCAGGAGAGAATCCATGAGAGACGTCTTCCATTGCAATCCTATTCTGGAACCTCTGATTAAAAAAAACAAGAACTATTCCCAAAGACAACGTTGTGATGACTTCTTTGCTTATGAACTCTGAAAATGTTGGGAACGGTTATGAAAACAAGAGCCAGGCCTGCGATCCTAGATAGAGTAGAGCAGGATGATCCTTGAAACAAGCAAGCCCTGATATTGTCTCAGGAGAATCGTTTTCACCTCTCCCAGCTTTGGGTTGTGGTGGGAGAAAGAGTTTTTTTTTGGGGGGGGAATGGAGTATAAAGCAAAAAGTCCCCTCATGGTAATCGGACATTCAGATGGAGGATCAACAGCCCAGAAAGACAAATTAAATTTCCCAGCTGGAAAAACTCACATCAAGCTCTCTGAGAGAGGCAACTTCAGCGTGGAACCACAATATTGTCCTGGCTACACTTCACACTGAACTGGAGAAGGGCTCCTTTGCTCACACAGAAGTTGTGAATTTGTTTGGGTTTGTGATTTAAAAAAAAAAGGCTCTGCTTTTCTGACAAGCTCAGCCAGAAAATACTCCGATTTCTCTTACGTTACAATTGAGAAATTTCTCTGACTTTCAAAATAATGCAGAGTAGAGACAATACCTCCACCCAATTCTGCCTGTTTCAAATTGTGAGGGAGAAAGAGCTGTCCCTAAATGGTTTTCTGATTTAAAAGCCAGGGTGGGTTTTGCGTTGCAGTGAAATTATTGTCATTTTCGGATCTCTATAGAGTGAAGCCTTATGAGAGGAATATGCTTTGAAGATATCATATGCGAAATTATAAAAAAAAAAAAGAAAAACAACAGGAAAAGGAAGCTCTTCCGAAAAGTCACAGAGCAATGTGCAAGCTTAGCTTTCATGAAATTCTGCTCTGGAATTTCTCCTTCCATTCCATTCCATTCTATTCTAGCGTCAGACTGATGGCAAGGATGAAGGGAATTCGCTGCTGAGATTCTGAGGAAATCCAGCAAAAAGAAGCTTAAAGAACCTGGGATAGCTAAAAACAATGCTCTAATGCTCTTCCTTCGTGATGCTCGGTGTCATTGTTAGAAGGTTATAAGCCAGGGCACCCTTTCTTCTCCACCGCAATTTCCTCAGTTTGATCCCACTAACCACTCAATTAGGCTTTTCTCTCCCAGCAATTTGGTGCTGGGTGGGTTTCCTCCATCATGTAATAGCAGGCCAATTAAGAAGAGAATGGCATCCCAGCCCTTTGTTTTCTTCTCCTTGGTACTTTAATTATAAGCTAGATTCAACAAACATAGAAGGCTAGATAAGTACAGCAGGAGACTTGGCAGTTTATAACGAGGTGGCCTTAAGGGGCCAGGAATGGATGGGTAGATATTCCCAGCACAGCAGTGATGCCCTTCAGAAGAGAAAGCTAGAAGCCGTAGATAGATGGAGAAAACTGGCCCAACTTGGTCACTGCAGTGCTCATTGGGAAGATCAAATCAGGCCTGCAGCATTCATTTGCATTCATTGAATGTTGCTCACCACAACAATCCTATGGTTAGATTCAGTCAAGAGAATGAATGGAAGTCCACGAAACGCAAACTAGGAACCCAAAAGAATTGCAGAAATGGTTTGAGGATTCCACGTGACAACCATTTGCTTTGGTTCATGCGCCTGACACAGCCCACAGAGTTTAGGCGAGTGATAGCAGATGCTCCTCCATGTATGGTCTGTGAATGTCCTCTTTGGAGCTTTCCTTCTGAGAGCAATTATGGTGTGGTCTTCAGAAGAGGCAGGATGGATAAATATCTGTGAGTTGGTCAACATGTCTTTTGAAGCTTGTAAAACTCTGAAGACAAGGTGGATTTTCTTCCTCATGGCAATGAAGTTATCGATAAAGGAGAATATTTGTAGTTCAGATTGGAGCTCACTGAGCTTGGTTGCTCTTTTGCAAATGCTTCATTGCCCAAACTAGGTACCATCATCTAGAGAGGAAACCTCATTCAGTTCTGGCACTGATGATGTTACCCAGTTTGGGCAATGACATGTTTACAAGGAAACCACCAAGCTCAGAGAGCACCAAGGAGCCAAAGTTCTCCTCCTCTCCTCCTCCCCCCCTTCCTCCTCCTCCCCCCCACAAACCCCACTCCATTCTAGCACTGATGATGTTACCTAGTTTGGGTAAGGAAATGTTTGCAAGAAAAGGAGCCATAGTTGTTGTTGTTGTTGTTGTTGTTGTTCTTCTCCTTCTTCTTCTTCTTCTTCTTCTTCTTCTTCTTCTTCTTCTTCTTCTTCTTCTTCTTCTTCTTCTTCTTCTTCTTCTTCTTCTTCTTCTTCTTCTTCTTCTTCTTCTTCTTCTTCTTCTTCTTCTTCTTCTTCTTCTTCTTCTTCCTCCTCCTCCTCCTCCTCCTCCTCCTCCTTCCTGCTCCTGCTCCCTCCTTCTCCTCTCCCCCCAAACCTCACTATCTTCTACCACTGATGATGTTACTTAGTTTGGGTAAGGAAATGTTTGCAAGAAAACATCCCAGCTCAGAGAGCCCCACGGAGCCCTCAATGAAGTTATTATATCTTCCCAGGGGTTGCATCAGGCTGAAGGTTAATGGATGGATCAAAGCACCTTCTGTGGAGGTGGATCTTTTTATCTGTGGCCACAGAAAGCACAGTGTTTGAGAGGCAGAGTTTACCTGCTTATTTCTCCTAGGATCTGTAACTCTGTCTCATTAGCTTTTATTTCCTCATCTGGATTCCTGTTTTTTTTTTCTTTTTTTATGGTGTTGCATTTTGCTCCAACACTGTTCCGTTGTATTTAATTAGATGTTATTGTATTCTCACTGCACAAATACGATACAAGAAGGCTCCTTGGACACCATTTTGAAGAAGATGGGATATAAATTAAACAAAGGAATGAAATGGAAATGATAACAACGGCCTCCCTGGGCTAATAAACTTGTATCTGTGCTGAAACAGTTTCAGATTCAAGCAGAACCCTCTGTGTGTGTGTGTCTGTGTGTGCGTGTGTGTGTCAATTTGCCTGCTATCCTTTGACAAAGGCGATGTAATGTACATTAAAAACCCCAAATGAGTCACACGGTTGTTAAGTGACTCTGGCTTCCCGACTGACTTTGCTTGTCAGAAAGTGGAAAAGGAGATCACGTGACCCTGGGACCCTGCAACTGTCATAAGTACATGCCAGTTGCCAAGCCTCTGAATTGCGATCAAATGACCATGCGGATGTTTGCAATGGTTGTGTGAAAAACGGTCCTAAGTCACTTTTTTCAAGTGCCGTTGTAACTTTGAATGGTTAGTAAATGAACTGTTGTAAGTCAAGGACCACCTGCATTTAGTGTAACCCTGAGAACCCTGGGAGACAGGGACGGCCCAAGATAACTTTTTATGGGCTGACCCTTAGGGATCTCTCTCCACCAAACCACCTGGCATTTTAATCCGCCACTGTCTGTCTGGACAAAACTGAACGGTCTGAGAGGTGACATTGGAAGAGAAGAGCCTCTGTCCCAAGTCAGAAGGGGTGGAAAGAGTCCCCTTGTTGCGATTGTGGGGCTGACATGCAAAACTCTTAAACGTATTGTGCAGGAGATCTGCAGGAAGCGAAGCCAGAGGGGATCTCCGGAGAGTTGAATTAGGCCTTCTGTTAAGAGGCCACTGCCGTGCCCCAGTAGAAGCTTTGGATATAACCACGTGGGTGGTTGTGTGCATATGTTTACTTCTCTTCCATCATGTTTCTCCTCACACGCTAAATAAATAATTTGTAACCACTGTAGTTTTTGATCACAAGAGATATAATATCCAGTTTGGTCGTTGTGTGCATAGACTTTTAGCTGTACTGTCAAGGACTGAATGTGCCATCCTTGGGGGTAGTCTATACTTCTTCATACCCCCTTGATGGTGCTGAAAATATAACAGAATCGATGCCAGGTAAAACTTCCTGAGAAAGTCGTTTTGAGGTTGGGAGGCTACCAGATAAAGACCCACCCTTAGATGGCTATCAGTCAGTCATACCTCTGCAGGGAAATGGCGGGAGGGGTCCCCTGGAAGAAAGCATCCAAGGATTGTCTCAAGCCGGGGCTCTCCAAACTTGGCAACTAGAATTCTGGGAATTGAAATCTACAAGTCTTAAAGCTGCCAAGTTTGGAGACCCTGTTTTAAGATCCAATCTGGGTCATCACCAGGAGCTTTTCTGAGCTTTTGGGCTTCTGCTGAAGCCCATCCTCAGGGACCTTCTCTCCACTGGAATATGTGCGTTGGGTGTATTTATGTGGTGCCTTTCTATTGGTTGGTCAGTTTATGGCTGGCTGGCGATTGGCTGTTGTTTCCTTGTGCTGCCAAGCCCTTGGCTTCTTAGTATTTGATAGGCTGGGGGAAATTCAGCACTCCCGTTGACTGACAAGGGGCCTGTTTGCCAGGCTTCCATCCTTTTCCTGGCTGTCTTTGTGCCTGCACAGCCAACCCATCTGTCTTATGCTGCAGGTAGAATAGAATAGAAAACAGAACAGAACAGAACAGAGTAGAGTAGAACAGAACAGAAAAGAATATAGAAGAATGTAGACTATGGAACAGAACAGAACAGAACAGGAATAGAAACTCTATTGTCACTTTGAATGTATACATTAAAATGAAATTTCATTGCATATAGCTCTCAAAGGGCCACCCCCTCCAATATACACTACATAACCACAACAGAATAAATAAATACATAAATGAACACATACAAAATTATGCATATACCCACATACATTAGGCAGGAACACAGAAGACAATATGTTGTTTCAGATTCAGGGATTTTTATTTTTATTAGCTACAGGGAAGAATGACCATAAAACATGAGGAGATAGAGAACGTGCAGTGTGGGTGATAAGGCACAGCGTAATGGTGAGAACTGGCTGGATAACTCCAAGAGAAATAAGGAGGCTAGCCTGGCCTGTGCTGTTCAAACTGCAAGCAAAATCTACAAACACAGAAACGGTGATCAGAGAGACAGCTTCATGTTACAGAAATTGGAAAAAAAAAGAGTTATTAAAAAGTCATACTTCCTCATTTTTTATTCAGGTCACACGTATTGAAAGTGGATGTGGGAGGCAGCCATTTCAGCAGTTTAATTTCTGTTCTTTCTTGCGTGTGATGGAATACTTCCTTAACTCTGGTTTTTTTTTTTCTGAATTAAAATTGCTAATGAGTTTTAGTTTATACCATGAAATAAAGTTTAGTGTTGGCAAACTCTCTCCCCTCTAACCTGAGAGTTCCTGAAGATTAAAGGTTTCAATTAAATATGAGGTTGCTTCTTCTGCAGATGATGGATAAAAGTTCTAAAGGATCTTTTTTTTTAAAAAAAAATTAATCCAGAAGATTCAAAGTTGGTATGAAGAGATAAAGACAGATCGTTGGACAGACTTTAATTCTCTGCAGGAAAAAAAAATGAGCTAAAATAGAACAAGTTAATTCAGAACAAATTCACGTCAACCAAGACATCTATCTTCCATCGTCATTACAGTTGATTTTCATGCCAACCTTGTATCTTCTGAATTTAAAAAAAATATACGATGAAAGTTGGTATTTCCAATAGAACATCCAGAAAAAACAGAGTTTCAGTGAAAGCAAAAAAGGTTTTCAAATATGCAATGAAACAAAGGATAATCCAAATTAGTGTTTCTCAAAACATTGATCTTATGATCAAGCCTACATATATGCATGTAGAGGTATTCAGAGGTTTCTAATCCTGTACATAACATGGCTGTTTTTCATGTGTTATATTGATTGATTGATTGATTGATTGATTGATTGTAATAAAGATCACCAGAAGGCAGGACAAGAAGCAAAGGATGGAAACTCATCAAGGAGAGAAGCAATGTGGAATTAAGGAGAAACTTCCTGACAGGGTGGACAATTAACCAGGAGAATGGCTTTCCTCCAGAGGTTGTGGTTGCTCTGTCACTGGAGGCTTTCAAGAACAGATTGGACAGCCATTTATCCAGAATGGGATAAGATCTACTAGGTCCCTTCCAACACTACTATTCTGTATTCTATATCTTGACTGAAGTTAAGAGTGGGATAAAAGTCAGGGTTGGAGCACTAAGCTTGAATTCCTTTCCTGGTTGAGTAATTCCTAATTCTGTTTTCTCCTAACTTTTTATTTTATTTACTTGTTTATTTGATTTGTCAATCACTTACAAGATAATAAGGGTAAACGTAGTTATGAATACAAGAAATGAATACCTATAAGAAAAACAAAAGAAACAATAGGACAGGGACGGTAGGCACTTTGCTGCGCTTATGCAAGCCCCATTCAGAAGGCCAAGGTCCTTGTGTGAACAGTTGGGTTAAACCCAGTATCCAGGCAATTTGAGGGAAAGGGAAATTGCATAGATCTGTGCAAGACTTTGCACAACTGAGGAGCACTGTGGCTAATCGGTTAAATTCTACCCCTTATCAGTTTCTCTGCTTTTCTCTGTTGCCTGCCTAGCAAAATTCTGAACTGCTTCTCCCAAGTTTTTTTTTTTAAAGGAGATTTATTTAAGCTCTGGACTATTCCAGGGGAATACAAAGTGACTGGGAGATGCAGCTAGATGAAGTTGGCCCCATTTGCTCCTAAGGCTCTGTTTTTACTCTGAGTCTGATCAGGAAACTTTCTTGACCTCCAGAATAAATAAATTGCTTTGATCAGAAATGTGTCAGGACCATTAGGAGGTTTGGGATTTCTTTGGTAAGGATTAATCTCAGGAGCTGATAAAGGCACCCTGGAAATTCGACTTCAATCACCGAGAATGGGGGTTTGCTCTCCTTTCGGACCAGAAAAGCCTCATAAAATGGTTGTTGAGTGAAGATCCTCATTTAAGTCCTTTTCAACCTCTAGCAAGAGAAGAAGACAAAGTGAGTTCAGAAAAATAGAAGGGGGGGACACAAGAAAACGAGGAAAAAGTGTCCTTGAGTCCAACATAGTTAATTGTATGGGCATTTTCTTGAAGAAGCAAATTGCACCCCCTGTCCAAGGCATGAATCCTTACACCAGGACTGATACGTTGGCAGCTGCTATGTTATTTTATTCTGGATTACGGTGCATGTTTTTATTACATATTCTCTAATACCTCTCGCAAGGCCTCCCTGTGGTTTACAAGGAAGTGCAAAACCGCAATTAGGGCTTGCGAAAACAATTAAACATAACCACGAAGGACAGTTTGAAGGAATCTGTCATGATATCCACTCTTAGATATCCATTTGCAAAAGGGCCCTTCATTCAAAAAAAACAAAAACAAAATTAGAAATAAAAAAGCAGCAAAAAGGATGCAAGTCCATCATCAGACTGGAAAAGGCCACTAAAATGTTTAAATTGCCTCGCGACTCTTTCAATCTTTGCATTTTGGCTCCCGCTGCAATTGCACCCTGGAACAGATGGTGGAGGGTTTATTGAAAGCTGTGCATCCATTTTGATCGTGTCGGCTGCCCCTGATTGTTCACTAGTATGAAGCATTCTGAGACTTGCGGGGAAGAAAAAAGCAAACCCTCAAAATATCTTTTCAGGAGCAACTTTTCTGCCTGAGAGATTTCCCGTGAGGGGTGTTGTTGTTGCTTTCTATTTTTCAAAGCCATGTCTGATTCCATTTGAGATAGTTCAGAATCAATATTGATGATAATTAAATGCTGCAGCTTAAGAATGGAGAATTGATTTCTTCCCCCACCCCCAAAAAAGATTTCAATAAGGCCAGAAGGAAAGAGAAAGCAAGTGCTTGTTTATGGCTTACAAATGTATCTGTCACGCTAGCCATCTGACAGGAGATGATAGATTTTCATAAGAGAAATAGCAGTCATGAGGCATTGTGCCGTTGGCTAAAATCTAGAAGGGCAGCTCCCGGAATATTTAGCTAATAAAATCACCACTGCTTGCTTTTAGACTTTTTAAAAAAATTTTTTTTTTTTTTAGAAAAACACAGAGATGGATCCATTAGTTCTCACTCTTAAACCAGAAATAAGCTCTCCTAGAAACCTAGTTCATACCCTAGTTCATGATCAGTTTTTTGGCGCTGGAGAGGGCGAAGAATGTCATCCTTTCCCTTTTGTATATTCCCTGCAACACCTTAATGAGCTCCCTTCTTCCTTGCCATCCCTGATTTCATTTTTAAAAATCTTTTACTGTTCAGGGACGAATCATTCCTTGCAAACTGAGGCCACACCTGGATAACGGCATCCAGTTCTGGTCACCATGATGCAGAAAAGATGCAAAAAACAGGGTCCCAATATCTGAGGGGCTGCCCCACAGAAGAGGAAGAGTCCACCTCTTCTCCAAAGCCCCTGAAGGCAGGAGAAGCAGCAACGGATGGAAACTAACCGAGGAGAGAAGCAACGTGGAATTAAGGAGGAATTTCCTAACAGCGGGGACAATTAACCAGGGGAACTGCCTGCCTTCAGACATTGTGGGTGCTCCAACACTGGGGGCTTTTAAGAAGAGATTGGACGGCTACTTGTCTGGAATGGTATTGGGTCTCCTGCCTGAGGTGGGGGTTGGACTAGAAGACCTCCAAAGTCCCTTCCAATTCTGTTATTCTTTTAAAAGATGTTGAGACACCAGAAAGAGTACAGAGAAGCACAGCAAAGATGGTAAGTGCTAATTAATGTAACAGTAGAAAATTAATCAGAATATGTTTTTTTTTAAAGAAAAAGAAGATGGGATGATTGTATAAGGCAGAGAGAAACCCCATGTGCCAAATCAGATTTCGGAGTGACAGGAGTAAGAGGGGGATCCTGGCAGCCCAGTAAATATCCCAGTGCTTCAGAATGAGGGACTGACTGGATAAAAAAGAAGTTGTCTCAACATTCCCATCAGAGTTTGTGACAACAAGCCATTATATCGCCTTAGGGGAGCTCTGGACGATTCCAGTATTGCGAGAGAAAGTGTATGGTAACTTTTCTGGCTCAGCCTGTGATTAATTGTCTTGGAAATCAAAGAAATGATTCTTTCTCCCTGATCTTTGGGCATTTTATCTCATTTAGTGGCTGGGTTCCTTCTGCTCCACCCCCAGTTGCAGGCTGTGACTAGGGGAGATACGGAGGGAGCAGCCCCAAAGAGACCTGATGCCTGAATTTCCCAGAGAACCACACCTGGGAGAACCTGAGTCAGGTGATACTTAGATGTGGAATCTCTGGGGAAGTCCAATGCTCCCGTTCAGACTGGAAAGCTGAAAAAGTCATGCAAAAGAGAGCAGCGCAAAAGGCTTCCACACTCTCGCCAAGAACATGTCACAAACATGGTTCATCAAGTCACTAGGAGACTCCCCACTCACCCCTTTTAAAAAATCTATCATGTTTCCATTGATCGGCTGTCCACACTTGAGTGTTTCCTCAGTCTCTTTTGGTCACCACATGACAAAAAAAGGATACTGAGACTTTGGGGGAAAAGTGCGGAGAAGAGCCACTAAGATGATTTTAAAGGCCTGGAGACTGAAACGGTGGCAGGAATTGGGTTTGGCCAGTCTAGGTAAAAGAAAGACCGGGGGGAGGATGGAATCTTCCAGTATTGGAGGGGCTGCCAGAAAGAAGAGGGCTCCACCTACTCTCCAAAGCACCAGAAGGTTCCTTTGGTAAAAAACCTCCACATGCCAAAACCTTTGTGAAGAAACTGATCATGGGGCATTTTCTGGTTTTTCCCCCCCACTTGAACCCATCCCTCTTTGTATGCATTCTATTGGAGCACCAATGAGGAGGAGAAGGGAGAAGAAGTCCAATGTGATTGTGCGCTGGAAACGCCTGTCCTTGTCTTCAGTGCTTGGCAATGGATATGATCCAGAGCGGCTCCTTTGAAGTCACCCTACACTCGCCCCGGGTCAGAGGGTCTTTCCAACAGAGGCTTAACAGTTTCTGACCACAGCTTTCGCGGATCACTTTTCTTTGGATTGTGTCTCTGCTGCATGTCATCCTTTACTATAAGCAGTTAGATTAAGCATTTGAGACAATAAAAGATCACTTGCCCGTGTCACATGCAACTCAAAGGGAAATGGTCATGGTTTTCCTCCAAGGTGAAGGCATCACCCACAGCCAACTGATTTGCATGGAAAGCTATGGGCGGTCCTTGTTTCAGGACCAAAGTTATGACTTCAATACGAAACAAGAGCCCTAACTCTCTGCTCTTCCCGTGGTCACAGGGTGGGTTTGGGACCACGATTTGTGATACTTCCTTTTTGGTTTCTGCCAAAACAACCCCCTAGTCAAGTGAATGTGTTTATTTAACAGCTGCAGGGTTTGCTTAACGGCTGCTTCAGAAAGGGCCAGGGAATTGTGGGTGCCTCAACTTGTGACTGCAACAACTTACGACCATAATTCTGGGCTCAATTACAGTTGTAAATTGAGGATTACCCAGACAGATAAAATTGTCCAAGATCATTGAAAAATCCAGTAATTCATTTTTACAAGACCGCCTCCTAGTTTGTAGGCAAACATTCCGTATGCTTTTCCTTCCCAATAACTTACTCTGCATCGCATCCAGTTGTGTCCATGGGCCGTGGGAACAATGGCATCTATTGCCCAAACTGGATTGTGCTACTTATTTTTTTTATAGGGATATCAGAGCCTGTTTTATTCATCCTCATCTGTAAAAAAATAAGCAATCCAGGTCCTACTGTTTTTATTTTATATGCAAATACTTCTATCTAATCCGGCAGCTTTTATCTCCTCGGATGTCATTATGTTTTGTTATGCTGCCTGCAAAACTAGGTGTAAACTGATTTCTTCCCACCTGAAGATGCAGCTTTATTGTTGCTGCTCAGGGACTGTGAGTAAAAGACTTGGTTGATGATGAAGAACGTCATGGCTAGGTGTACATTTACCCACACAAATTTCATATTTCTGCTTTTTTATTCATGTAGACACATAGGCTTTCAGAGTTTGAGTGTTAATTACATTGGTGTGTTTGATTCTAAGAACTAGTTTTAGTTTCAGACTTACAGTTTTGGTAATAACAGTATCCTAGAATACGGTTCATTTACCCTGAACAAATCACACCCCTCTGACGCTTTCCGCTTTATTGCTCTTTCTGTTTGCTTGTTTTTGTTTAATCCTACTCATTGAGCAAAATAAAGTTTATTTATTGGCTGGATGGATGCCCTGTTATTCTTATTCAGGAAAAACAGCTATGAAAATTAAATTGCAACTTAAATGGAAAACTATTTTTACTTCTCAATTTGGAGGCCTGGTTAAATGATATATTAAAAACAGTTTAGAAGACAACATCGATGCTCTGAGTAGTTACTAAACCTTTTCCTCCAAGAGATGCTTATTGATCTGACGAAGCCTGCCGCAAAAATTACTTGGAAGGAATACTTGGCACCGCAGGTGACGAGAGCTGGATAGTGTTGTCACAGCAATCCCTCTTGGATCGTTGCAGTCTAGATATGGTAGCTTTGATGTTTTTATAAGTAAGATAGATAAGCTTTATATAATGATCAGGCTTTAATAACAGGTGAAGTCTGCTGTCTGAATACAGTTGTCATAGAGTGTATAAGTATAAACCCTAGTTTCCTAATTAAAAGAGCCAAACTCAGCTATGAACATGCCTTGGTCAGTTCTTTTGAGCCTCACTAAGATGAAAATATTTACAGACCCCTCACATCCCAGACACAAACTGTTTCAACTTCTTCTGTCAAGACGACACTATAGGGCATTGCATGCCAAAATAACCAGACTGAGGGACAGTTTTCTCCCCCTGTACCATCACTCTGCTAAATAACTAATTCCTACCACACTGTCTTATGCCCTGGGATGTCAAACCACCTTGTAGAGCTCTATTACTATTATCCTTCTCCTCTTTCCTCTCTATGCATGTTTACCCCCATCTTGTGGGTTGGTGTGGGAAAGAGAGATCCCTCTGAGTAAAGGTTTGAACCATTTATTTTTTTAAAAATGAGAGCATGCAACCCTAAGATTGCCTGGGGCTGACTTGGCAATGCCCCTGGGGCTGACCTGGCTTTGCCCCTGACCATTTCTCCAAATAACATTGCCCAAACCTGCATTTAAATTCAAATTGTAGTAAAAGCGAGCAAAAATGCCACTGGCACCAAAAAAAAAAAAACCCCTCTTAAATCCCCCGTTGCTTAGTTGCATTTTTATGCTGGTTGACTCTGATTCAGAATATTTGCATTCCAATTGCCATTAAATTTCAGGTGGGATTTCTAAACATACCAACTCCGATTGTTTTTTTTTTTTAAATATAGGCAATCATTCCAGCTTGGGGAACAACAATTATATTTCATAGAGGATATTTATTTTCTCATTTTGGCTGGAATGTTTTATGTTATAATCACAGAGAGATTGCTGGAAGGGCAAGTCGAGTAATTAAACTTCTTAGAGAAAGAAAAAAAAATCTCACCCCCCCCACCCCCCCTTTCTCTCTACCTGGTAATCATTTCTACTGAATTCAACATGGTTTGTCCACAAGGAAGCACCTGTAATCATACTGAAAAAGAGACAACAGGTTAGAAGTTGCATGTTTTCAAACAGGATTATTTTGGAAAGTTACAGATCATCAGGTTTCTGCACGTTTCTTCTTCAGAGGTTTTTTTTTTTTTTTCATTGTACATGTCGGCGTGAGAATTATGAACATTTTTGCAAAGAAGCAGGAGATGATGCTAGAAACATCAGATTTCTTCTCTTTTGCAAAATACTTTTCACCCCGCTAGTTTGTTCCTAGTCGTTCATTCTGAGTTATCCTGAGTGGGTGTTTAAAACATAGAATAATAGAGTTGGAAGGGACCTTGCGGGGGTATGTGTGTGTGTGTCTTCTAATCCAACCTTCTGCTTGAGCTGGAGACCCTATATCACTTCAGACAAATCATTGTCTGCTATCTTTTTGGAAGCCTCCAGTGATGGAGCACCCATAACTTCTGAAGGCAACTTCTGTTCCACTGGTTAAATTGCTGTCACTGTTAGAAAATTTCTCCTTAGATCTCGGCTGCTTCTCTCCTGGGTTAGTTTCCACCTGCTGCTTCTTGTCTTGCCCTCAGGTGCTTTGCAGAAGGGGTTGATCCCCCTCATCTTTGTAAGAGCTTCTCCAATATTGGAAGATGCTATCCTGTCTCCTGTGGTCCTTCTCTTCACTAGACTGGCCAGGCCCAATTCCTGCAACGGTTCCTTGTATGTTTTAGCCTCCAACCCTCTAATCGTTGTTGTTACTCTTCTCTGCACTCTTTCCAGAGTCTCAACAACTTTTTTGCATTGTAGTGACCAGAACTGGATGCAGCGTTAAAAAAAAATGTGGTCATGAACAAATAAGTTAATGCCATTAACAAATAAATAAATAATAAATAAATAAATAATCATCAGCACTCAGTCAAGTTCAAAACATTTCTGCATGAGTCTAGATCGGTGCAGTAAGAAGCAATCTTAACTTAAAAAAAATAATAATTTGTAGGCCCCCTGATTTTTAAATAATTCTGAGAGGCTTATAATGGGTTATTAAAATGTACATATACACATAAATATAAAGACCTATACCTATACATGTACATGTGCTTTGGCATACATTCAGGTCGGCCACATGACCACAGAAATGTCTTCGCATAATGCTGGCTCCCTCGCTGAGCGCCACCCCTGTAGGGTCAGACACAACTGGGCTTTTAACTTTATTCTCCTGCATTTTGCACAATGCAAAAAAGGGGAAAGGGGATGCAACAATTCCTCTCCACCTCTCTGGTGGGCTTTGGATTCTAGTCCTTGGGACCATCTCTTCTGTTGGCATCTTAAACTTGGCCTTGAAACGTCTGCAAGAAAAAAAACAGCATCCAACTTGCTGTTGAATTCCCAGAGAAGACAAGTGGAAGAGTTGGTGCTATAGGTAGTAGTTGGCAATTCAGATTAAGTTGCTTCGTTGGAAGGAATTGCTTCATGGATGAATGCATTCCTTCCAGAGAGAGGATATAAATCCGAGGACCGTTGCACCAGCATATGTTTGACCTGAAAAAGCAGCTCTTGGGGAGCACTAAGAAGACATCTACCATGGAAAGACTTCCAGATAAACTAGTCCTTTTCCTGCCAAATATGTTCTTGGCCTTATAAACACATTATACCCATTGTTTAATTAGTGTGAAGATCTGATGGCAGAAATTGTTCTTTTTGCTGTTGCACTAATGTTAGGTAGAAAAGATTCCAAGTAGAATGCCAAGCAAATACAGTAAACTGGCATCTCAAAAAGACTTAGGAAGGACGGTTGCAGTCTTTCCAGGGTCTCAACATCTGTTTTGTAATGTGGTGACCAAAATGTCTTTTTCAAAATTGAAAGATATTTCAATCAGCTAACCGTAATTGATATACATTTGAATAGGGATCTGGAACCCTAGTGGAAATACATGTAATCCTTGACTTACGACTACAATGAAGCCCAACATTTCTGCTGCTAAGCGAGGTGGTTGTTAAGTGTCACCTTATGACCTTTCTTGCCACAGTTGTGAAGTTGTGAATCTCTCCTGTTGTCGCCCAGTTGGCTAACATGTTTCTGAGGTGAATCTGGCTTCCCCAGGGACTTTGCTCCCCAGGAGATCCCCAATCAGGTGACTACGGGATGCTGCAACTGTCATAAGTTCATGCCAGTTGCCAAGCGTCTGAATTCTGATCATGTGACGCTGGGGATGCTGCAGTGGTCATAGGTCCCTTTTTTCGGGGGCCCTGGAACTTTGAACGAATGGCTGCAAGTTGAGGACTCCCTGTAAGACATTCAGTCTGAATTGGGTAATAAGGATGATATTGTCCCTTCTCCCTCTTCCTGGGCCCAAGAACCAGGAGGGAAAAGAATCTGGTGATGCCTGGTTGATTGTATGAAGATCCTCTTAAGGCATGAGTGGGAGAAGATCCCAGGCCGTGATCAGAAGCAGCGTCCCCTGCTTACAAGTGACCCCTGGATCTCAGAAGCTGGCTGGGGAGGCTCAGGGGTCGAGGCTGATACAATTGTGGGAGGAGGGAAAAGGGATTCGATCCAGAGGTGTCCTCACTTCTCCTCAGGTTTTATGCTGCCTCTCAAGCCCTTGAATGGTGGCGCGGCTGTCTTATTCCACAAGGCAAATGCCAGAGGCTATAATTAGGTGCCACTCTGCTCACTTCTCAACCACTGAGATGCCATCTCATCAAAGCATCTGCTAAGGTCCTGGCTAGGCTGGACCCTGTGGGATTTTTTGCCCAGCAACATGGTGAAGTAGAAGTAGCAGAATTCAGGACAGGAGCCCTGAAATTCAGTTCATGAGAGGACGGACTGAAAAACAGCCCAAAATTCCTACCGAGCCCAGTCAATTCTTGGCCAGCAAGTATGTTTGTAGGCAGCTGGCTACTTTTTCCTTGCAAACACATGAGCCTTGGCAGATTAGAAAACCCACAACATCTCGGCTATTGGCTCTTAAATACTAAAACTATGTCCTCGTGGGTGGCCGCCTGTCCTGTAGTATCTCTTAGCTGTTTTGCAGCTCTGGTGATGCTCATGGCTGCTTTAGGAAAAGCCTAGCTCAGAAAGCATTGTTTGCCTTGGGAGAAATAATCTCCTCTTCGAAGGAACATGGAGCATTAAAAACATAGCAGCATATGTCTTGCTATACGTTTATGGAAGGTCAAGAGGTTGGAAACAGATGCACCTTGGCTCTGAATGTTTTCCAGACTTTCACTAATCCTCTTGCTTGAAAACATGATTCAGGCAACCTGCCAACACCAACCAGACAAGACTGTGATGCACAAAAGGGCATTTTTTGGTTTTCCTATTAGGAACAAGCTATACCAGTGTTTCACCTCAAGAGAATCAAGACTTTTGCCCAACCTGAAATCTTTCCCAGTTTTTAAACACTCTCACCAATATATTTCACTGAAGCCCAATTCTACGGGGAAAAAAAATCTCACCTCAAAAATACGATTTCCTTCCTAGATGTTGCCTTGTCTCCTATTCTGAACTGCTATGTGGAACTCAAACCTACTTTATTATTTTATAATGCCACCTGTGCTGTCCAGACAGTTTAGAGTTCATGGGATTTGGGATAGTTAGTTAGGAATTGTGAGCTGTCCCCTTAAGGGAATGCATCATGGTAAATGTAAGTTAAGGTATCCTGGGAAATGTAGTCCATGTCGTGTGGTCACATCTGTACTCCAGATTGGTCACTGAATTGACCCTTGGTGGGTCGGGGGAGGTCTCCCTGACTCTTGCCTGCAGCCATTACCATGCGGCTGCTTCAATCGTCATGGGGTTGAGACCTTATTATCTTCCTACACCACAATTCAGATATGCAAAGGATTGGACATTAAGAAGAAAATGAAACGTGGATGCAATAGTCCTTGACTTATGACAGCAATTGAGCCCTGAATTTACGTTGCTAAGCAAGACAGCTGTTAAGTGAGTTTTGCCCTATTTTTATGATGTTTCTTGCCACAGTTGTGAAAAGTCAAATCCCTGCAGTTGTAAAGTGAGTAACGCAGCTGTTGAACAAATCTGGATTCCTCACTGACACAGAGAACGCGAGAAGACAGAGAATTAAATAATAATTAATAATTAAATTTACAATTAAATAACAGTTTGACATATATAAGCTTGCATTGTTGTTTTCTTTAAAAAAAAAACAAATATAGCATTAATGTCCAATGTGATCTGGTTAAAGAAAGAGGCCACACTATTTCAGCAACAATATTTTTCACATCCATAGCTCTATTTATTCGATATATATATATACTGAGTGTAGTTTCTTTGTTCTTGCTCTGAATATACTTGAGAGTACAGCTAATAAAAATTTAATAATCAAATATATCGACCCAAAGCTCATGTCATTAACTTAGCTACTGAATTGCCTTTGGGTTCACAGAGTAGAAAAGAAGGCTTATAGTCATGACATGCTGGGCTTTTTCCAGCAGATTAATATTGCAAAAATTACTTGGCACGGCATCAACCAGACATCAAGTTCTGCTCATTGAGTTTGCTCACTGGCCGCACTTCTTAGACTGTGTCTAAGCAACAGAAAAATAACGATGTGGCTGAAAATGGTTCTTATTGCCATTAAATATGAACCTATCCAGCTTGCAAGGCTCGGCAAGAGAAAGAGAAATGGGTTTCCACATCAATCTCTCCCGCCTAGATCCTGCTCCCAGGCGGGGCCCTTCTCTCCTCCCTGGCACAGTCAATGTTGCATTGCTGTGACAACTGGGAGATACAGGTAGCCCTCGATTTACAACCACAATGTATGTTGCTAAGTGAGACATCTGTTGAGCTTTGCTCCATTTTAAGGCCTTTCTGGCCCCATTTCTTAAGCGAATCCCTGCAGTTGTTAAGTTAGTCCCACAGTTACTAAGTGAATCTGGCTTCCCCGTTGACTTTGCTCATCAGAAAGTCGCAAAAGGGAATCATGTCACCCCTCTGGGATGCTGCAACCGTCATAAATAGGAGCCAGTTGCCCAAAGCTTCTGAACTGTGACCAAGGGGAGCCTGCAATGGTTGTGTGAATATCAGCCCTAAGTTACTTTTCTCAGTGGCCTTGTAACTTCAAAAGGCTACTCAATGAACTGTTGTAGACATAGGTAGATAGACAGACAGATAGATAAATAGATGATAGATAGAGATAAGATGATAGATAGATAGACAGGTAGATATGGATGGATGGATGGATAGAGAAGGGAGGGAGGGAGAGAGAGAGAGAGGTTATTGTAGCATCAACTACTTCAGGTTCTGAAGTTCCTTGACCCACAATGCTTTGTGTCTAGCCACTAGTCATCATTCCCAGTTGTTTCTTAGGAAACAAGGAGTCAAATACATTTCCCCCCAAGACTCCAGACACCTGAGACCTTAAGACCCATGTACGGTAATGAATCCCTAAAGCCACCAATAACCAAAAACGCCTCTCTCCCCCCAATAGCAGCAGGGGAAGCAACCCAGGCCTGATAGGTCTCCCTCGTTCACTGTTTCCTGCTCGCCATCCTCCGTCTCCTGAAGTCCAAGAGGCCCGTTCAGGCATAGTAACCATTTTTCTTAGCAACCAAAGCAAGTTTGTGTTTTGAAGGCAGAGGCACCTTGACTTTTTTTTCTGATTTTATATTCTCTTTTATTGGCAGGGCAAGCACATTTTTCCAGGCTGGGAGCCATGCCGCATGCAGGAGGGTGGAGCTAATACTATCCTGTTTCTACACTGATCATCTACAAGCCAGATTATGTCATATAAATGCAAATGACTTGTATAACAGAATGACCAAGTTGGGAGGGAGCTTGGAGGTCTTCTAGTCCAACCCCCAGCTCAAGCAGGAGACCCTACGCACCATTGGAACGGGACAACTTCTTAAAGACACTCAATTCCTGCAACCGTTCTTCATAAGTTTTAGCCTCCAGCCCCCTCATCATGTTTACATGCACAGGTCTCTCGGGGCATCCTAACCTTCTGCTAGTGTTCTGGCCTCAAAGGGCATCCCTTAATATGTTTAAGGGTGCAGACAAGTGAGCCACGCAAATGTCCAATCCTAGCACAACACGTCCCCCCCACCCCCTTGCCCCTAGTCCAAAGGGCAAATAAAATACACCCAGAAAAATACATTCCATGAATTGCACATGGAGTGAGTGAGCGTAGAGTCTACATGTGCCACACATGGATTTATTGTTTGTTTGTTTTTTGTTTCTTACCCCAGTGATTTCTGCCTGGGGAAAACGTTTCAAAATAAAATCCAGTTAACTTACCGTTAAACCACAGGGGAGTTCGATAACAGCTGTGCTGCGCTTTGCCCCTGGAAATCCTTAACAAAAAGTAATTTTGAGAAACTCTGTTCACCAAGCACTGAACTGTTTCATCTTGATCAATGCTTCATTCAGGGTTTAAATATTTTGATTGATTTTGCTAAAGTTAAGGAACAGAATTATTAATAAGCCTGGCTGGCTTCAAAGGTTCTTCATGTAAGCAGTATGAAACCAAGAATATATTTTTTTCTCCCATAGAAAATAGGAGAATGTATAGGAGAGCCATGGATCTGACTGGTTCTTAATTGAGTTTTGCATCAATATTATTTCTTTCATTATTCCTTCCTTTTCTCTGCAAACCCTCTGGATCACTCATTTACCTTTCCCTGCAAGATCTGTGTTTAAGATTCTTTCCTTCTGAGAGTCTTCTTGTGCTTAAAGATGAACAGAATTACAGTGTTGGAAGGGTCCTTGGACATCATCTAGTCCAACCCCCTGCTCTAGCAGGAGACCCTAGAACATTTCAAACAGGTGGCTGTCCAGTCTCTTCTTAAACACCTCCAATGATGGAGCACCCACAACTTCTGGACACAAACTGGTTAATTGTTCTTACTGTCAGGAAATGTATCCTTAGTCCCAGGTTAAATCTGTCCTTGATGAGTTTCCACCTGTTGCTTCTTGTCCTGCCTTCAGATACTTTGAAGAATAGCTTGACCCCCTCTTCTTTGGGGCAGCTCCTCAAGTATTGGAACAGTGCTGTCATAGTCCTTCTTTTCACCAGACTAGACAAACCTAATTCCTGCAACTGTTCTTCATATATTTTAGCCTTCAGCCTCCTAATAATCTTAGCTGCTCTTCTCTGTACTCTTTCCAGAGTCTCTGCATCTTTTTTTTTATAATGGAGTGACCAAAACTGGATGCAGAATGGTCTTACTAAGGCTTTATAAAGTGGTACTAATACTTCAGGTGATCTTGATTCTATCCCCCTGTTAAGGAGATCAGATGTAGGCAGCCTGCAGATTTAAAATAATACAGTCCTCCAGGTCTCGTTTTGCAGCCCTGGAGTCAAATGGCTGAACTTTTATGAGCCTTTTTGGGGGTGTCGTCTTGAGATGGGGAACAAATGAAAACTGTAGCACAATCCCTAAAGTAGGCATAAAAAGCAAGAAGAGAAAATTAGATCTCTCCTCAACTGCTTTTTACTGATACGTCTCAATAAAAGAGAATATTTGAGGGTCAGGGTTGAAATGAGCAGTCCTTGGTGCTCTCTGAGCTTGGTTGTTTTCTTCCAGATGTTTTATTATCCAAACATAACCAGACTTAACCATAGTTTCAAAGGAGAAACGGTGACCATCCTAGACCAAGCCAAGTCCAACACTGCCCGGGAATTTCTAATGCTTGGCACTCTGACAAAGTAGCCATCAAAAGACCCGTAGACAGAAACGAAATCTAGGAACAAAAAGACGAAAACACTTTCCTTCACCCAATCAGCACCCAGATGAGCATCGATTAACTCCAAGGTTAACATTAGACCAACAACCAGGAACTAAACAATACCCAGTCAAGGATCTACCAAGCAAGCTAATAGTATACAGCCCAACTAAATAACCACCCATGATGACATTGACAGGGAAAGCCACTAGAATAGAAACTAAGAAAAAACCCTGCTCCTTACTAGTACTGATGATGCTACCTAATTGGGTAATGAAACGTCTGCAAGAAAACAACTGAGCTCAACGGAGCATCAAGGGCCCTGTATTCATAGATGAAATGAAACCTATCCATGATATGCTCCTTCCTCACTCATTGCAAAAGGTGAACTGCCACCCTTGGCCAGGTTAAAAAAAAAATGTCCATCCTTAGTCACCTATCTTTTCTCCAAAACCACAAAGTAGGTTCTGCAGAAATCCTACTTCTCTCCAGATATCTTCTGCAGAAATCTTTCTTCTGACTTTGTGACTCCAGGAAGGGCCAGGCCCCAACTCCTACACCTCTGCTGTGATGAATGCTGCAAATGGCCATGAATGCAGGCTGGTTGTAATACTTCTGTGGGCCCAGCAGTTGGAGCTTTGCCACTGGGTCGTTTCTTTGTTGGGATCCACTTGGAACACTCAATAAGCAAGCGGTCATACGTCGAGGACTACCTGAACAAGTGAAAGAAGCAGCTTTTGCAAAATTGGACCGTTTACACCTGTCTCATGAATGAAAGGAGAAATGGTTCCTTGAAGCCTCTGACTTTTTCAATCCGGTTATTCTCAGCAAATGAACCTTGTGAGATGGTTGTGAGTCAGGACAGGGGCCCCAGAATTGCTAACAGGCAATTGTAAATTCTTCAGGCATTATATATGTTTTGATTTATAAGTAGGCCTGTTAGGAATCTGTCCACCAATTAGTTGGGTTGGCAATATATAAACCAACAATGTATGTTTGTAGCTTTAAGACAGGATCACTGTATTGATTTGTACTATGTTCCGATTGGTTGGTTGTGTTGCGAATTTCCATAAGAGGGAGCTAGAGATCATAGCTTGCTCTCTCTGACATTCTGTATCTCTGACATTCTGTTGCTATCTAAGCTGTGCTTATACTTTGATATTTTTGTTTACTGTAAATGACAAAGGCAACTGGGAAGAAGACTTTGTAATTGGATATTCTTTGGACTGTAAAACATATACGACCTGGACCGTTTATTGGACTGTGCTATTTCTTAAAGTAAACTTTAACTCAACTTACTGTATCTCTGTGTGGCTGTATAATTATTCATAACTACTCTCATAAACATTTCCATGTGCATATCCTTGTTAATCTAGGGTTATTCTGTACATATCATAACAAGGCCATTACTGCCTTGTGTTATATACTGGGACAACATGTCTACATCAGCAAAAGTTAAACATCATCATCATCCTAATGTTTGAACTGGAAAGGTCTGTCCATTTGCATGTCAAGAGATCCCAGCCAGTCAAGAGTTGTGGGTCTGAGTTTCTACAACTTCCCTCTGAGCTAGTGACTTTACCACCCTGCAATTGGAGCATATCACTCTCCTACGTATGAACCAGTACGCAATTGTAGCCACGGTTACATTCCATTTATTCTGCTCCTTCTAAAACCTTTGCTGGACATTTGGCTGAAAGGCATCTAACAAGCAGTGAGGAATGAGATTCCCACCTGCCAATGCCAACTTTATCTCCTCTGGATTCAGTCTTCTTTCTCTTGCATTATAGGCTTATGTAAAAATGTGTTGTTCAGCTGCAAGCTTCATTCATTAACTTCCCTAATCAGAAAGTAAAGCTGATTCCAAAACCAATGGGAGACATGATGCCATTATTTTTAAAGAAAGGAGGGGACTAAATGTGGAGGGCCTCAGATCCTGCCTATTGTCCTAGAGAAAAGGGGTTCCCCCCACCCAAAAAAGTTCAACAATATGTCAAAAGACCCATTCTTTACTTCAGGCTATGAAGTCCAGCTTTCACACTCCAAAGGCAATAGCAGCAGGAATGAGTGTCCGTATCTCCTAGAACTAGACTGGTGCTTTCAAAAGGTATTGGCACCTTCATAACCTGCAAAAATAATTTTTATAAGTTACTTGCAGATGGCCTTTCCTCTGTCTTGAGATGGGTAAGGAAGGCCTCCCATCGCTACCAGAGATTCTCCAGGAAGAAGCTCTCAAAGGCTTAAGGGGGGCGGGGGTTCCCTAAAGCAGAACCTGCATTTTCTTAGCCCTACTTCAGAACTACCACCACCACTAAGCAATGTCGTCATATCTTTCGAGTACGGTATTGTGCAATCACGGGAGAAAGCAATTATGCTTGGAAGAGTAAAAGGAAAGCAGGCCATCAAAGAAAATGGTGGGTGGACACAATCAAAGGTGATACCAGACAAAGCATAAAACAACTCAAAGAAGTAGTGCAAGATTGGAAGAGGTGGGAAAGACCTGGCCTGTAGAATGGCAAGGAGTTTGACATGACTGAATGGATATCATCAATGTCGCCATCGCCACCGCCATCGCCATCACCATGTTCTGAAGGCATTTAAGTTCCTGGTGTTGGGAGCTCTTGAAATCTGTGGTGTCCACAGTGAGAAGAAGCATCTGCACAAGTTTTGGACACGTGCACGGGCTTATTCCACAAGTTTTAGTAGCTGCCTGGGAGAACTGAGCAAAGGTTTAGGAACTGGAGAAAGTTCAAAAGCAAAGCAACCCCAGCAGGTGACTCTTAGAAGGAGGGAGATGCCTGCATTGTTTTAGAAAGCAGCTTTGGCACCGAAGCCATGAATCTTCATCAAAACAAGGGCACCCCCTTGATGCTTTGCCCAGGAATAATATCAATCATAAATTGCTGCTCTTTTCCCTATCCACACATCTCTGAAAAAATGGAATCTATGAATGAGTCTTCTTCTCGGATTATGCACTTGGATTTGGCAGTCTAGCACCACAGTATATCATTAAGCTCCTTGCTAGGAAAAAGGACTTCCCAGTTATGCAATGTCTTCTTTTCAGCCTTAAAAATGCTGTTTCCCAGACATTCTTAGATGCCCTTCCTTTAATATTTAAGTACAGCTTCAGGTTTGCCTATTTGAAAAGCCAGATCAAAATGGAAAGACCCTTTGGATTGCAGATTGACTGAACTTTGAGATTTTAATGCTTTGCCTAAGCTGGCAGGTGGAAACATAAATTCTCAAAGGCGCACGCTTCTTATTTCTTATTTATTTCTTAGATTTCTGCCTTTCTTGGGTGGGTACAAAGTGGAATACATAATGCTCTTCTTCCCACAGCAGCTGATACAGGAGCTGGGCTGGGTTGAAAGAAGGAGGGCCCCAAATTATCTATCTGGCTTTGGTGCTGAAGATAAAAGTACAGCTCAGGGTCTCTAGAATCCGGTTGACCTTGTGTGGACTTCAGAGCTAAGAAGTGTCCAGTCGGGTCAGTATTTACATGAAGATCTTCAGGGACCCCCAGGACTGCAGACAAGAAATCAAACAACCCAGGAAAGTCGCAGTAGAAAAGCACACTGGTCTTGTTACTGAGACATAATGGCACCAGGAATTGAGCCTCCCACCACACAATGCTTCTCTTTTACCTCTGGGGATTACAAATTATAAGCCATCCTTTTGTCCCGTGGCTCGGAAAACAGCAAGGACTTGTCTTTGAAGCCACTCTAGGAGGTTCCCTTTTTCTATATCAGAAAGATACCTTCAAAAATGGAGAAAGCTGCACACCCTAACGCTTCAAAAAGGGGGATGTTTTTGGTACATGTCTCTTTGAAAAGCAGGTTTTAATGTTAGAAAAGCTGTTAGGTATAAAAAGCGAAAGGCCCGATAAAGGTCTGCATTCCTTAGCGTGAAATTTTATTCTTCAGCTCTTGTTCCTTGACGGCAGTAGAAATAGAAATGATTTCTTCTTGAAATTCTCTCCCCACCTCTGTCTGCCGGCACATCCCAGCACATTTAAAAGCCCCCTTGATTGACAGCAGTGCTACACTTTCCTTCATAAAATCCCCACTGGAAAGAGAGGGGAGGACTTTGTATTCTGTGGGTGGCATCTGTGGGAGGACGAGTTTAAGCCTCCTCGGCCTCTGCTGTCCTTGTACTACCCTAAAATGAATCACAAAGGCAGCTACAAGTTATGTGCCTTCCTCCTCCCTCCTCCTCCTCCCTCCTCCTTTCTCCTTTCTCCTCCCTTCTTCCTCCTCCCCCCTCCTCCTCCTCCCTCTCCCTTCTCCTGTCTTGTTATAATTGGGATGTTGCTAGTTCCATGGAATAGATGCAATTTGCAAGTACAGACATATCCAGAAGGTGGCATCTCCTTCTTAGGAAAGAGAAGCCCCTCTCATCCTACATTTGCCCAATTATTAATCTGCAACCCGGCAAGTGGCTTGAATCTTTTTCTCACTGGGGAGTCCAGTGCTGCACACTTGTTTCTTTGGCTGGAGCATTGAACCGTCAGCAGGGAAAGTGATGTGAGGCTCCTCCCCTTTTACTTTGCAAATGGTATTTTTAAACTCTGCATTCTGGGCAGAACAACCAGCTTTGCTTCTGAGGTCCCTCTTCAATAACCTTTCAGACTGGCGAAAATCTTTTAACCGTTCCTGATATGCGGTCTTGTTGCTAGGCGGAAAAAATCCCTCCCAAGACTGCCTGGCATGGAAAAAGAGGGAGGAGGTGTCTAGAGGTGTGTGTGTGTGTGTGTGTGTGTGTGTGTGTGAGAGAGAGAGAGAGAGAGAGAGAGAGAGAGAGAGAGAGAGAGAGAGAGAGAGAGAGAAAGATGAGAAAGAGAAGGAGATGAAAAGAGAAGGAGATGAAGGGAAAAGGAAAGAAGAAGGACAAGGAGAAAGAGAGAAGTGATTTTAGGCTCCCAGGTGGTACTTATGGTCATATATGTGACGGGGGAAGGCTTTGGGGTACCAACCCTGCCTACTATCCAATGTTTCAGATTTTAGCTATTTCCCTCGAAGGTGAAGAAAACAATAACTGAGTCATCACAAAAAGACTCTTGCTGCCATGCATCCTGTCAACTTTAGGGACAGATAAATTTGTCCAATGGAATTTGCTTCCTGGTACTTGAGCCTCCAGATATGTGAATTAAAACAACAAACAAGCAAGCAAACAAAAAACCCAATTTGCACTAAAATAGGCACTGAGTTCAATGTGAATGTCTTTAAACTGCTTCCTTCCCTTTGAATAGAACACAGCCTTCTGGCCAAAGACTTTCGTCCAGAGTGGTCATCTTTATTTATCCCAATGCTTGTTCTATTGTTCACTCATCCCATTGCAAAATGCGTGGAATTCCAAATTTCATGCAGTGATTCAGCCCGCTGAAGGGGGCTTTTGGTGCGTTCGGTGTTTGCAGTAATCCAGCTAATGACTTTCTTGTTTGCACATCACCTTGTGAAGCTCATGGATGTCGCCTCCAGTGCAGCCAACTGGCTACAAATTTATTCAAGAATAAGAGCGTTATTTGTCTGCCTGGAAAATATCAGAGGAAGTTAGTTTTATGGACTCACACGAGGTGTCATTTTGTCAGTAAGGAACAGAAATATGCATGACATTTGGACATTTAGCTGAAGTTTTGGTTTTGACATTTTCTGATAAAGGTCTGGATATTTGGACTTTTGCCCCCTGTGTCTCTTAAAATGTTATGGGCTACTGCTTATCTTTTAAATACTCCCCCAAGTGCTTGATGCTTCCTGTAACAACTTTTTAGAACATTTTCTTAACCCAGAATCACTCTTGGGTATCACTGGATTCTGGTTCCTTCTGTTAGCATTATGTCTTTGTATTTTCATCAATGTCACAAGGTATAGCTTGGTTTGCCCTTCTTTTATGATACATGCCATACAGTTCTGAGCACGCAAGGGGACATCCATGAAAGATCATAGACTCATGGGTTATGACATTGTCACATTCATGTGCTGAGACTTAACAGGAGAACAGAGTTGGAAGGGACTTTGGAGGTCTTCTAGTCCAGCCCTCTGCTGAAGCAGGAGACTTATACCATTTCAGCCAAATGGCTGTCCAGTCTCTTCTTAAAAACCTCCAGTGTTGGAACATCCATAACTTCTGGAGGCAAATTGTTCCACTAGTTAACTGTTCTCACTGTCAGGAAATATCTCTTTAGTCCTAGATAGCTTCCCTCCTTGATTAGTTTCCATTTTTTCCATCTAATCAGTGTAGCAAGACCCTAAAAAAAAACACCCCAATCCTATCAAAGAAACAATTCATTTTTTTTCTTGACTCCTGGGAACACAATTCAATGTACTTTTCTTGGTTGCAGTGTGGAAGTGGTTTATTGATTGATTGATTGATTGATTGATTTACTTACTTACTTATTTTTTTATTGAATTTCTATTGCCACCTATTTACCCATGGCGATTCAAGGCATCTTACAGAATATAAAACCACATTTAAAACAATAAAAACTAACAAAAAGAATCACATAAATTTATAAAGTACTATCTGGTTTGCTAAACAGATAGTCCTTAGACTTACGATCACAACTGAGGAATACTAGTAACTGACTAGTATTACTAATACTAGTATTCCTGGCCCAATCACTGAGATTGTTGGCCTTGTCTTCCTCCACGGTGTTTTCCAGTTTAGAATTCTTATTCAGTCTCCCATCCAAGTATTAACCAAGGCAGACCCTGCTTAGCTTCGCTATCGGCCATGATCAGCTTGATGCTTTATCTACTTATTAAATAATTGTGGAATTTATGGATTTTCATTTTGCCAAATGTCGGACTGGAAGTGTTCACAATAATTACAGTAAATGATCAACTCATCTTGCAAGCCTACTGAAGTGTCTGCTGTGGTACAATCTCCTCCAACATTATATTAGAAAAAGAGGGGAGGGAAGGGAGAGAGAAGGGGAGTGTGTGATTGGGATAACTTGGATCTGTATTTTCCTTAAACTTGGGCAGTTATACAGAAGGCATTACCTGTTACAAGGGCAAAGTGCTGTTCAAGCACACTGGCAAATGTAGCACCTGCAAAAATTCTGACTCTTGACATAAATTCGATAAGTTCATAGCCTTTTAATGCGTGGAGGAAAAATCAAAGTGGATCCATTATGCATCGGAAAGTTAGAATAAAGGACAGTCTTTGTCTGCATTTCTGGTGATGGAGCTTGGATACCATTAAAGCATGCTGTTGAGTTTGCCTTGTTCTGCCTCTGATCAATGTGGCACTTGCACTGACAAAGTATTAACAAACCAGTTACTCTTATCCACTTTTATTCCTACTTTCTATCACATCCTAAATATATAGACGTGGGGGTTTTCTCATTATGTTGCTCGTTACATTTTTTGGAGATACTATCAAAATTACCGAACTGGAATCATAACCCATATCTGATGCCTATCAAAACCAAGCACTTAAAGATAAACACACAAGGAAACCCAGTGTGGGGTCCTTGGTGCTCTTGGAGCTCTCTAGTTTCCTTACAGACCTTTCATTGCCAAACTAGGTAACATCATCAGTGCTAGAAGGGAGGAGACCTGGAACTCAGACAAATTGGTCCTCAACAGGCCCATACCACTCAATATCTACATATTGCTCAAAAGAGACAACCAGAAAGCCAAAAAGGAAACAGAAAGAGTCAAACGCCTCCCCACTGACAATCAACACCCATACGAGCAGCGATTAACATCAAGGTTAATTAACGCTAGATCAACAATCTAGAAGTAAACAATAGTCCTATCAAAGAACTACCAATGCAGACAAACAAGCTAACAGTAAATAACAACCTAATTAAGGAAGCACCAAGTCCACTCCCACCAACACTGACAGGACAAGATAAGAGAAGTGATATGGACCTGTATAGTATAGAGAAATAAAAGCAAACAACACTCCCTACTAGCACTGGTGATATTAACAGATTAATAGAATTGGAAGGTATCTTGTAGATCATCTATTCTAGACCAACCCCCCTGCCCAAGCAGGTGAGACCCTACACCATTTCTGACAGATAGCAGTCCAGTCTCTTCTTGAAATCTTCAAGTGACAAAGCTTCCATAACTTCTGAAGGCAACATCTCTTCCACTGATTGATTGTTTCACTGTCAGAAAATTTCTCTTTATTTCCAGGTTGAATCTCTCCTTGTTCAGTTTCTGTCCATTATTCCTTGACTGGCCTTCAGGTACCTTGGAAAATAGCTTGACCCCTTCCTCTCTGTGGCAGCCCCTCAAGCACTGGAGAACTGCTATCATGTCTCCCCTGGTCCTTCTCTTCACTAACCTTGCCCAGTTCCCTCAACTGTTCTTCACAGGTTTTAGCCTCCATCCCCCTAATCATCCTTGCTGCTCTTCTCTGCACTCTTTCTAGAGTCTCAACATCTTTTTTTAATAGTGCGGTGACCAAAACTGGATGCAGTTTGGTCTTACTAAGGCTTTATAAAGTGGTACTAATATTTCACATGATCTTGATTGTGTCCCTCTGTTAATGCAGCTTAGGATTTTATTGGCTTTTTTGGCTGCCACCGCACACAGCTGGCTCATATTTAACTGATTGTCCACTAAGACTCCAAGATCCCTCTCATAGTTCCTGATACTAGTTACTAGTTTGTTAATGAAATGTCTGCAAGAAAAACACTAACCTCAGATAACAGCCCACAGGTCAGTCCTCTGTTACAAGTATTCTTTTCTATTGAAACAGACCAAGACTTATGATAATTCACACAATATGTACGCACAGACTGCAAAGTAGCCAACTATGCTTTAGGGTACAGTCAATGTGAATTTAGTTGCTTAGTTTTTTTTCATTCAAAATTCGAGCAGCTAAGTTTTTACCTGTATGTTTAGACATCATAATTACTATTCTGAAGCACACTGAGAGAAACTATAATTTGGTGACCCACAGCGGGTGGCATCATTAACAGACTGGCTGATCTTGAAAAAGCTGAAATGCTGTGGAAATTTCTAAAAGATGAACTATTAATAAAAGCAATAAAACTTCATTTGCATTTCTGCAAACCTGACACACCCCTGGCCTTCGTTAACTCCCTACATCAAGTCCAGGCCTTGTTTGGTTTCTGAATAAATATACAAAACATTCTGAGGTAGATATTTCAGCTCAAAAAATTTCTTTACGTCATTTGCGTGAAATAATTGCATTTCTAAAAAGAGCATCGTGGTGTTCAAAGAAGAGGGACATTGGATGGAAATATAGACCAGGACATTTTGAAGGCCTCTCAGAAGATTTTTTCCAGCATTCTGTTTTATGGGGTGTTTCCCAAAGAATGTCACCATCAGTCAGCATGGCATTTAAGCTGGGCCTTAAATTAATTTCCCCTCATCTTCATTCTTCTGCCTTCCTGGTGTCCAGATTAAGCCAAATGAGGACATGTCCTTCGCTGATCACTCTTCAGCCTCAATTGATCCATAGTGATTAGCATGACTAACATGATTAGCCAATTCAGCTGTTAGGCAACAGCTCAGAAATAGTTTCAGTTATCCTCCCACTGAGAGATCAAGATGCTATTGGCGTTAAAAAATGGTTTTGAGGCGGCTCCGGTCACCAATGGAAAGAAAGATAGCTGAAATGGAGGTGTTTTTTTTAAATCCAGCTTTTAATATCTGGTAGCTTGGCTGCAGTGGATGACTTGACTTTGATTGGTTCTAAATCTGTTGTATATTTCTGTTTTCATTATTTGCATTTGGGATACAGTCAATCACTAACAGTCCTTGTTGAACCAGTAGTATATAAAAATTGTCAAAATCACAAAACTGCAACTTACTTATTCCCCCATGCCTTGTGAGGGAATTAGAGGAGTGCAGTAGCTCACAAGGTTAGAGTTAATCTGAGTTAATAATCAGCAGTCTTGCATTTGAGATCTGTTGCTGCCATGTGGTAGGGTGAGTTCCCATCATAATTTCCAGCTCCTGTCAACCCAGCAGTTCGAAAGTGGAGGACTGTGAGCAGATACAAGAGTACCACTTCAGTGGGCACCTTCACAGGGACATGAAAGGAGACCCAATTGGGTGTCCTCCAGGCAAGGGTGAGGTTACTGGCAAATTCTTTCACCACTTCAATTCAGTGCTCCTGACATGGAAGTATTAGTACGCGGGATAACTCACTGGAGAAAATGATTGTAGTTGGGAAGCGTTAATGATAAAAGGAAACCAGGTAACCAAAGAACATGATGGAAGGACACCATCAAAGGTGACACCAGCCATAGCATGCAACAACTCAAAGAAGAAGTACCAGATTGGAAGACGTGGAGAAACCGGGCCCATAGAATCACCAAAAGTCAGACATGGATGGATGAAAGAGTGAGGGCCCTGGCTAATGCCATCCAGAAACCCAAACTATGGTTAAGATACATCGATGACACATTTGTGATTTGGCCCCATGGAAAAGAAAACCTACACAATTTCCTAACACATCTAAACAGCACACACCCCAAAATCAAGGCCACCATGGAAACGGAAACAAACAAACAACTACCATTCCTAGATGTACTAATCTACAAAAAAACAGATGGCACACTAGGACACACCATATACCAGAAGAAAACACACACCAACCGCTACCTCAATGCCCAATCCCACCACCACCCAGCACAGATAAACTCTGTGGCCAAATTGCCAGAACCAAACACCTGGCAGACAAGACACACATAAAGACTGAACTATGCACCCTGACTAAAGTACTGACAGCCAACGGCTTCCACAAAAGCAAAATTACAGGCCTGATGATGGCAGATGAGATTCTGCTGAAATGTTGCTACATCTTTAAAAGCACAACTATAATGACCTGGGAAAATACCCGAACAAAGCTGAATACCATACATATATATACCCGTGAAAACTTAAACACACACACACACACACACACACACACACACACACATACACACACATATATATATTCTGAGGTTCGTTTCGATGAAGGCAACGTTTCGATGAAGTCTCATTCATCATCTTCAGGCTTCTGTCTTCGGCTCTGTGCTTCTCAGAGTGATCACTATCTAGTTGCCTAGATACTGCCAATCTTACGTGGGAGAAAACCCAAATAACCAAAGATACACACACACACACACACACACACACACACACACACACACACACACACATATATATATATATACTGCCATAAGCTCAACCATAGAGATCTAACTATTTCTTTGTACTACATATCAATTAAACTGAATTTAATTAATTGAGTTGATATGACATACAGCATGTGAATCCAGCTACAATAATGGGATGGCCTTTCCCCCTGTATATAATGGAATAAACAGGTTTCCCCCTGCATTTAAAAGGAAAGTAACACCCTTCTCACTGCTTTGCTGTTTTCCAGGCACCAGTTCCTGATTTTTGACATAATTAGGACAAGATATATACATTACAGGCCATGAAAACCCAGTAGTGATTCATAGTGCTACATGCTGAGCTGAAAACATTCATTGTGGCCCATAACCTTCTCCATAAAACCTTCACAGAATTATTTCAGGAGAGATTTTATAGATTTTCCAGAGCAATTTTAAAGAACTATAAAGAGGCATCAATTGGCAAAAATAAAGGGAGCCATGAAAGTGAGTTTAATGAGTCTGAAAACATACTGTGCAGATGAGGCTTAATTCTCTGATACGAAGACAGTGGTGGGTTATAATCACGGCCCTTTTTAATGGGTCTGTGTAAAGCTTTTCATTCTGGGTTTTGCTTCTTCCTGACTTGTCTACTCTAGTGAAAAGAAAGACTGGGGGTGACATGACAGCAGTTTTCCAGTATCTGAGGGGCTGCCACAAAGAAGAGGGGGCCAAACTTATGTTCCAAAGCACCAGAAGGCAAGACAAGAAACAATGAGTGGAAATTAATCCAGGAGAGAAGCAACCTAGGACTAAGGAGAAATTTCCTGACAGTGTGGACAATTTATCAGTGGAATGACTTTTCTCCAAAGGTTGTGGGTGCTTTCAACTTTCATTTTTACTTTCACTGGAGGCTTTCAAGAAGAGATTGGACAGCCATTTGTCTAGAATGGCATAGGGTCTCCTGATTGAGAAGGGGGTTGGACTAGAAGACCTCCAAGGTCCCTTCCAGTTCTGTTATTCTGACTTTGTCCAGTTATGCCACCTACAACTGTCCAAGTACAGAAGTCACTTCCATCACAACTGGACAAAGAGAAACGGTTCATCTCAACTGGAAGGGTCAAAGCAGAGTGCCTGGCTTTTTCCATATTGCATTGCTACTTCCCTTGGAAAGAGTAAAGACCAGATATATAGCAATTATTGTATATTTTTCAAAACATCAATGTTTTTTTTGCTTCACACTTTGTGGTAGTTTAGAGCTTTGAGCCTCTCTGGTCCTTCAAGAAAGACTGAATTTCTGCCATTGCAAAGAACTGTGAGAAATAGATTAATGGCCTTCCACATCAGGATAAACAAGAAGGTATTTCTTGGACCTTACCTCAACTAAAATTCTGTGGTTATAGGCATTTCTCTCATTTAAAAAATTGCAAGGTTGTCTTGTGGGAAACTGCTTATGTCAAGCACAGTTCAAGGCCCGTTTAAAGCAAAAAAGAAGGGAAAGAAAAGAAGAAGGACAATAATCTCCTCACCCTAGCACTGATGGTGTTCCCTAGCTGGGTCATGAGAAGTCTGCAGGAAAACCACTGAGCTCAGAGAGCACCAAGGGCCACTTGTTTCAATCCGGAGCTAAAAATATTCTCCTTTATTGGTTAATCTCCTGAACCTTACAAGTCTTGCATGCTAATCCAAATAAGTATTACATATATTCATGTTATATTACACGATTATTTACTAACAGTTAAAACTGTTTACCGAAGGCCAAGGGGGAAAATATTACAAACTTGGACTTGTAATCCAAACTTCTACAAGAGTCTTTTAATCAAGCCTCGAGGGTAAGCCTGAATTAAAAGCAGCAGCATTCCATCTTAGTCATGTTTATGGGGGCTAATTTCAAAGCAATCAGCTTGTTAGTGGAGACACGTAGGATTTTAATTTTTGTTTAAGAAAGGATGATGGACTCGATTGATTATCAAGTGCCAAGAAACGGTCACCTTTGCATGCTATTAAAGCAAAAGTTACAGAGGAATTTTCTTAACAAAACCAGCTTTTCCTGAGAGAGAAAGAAAACGATCACAAGAGTTTTCTGACAGTTTTAAAACATAATTCTACAAATCTGTTATTTTAAAGTAGATTTGAAGGATAGAGGCAAGGATTTTGGACAGAGTTTAGGGAGACCTGAGTTTAAGTACAGAATACAGAACAGAAAACTGAATAACAGAGTTGGAAGGGGCCTCGGAGGTCTTCTAGTCCAACCGCCCTCAAGCAGGAGACCCTGTACCATTCCAGACAAATGGCTGTCCAGTCTCCTCTTGAAAACCTCCAGTGATGGAGCACCCAAGAACTTCTGGAAGCCAGTTGTTCCACTGGTTGATTGTTCTCTCTGTAGTGAAATTCCTCCTCGGTTGCAGGTTGCTTCTCTCCTTGATGAGTTTCCACCCGTTGCTTCTTCTCCTGCCTTTGGAGGGGCTTTGGAGGATAGGTTAAAATCCATCCTGTTACTGAACATTATTTTGGGCTGGTGTTTCTCTCTCAGTCCAGTGTACTCCACAAAGTTATTTTCGTGGGGGAAAAATTGGAAGCGGGAGCATCATGCAATCGATGTTGAATTCCTGAAGTGAATGCATAGCATCAATCCAATAAAATGCATTTATTTATGTGTAGCCTGTTTAGCCTATTTGCTAACACCAAATAAAGACAGACTGCTGAAGGCAGGGAGAATTTAAAACAGATTACAAGAAGCTTTAAAAACAACCCTTCGCCAGTGGTGGGATGCAAACTTTTTTACTACCGATTCTGTGGGCGCGAGCATCTGGCATTCAGGCCCACCTATCAAGTCCTTCCCAAGGGCTTGAGGTTGGCACGTGTGCCTGTCTGATGGTGTCAACGGTGTTGTCACTGCATGCAAGTTGTTCCAAGCAAAGCCGCCTTTTGCAAGTGACTAATTGTGGATTTGTCAATGCTGATGGTGTTCAAGTTAGAACAATTAATAAGTGGAACGACTTGCCTTCAGAAGTTGTGGGTGCTTTTAAGAAGAGACAGCCATTTGTCTGCAATGGTCAAGGGTCTTTTGCTTAAACAGTGGGTTGGACTAGAAGACCTCCAAGGTCCTTTCCAACTTATTCTGTTGCATGATGCTCCAGTTGTTTTGAAATTGTGCCGAAGGCACTTATTACTATTGGTTCTGACTTTGCTTCCTGCCGTTCTATTTCTATTTGCATTGTTATTATTACTACTTCTTTTCTTTTCTCTATTTGTAACAGGTTTCCCTCCCAGGTTATGTACACAGTCACTTTACCTGCGATCCTGAGCCGTGTGGAATTAAAGCTTACACTTTTGTTTTACTCAGCCTAATGGCTGTACTTGCATTATAATTGCTAAGTGATATTTGGTTTTAGCGCCATACATTAATCTTAAGAGACACGACCTTTGGAGAAATTCCACTTTTATTTCTGGTGATGAACTGCAGGGTAAAATTAAGGATTTTCAGGCAAGTCTATGGAATGAAAGTTAGCTAAGGAGAATGCACAATGTAGAATCAGCTCAATCTTGTGATGGGAAAAAAACAATGAGAAAATGCATGGTTTTTTTAAAAAAAAAATCCTCTCAAATGAATGGCCACACATCAGATTGGTGATTAAGCCATTGGGTGACTAATTCTGGAACAAAATGATCTAACCATCCAGATTGTGGTTGCCAGATGAAGTCCCATAGAACAAGATTTAAAGCAGGGGGAATCATGCCATGAGTGGAGCGGAGTTGGAAAGTTTTATTGCTATTTATTAATTAAATTTATTTGCTGCCCAACTTGAAATGAAAAGACTCTAAGAGGCTTATTTTATCTTTTTGTGAGGACATTATGCAAAACTTGTTTCTGTCTGAAAACTGAAAATAGAAGAGCTTAGAAGCAAAATCTAGACTGGTTTCAGATTGGCTCTTAGACCCTAATTAACTTCACTGATTTCAAATTTTGGCCCAATTCCTTGAAACGCGGAGCTGAACTCAATGGAGAAATGTCTCCTTCTGAATCTGTAAATAGGCAATTGTCTCTGCAAAGACAGAAGAAAAATACTGGTATCTAACCTACTGTAAATTATTTGTGTGAAACAATAATTAATGGTGTGAAATAATTCCCATAAAGATACTATATAAGATAGTTGGAGGGAAGAAAATCAAATATGCCTCACTATACTAAGTATGAGACAAGAATACAGGATGGAAATCCTCCACTTACAATCATTCATTTAGTGACCATTCGAAGTTACAGTGTGTACCCAGATCCTTTTGTGACCTTCTGACAAGCAAAGTCAACGGGGAAGAAATGTCTTACTTAGCAACAGAAATTTTAGGCGCAATTGTGCTCATTAGTCAAGGATTACCTGTATATGCAGTCCATATGACCCATCCATCCTTCCATCCTTCCTTCCATCCATACACACACACACACACACACACACACAAATAGAATAGATAGAATTCTTTTTTGGCCAAGTGTGATTGGACACACAAGGAATAACAAGCAATCGGCCATCACTCAAGATCAAGAAAAACCTGTGAACAATCAGAGGCGTTTTCACCATCATCTTTTGAGTAGTGATGGCTAGAATTGGACTCTCATGTTCTGCTGCATGTTCATAGTCTATGAAAAGTGGGCGAAGAGAGAAAATGCATCTCCCTAGAGGTGTTTGTAGATGAGCATTAGAAGTTTTTGGAACCTAAATGGAGGAGTTGGAATCCTTGGTGTTAGAGGAAGGACAGAGATGTAGCCAGTGTAATGGAAATGCCAAAGGTAATCTTGAAGTGGAGATTGAAATCAGGAAGGGGTTGGTAAGAGTGAGCGTTGCAGTAATGAGTTTCTTGAACTGTCCTTATGTAGACAGAATGAATGCATATTCAAGTCAGGAAGCAAATTGGAGCGAGGGCGAATTGGACATGAATGCCAATCGAGTCCCGGGGTTTTGTGTGAGATAAGCAGGTTGCTGAATCAGCTAGAAACCGTGACCAGAGAAACCCGCAGGAAAAGACGAAAACCCGCAGGAGCAACTCTTCCATCAAAACAGATTTCAATGGTTGTGGGACGATGATTGATGCATAATGTCAATCGATGCTCAGGGGTAAAAATGCTCCTCTGAAGCATTTTTGTATCCGGTTTTGTTTGCTACAATATAAAAAAAAAGATGTGGAGACTCTGGAAAGAGTGCAGAGAAGAGCAACAAAGAGGATTAGGGGACTGGCGGCTAAAACATATGGAGAATGGGTGCTGGAATTGGGCATGGCTAGTTTAGGGAAGAGAAGGAGTAGGGGTGATGTCATAGCAGTCTTCCAGTATCTGAGGGGCTGACACAAAGAAGAGGGGGTCAGCCTATTCTCCGAAGCCCCTGGAGGCAGGAGAAGAAACAATGGGTGGAAACTAACCAAGGAGAGGAGCAACCTAGAACTAGGGATTAATTTCCTGACAGAACAGTGGAACAAGTTATGCTCCATCCCTGGAGGTTTTAAAGAAGGGATTGGACAACCATGTGTCTGAAATGGTAGAGGGCATGGCTGTCAAACTTTCTGTGTCACGTTACTCTCATGTGATGTATCACAATGTTTGTGCCCTTTGCAGAGCTGCAGTGGGTGATGCATCCGGTCCACGGGCCACCAGTTTGACACCCCTGGTCTAGGGTTTCCTGCCTGAGCAGAGGGTTGGGCTAGATGACCTCCAAGGTCTCTTCCAACTCTGTTATTCTGTCATTCTGTTAAAGCAACTGTCCAGTGGCGATGGTCCTGTAGAGGGTGCTGTTAATCTGCAGGATTTCTTATGTTTGTGTCAAGCGATGGCCACCCCCAACCCATTTGCCTCTCAAGGGTGTGTGTGTGTGTGAAAGAACATCACGGATGCTACAAGGCATCAACAGAGAAAATGATGGCGCTTCTTTTCTAATAAGCAAGACCCGTATAATCCAAATATGTGCCTTCCCGAGGAAAACAAGCAGGAACACATCAGATTTATCACTGTAGGCTTCTGTCAACCTTTGGGAATAAAAAGCATAGAAAGTTGGGTACAGGAATTTATCCCCTGCATGGCTAATGGTGGCTATTGTACTGCAACATCATAATTTCAGTGATGTCATAACTCTGTAATCTCCCCCACCCACCCCCCCCAGAAAATAAATTGTTTTGGCTTCATGGGGGTCATTTTAGTGCAGAGGCTTTATCTTCCTTCTTTCTTTCCAGCATTTTTAATCTTCCTGTTTTTAAAGCCAATTAATCCTTTTTAGCTGCTTGGACTGTGACTGCCTTCCACCGCTCGTTTTCTTTGGGGCTGATTCTGGGCCTGTTTATTTGGATTTTATATTGCATTTTGATCATTAAAGTCTTGCATTTTTAATCTTTAATATGAGCTTTGGTTATCTAGTGAAAGCAAAACACCCAGAGAGTGGAGCCTTAAGCCAAGTTAAGACAAATAAGAAATTCTAGTGAAGTTTGGAAAGAAATTAGGGATATTACAAATGTGTTGATCAAGGAAACATAGAAGGGAATAGATTTCCTGCTGGTTCAGAACAAAAGTGTCCTTCAAAACATCCATTCTTTTGTCAGGATAAAATATGTTACCTTTCTCCTTCCTTCATTTTATTTATGGTGGCATGAAGATAAGACAAATCCCTCTCTCTCTCTCTCTCTCTCTCTCTCTCTCCAGCAAATGTTGCTAGACCTTGTAAAAGACACAATAGAAAGATTTGCCCTGTGCATCTCCCCTTCTTCAGTCCTCCATGGATTTATGGCAAAGCAACAAGGACCGAAGAAAAGTGACAGATGCCTGCATTACCAAGGGTACACTTTTTGTTTCTTTTTAATACAAAGAAAGGGTCAACGCTCAGGAAACCTGCTACGGTAGAGCGACCTTCAGGTGGTACCAGGCAAAGCTGACAGGAGGAGAAGCAAAATTGTTTAATGAAAAAAGGAAAAGAAAAGGATACAGTTGAGAAGGATTTTAAAACTGAATAAATAGATAATTAAAAGAGCTTGTGGGAGAAATAGACTTCACTAAGTAGAGCCAAGGCATGCTAGAGTCAAGACAGAAGACTTCAATGATTGCAGCATGAATGATGTATGATCACTCCCTTTCTTTTGGAGAACTTGGGCGCTACAGTCAGACAATATTCTACCTAAATGTAGCAATGTGATCTTCATTGTTTAGATGAGGTTGGTTTTTTAAATTCTTCCTTAATTCAGAGACTTCAGACCAAAGGTCAAGATTGCACACAACTTGACTCAAATTCCATTGTCTGAAATAGAAAGCATAAATACTCATAATTGACAGTGATGAGAAAAGCTCACCTTCAGAAGTTGTGGGTGTGCCATCACTGGAGGCTTTCAAGAAGAGATTGGACAGCCAGTTGACTGTAATGGAAGAGTGTCTCCTGTGTAGGAGAGGACCAGGTTGAGCCTGAGGGAGGGTTCAAATATGACATCAGTCCACATCCCTTCATGCCCACACATGAGGTCTAAGTCCAACCCACCCTGAGTTCCTTCTACCCTTATTTACCACCAATTTCCTTTGGCCATTAGTAGTTTAGATTCTTATAGAAAGCTTAAGCTTGCAACAAACCTTTATATTCATTTGAACGGCCTGGATCTTCTGATTTCCCTTGACACATGATTGCTTGAGCAGGCAATTGGATTAGAAGACTTCTAAGGTCCCTTCTGACTCTGTCGTGGTGTTGTTCTGTTCTGTTATCCTGTTATAAAAGGGTTTTCTTTTCTGGTACTCTTACACAGGGAGTGGCCACCCAATTAAAATGCTCCAGTCTTCATTCTGATGCTCCTTGTCACAGGACTGGGGCATGTTGAGTCAATGTTGACCCTGCAGTTTTCTTGGCAAGGTTTCAAAAGTGCTTTGTCTTGGCTTTCTTCTTCCTGTGGTTGAGTGAGAAGGACTGATCCAAGGTCATCCATCTGGCTTCATGACTAAAACTGGGCTAAAACTTGTATTCTGTCTTGGTTTCTACCCTGGAGGCTTCACCACTATACCAAACTGTCTATCTGTAGCACAGGATTAGGAAATCCACCTTCAACTTTTTCGTCCAGAATTTCAATTTCTTTCTCCTCCGAACCCAGTGGTTTCTGTGCTAAAGTAGGATTCTTTCCTACAGAGGTTCTCCATCATCCAGATTAGGGTGGTCTCAAAAGTGCTTCTCCAAAAGGCAACTGGACTTTCTTGGTTCTTACCTTTGAAAATGTTTCTCTTCTCACCCAAGAAGTTTGTTCACTTCTGAAAAAAGAAGCTTCTTTGGATGAGAAATGAAATGTTTTCAAGAAAAAACCATGGCAAGAAAGTCCAGTTGCCTTTTGGAAAAGGGATAGGACTAATTCCATTTAGAGCACTGAAACAGGTCCCTTAGACCAGTGGTCCTCAGCCTTTTCTTCACCGTGAACCTCCTTAAAATACATTTTGTGGGCATGGAAAATGGCCACGGATCCCCAAGACTTAAATCTTAACTCCAGGTTTAAACAATAACATTTCTTCAGACCTTTGTGTACTCCCTGTGATGACATTCACAGTTGAACCTCTGCCTTAGACCATGAAGTCCAACCCTCCCTACACAGGATTCCAAACTGAAGCTTGCATTATGCTGATGGTGATCTGGCTTCTCTTCAACACAACCAATGAAGAGAGACCACTACTTTGGAGGGAAAATGAAACTAAGGCCAAACATATTTCTTCCTCTAATTTCCCACCATGATTTAAAGCTCACTCTTGGAATAATGGATTAATTTCTAGTTCACTGACCCCTTCTTTACTGATTTTTTTCCACTGCTTTAATTATAATTCTGCTTCTTATTTCCGTTCCATTACTGCTCACTGCCTCCGACACTATTTTTATTGGAAAAGTAGAAGGTAGGTCCATGTAACAAATATGCATAAAATTGGAGGGTACATCCAACAGAATGGCATAGAGGCAATTGGAATTCTCAACTTTATATGGCATTATTTAGCATTTGAAGAGAATAAGGTGCTAGTTCAGTTTTTGAAGGCACTTTTGCCTAATATGAAATCACTCTGTTGCAAATAACTAAAATACCTCTGCATTTTAAAGAAAGTTAAATGAGATTTTAATGTTAATAGATAGTTAATGGATTTTTTTCTGCTGACTAATACAACTCTGGTAGACAATATCAAACTAATGGTGGCACCACGCAAACCTACTTTTAGCCATTTCAGTTAAATTAAAATCTCATTCAAACATAAAAAGAAAATGTTGTCTTTGATGCCAGGTGAGAAGATGCAGTCAGAAGGTTAAAGCTGTTACTCTGAAGATGCTACAGTTTCAAGTAATGTGCATTTCCCCCCAACTTTATAACTATAACCAATGATTCATTTCAAAGTTGTTACCAGAGATTGCAGGGAAAAGTTGGAATGGTGTTCTCACTTAACCCAAAAGGAGAGTGTGTGACTTGAAAATCAAACTGGAAGGAGCAGTTGGGAATTCTGGAAGCGTGGACCTTTTTCATGAGTGCAAAGTTTTGTTCTGAACGCATCCATGTTTACCAACACCCCCCTCCCCACACACACACTAATTCAACATTCTCCATTGAAGGATGATGATAGAAGCCAGGATGATCCCATCAGATTGCCTCTAAATATTCACGAAATTATGCAAATTTGCATGAGACCTGAGACTCTATGCACAGCCGTGCCATTTTTGGTTTCAAAGGTTTAGCTACGGAGTAGCAAGAAGGGGAGCTGCAATTTAAATATCATTCTGCTTGCTTTTGTTGTTGTTGATATTATAACTCTGGATTAGGAAACCTGCCTGACTGTCCACTCTCCCCCTCCCATTCAATAATTTTCTTTTGCGAGACATTTGAGGATTTTCTGTGGCCAATCAACAGAACAAGCATCTAAGTTGCAAGTCTTCTCTCGACTTTTCATTACATAACCCAGTCATTTCCCATTTGACTTTATTTCACAGTTGATTTGCAGTAGCATGAAGGGTTTTCATATCTGATAGTGGGCACTGACATTACGCATTCCACAGGATTGGATAACCAGTGAGCAATTTTACATTTGGTCGTTGATAGCCTGCGATGTGATATTTAATATTTGACAGTATTTTGCAGCTCACATGTTAGGAGACATATCTTCAATGTCTGCAAAAATAATTTTAACCAAGGGATGCCACTTTGGTCTTCAGAATAAGATTTAAAATTACAATTTCATACTTAAAAATAAAATCCCAATCCCAAATCTTGGGAGAATATAGACCACGTTGAAAGATGATGATGATACAGAATAATAGAGTTGGAAGGGACCTTGAAGGTCTTCTAGTCCAACCCCTTGCTCAAGGCAGGAGACATCAAAACCAACCCAGACAAATGGTTGTCTAGTCTCTTCTTGAAAATCTCCAATGATATTTCTCCTGGGTTGTAGATAGATGATGGATACATAGATGTGTGTGTGTGTGTGAGAGAGAGATGGATAGATGATGATAGATAGATGATAGGTAGATAGACATATATTTGTTTGCACTATTTGATGCAGCATGGAACATAATTGTAGATAGGATTAGAGCAAAGAAAGGCAAATGAAATAAACAGAAATTGCAAAAAGGTAAGAAATTTAACTCAAATACTCATTTGATTTGATCTCCTTGATTACTGAAATCAAGATACCAATTTTCCAGACACAAATAAATTCATTATAATTCCTAACAGACTGCAGGAAACCAACATGCTCAAATTGTGTTGATAAGCAGTTGTAAGGTTCACTTTTTAAGGTGCCATTCATTTTTAATGCAAAGCAAGTGCCTAGAAGATGATTGCTTTGTATTAAAAGCGTAGACAAGAGCAACTAAGATGATGAAAGACCTAGAGACAAAAACACATGAAGAACAGTTGCAGGATTTGGGTCTGGCCAGTCTAGAGAAAAGAAGGACTGGGGAGAGGGGACATGTTAGCAGTCTTCCAGTATTGGAGGGGCTGCCACAAAGAGGAGCGGGTCAACCTCTTCTCCAAAGCACCAGAAGGCCAGACAAGGAATAATGGATGGAAACTCACCAAGGAGAGAAGCAACCTGGAATTAATTAATTAATTTTATTTATTTATTTTTGTCAATTGCTTACTTATAATAGGTAAAAGTAAAAACATAGTTATGAATACATGGATACATATAAGAAAAAATAAAAATAAAAGAAAAATAGGACAGGGACGGTAGGGACATTGGTGAGCTTATGCACGTCCCCTACAGACCTCTTAGGAAAGGGGTGAGGTCAACAAAGTTTTGGGGGTTTGGGGAAAAAAAACCACAGAGTCAGGTAGAGTATTCCAGACATTGACCACTCTGTTGCTGAAGTCGTACTTCCTGCAATCAAGTTTGGTGTGGTTAACCTGGAGTTTATATCTCTTGTTTGCTCTTGTGTTGTTATGGTTGAAGCTGAGGTATTCATTGACAGGTAGGACATTTCAATGTATGATTTTATATACTATACTTAGATCAGACCAAAGACGGCATAGTTCTAGATTTTCTAGGTCTAGAATTTCGAGTCTGGTGGCATAAGGTATTCTTCAATGAGTAGAGGAGTGGAGAACTCTTCTTGTGAAATATTTCTGGACTTTCTCAACTGTGTTAATATCAGATACGTAATATGGGTTCCAGACTGATAAGCTGTATTCAAGTATTGGTCTAGCAAATGTTTTGTTTGCTCTGGTTAGTAATGTAATATTGCCAGAGAAAAAGCTATGTAAGATTAGATTAACAACTCTTAACGCCTTTTTGGCTATGTAGTTACAGTGGGCTCTAGCACTTAGGTCATTAGAAATGAGTACTCCAAGGTCCTTGACAGAGTTTGGATCATCAACAAGGTCTTGACTATTAAGGAGAAACTTCCTGGCAGTGTAGTCATTTAACCAGTGGAACATCTTGCCTTCAGAAGTTGTGGGGGCTCCATTATTGGAGGTTTTCAAGAAGAGACTGGAGAGCCACCTGTCTGGAATGGTATAGGATCTCCTGCTGGAGCAAAAGATTGGACTAGAAGACCTCCAAGGTCCCTTCAAACCACACTTCTTTCTAGCGCTGATGATGTTACCTAGTTGGGTAATGAAACATCTGCAAGAAAACAAGGTAGCTCAGAGAGCACCAAGGATGTCTCATGTTTGTTAGTGTTTTTGTGTTCAAGCCAGAGGATGCATTGGCAGAGGGTTTCCTTGCCAAAATCCAAGGTGGAGATCTTAGCTCAAAACTTGTCATAACTGAAATGACAGGAGACTTGTGGCTCCTGTAAAGTGGCAAGATTAATTGCAGGCTGATAAGATGATATCTGAAGCAAGGTGATCAAAAGAACCAGAGGGGATGTCCATGCTGATTAAGGGAGATGTCTCCCCTGAGCTGCCATCTTTTGACTACAGGCCTTTCATTCAGATGCATTTTCACTGAGTGGAATTCTTAATAATGAGCTCAAATATATTCTTCCCTACATACTGAAGCAATGGCAGGATGTATGGATCAACTGTCATGTGTTTCCTGTTGAATTTATGTTTTACCGGCAAAGACATAAAGAGAGACTAGCATAGTTCTATTTCAAGCTATTTAGCTCTCGTCGGCTAGCCATCCCCTTCTGGGATTCAAACCCAGGCGACTTGCATATTAGGTAGATGTATTAACATCTCTAAGTCACAGGCTCTCCTCCCTTTGTTGGCTACACAAGGGAAAGATTCAGTGTTTTTTTTTGTCAAGGCAACCTGGTCTATCCAATTATGGAAAATGGAAGCAATATGCTCCATCCCATAATTAGGTAGATCAGGTTGCCCTGACAAAAAAAACCACTTGTTATGTATTTCCTTCAAGTCAGCGTAGTTCTTTTGGCTTCACTGGAAATGGGCAGCAGAGGAAAAATGTCAACTGCATATTGCAGAGCTGAGAGGAGCCCAAAGGAAAAGAAATTATACTATCAAGGAGGCTTTCGCTGCCCTTGGCCCTAGTCAACTGAACAATGGCCGAGGATTTCCCCAAAGGTTTAAGGTGAGCAGCTGGGGACAAAACCTCCTGCTGCATTCGGTCCTGCATTTAGCACCGGACATGCGAATGTGGTCAAGAAAAGCTGCTGACTCTCCCCTTTCTCAACTTCTAAGATTTTTCACCCCCTAATATCTTAGGTCATTTTGTGCCTAGTGACTTGACAGCATCTTCTGGAGTCATCCAACTGTCATTGTACCAAACTACCAGAAATAACAGCAGGGTTTTTTTTATATCAAATTAGTGAAGACTGAGTGATGTTATGATGATTTTGGAAGATAGCAGTGAGGATGGCCTTAATGTTAAAAATTGCAGATTTTTGCAGAGAAAAAAAAAAGCCCTATTCCATATAATTTGAGCTGGGGAAGGAAGACTAAAGTCCAATCAAGTCAAGACCAAAGTATGCCAGCTACTCTTTCTGGGGAGAAGAAACCTCTGTGATTTCCTCACAATATAATTGTAGCACAGTCCAGTAAGGCTGTTCCCATTGTAGGCACAGAAATTGAGCCCTTAACACAGAAACTGACTGTCCTTTGGAAGGACAGATCCTGAAGCTGAAGCTCAAATACTTCAGCCACCAAATGAGAAGAGAGGACTCCTTGGAGAAGACCCTGGTGTTGGGGAAGATGGAAGGTAAAAAGGAGAAGGGGACAGAAGAGGAGGAGATGGTCAGATGGTGTCATTGACACAATGAACATGGACTTGGGCAAACTCTGGGAGACAAAGGGGAGGGCAGGGAGGGACTGGTGTGTTGTGGTCCACGGAGTCACAAAGAGTCAGATATGACTTGGAGACTGATCAACCACAACAACACATTGACACTCCTATGTTGCAAATATGACTTATCTGGGAAGAGTCTAATCTCAGAATATCATATTCAACATAATTTAAGGTTGTTAGTGTCTGGATATATGCATCCACGATTGATGTTTCAAGTGATCCTTTTATTATCTGTAAATATAATGTATATGAGTGTGTGTGTGTGTGTGTGTGTTTATGAATGTATGTATGTATGTATGTATACACATACATACATACATACATACATACATACATACATACATGCAGGTCTTGGCATGTTTGGGTCTTTTCCCATGTAAGATTGAGAGTATCTTGGCAACGTTTCAATGAGGTCCCACTCGCCATCTTCAGGCTGGTGCTTTTGGCTTCATGCTTGTGTGAGCAAAGCGTGATCGGAGCTGCCATCTCCCTATATATGCCGTCTCCCTATATAGGGAGACAGCAGCTCTGATCACGCTTTGCTCACACAAGCATGAAGCTGAAAGCACCAGCCTGAAGATGGCGAGTGGGACCTCATCGAAACGTTGTCAAGATACCCTCAATCTTACACGGGAAAAGACCCAGACACGCCAAGACCTTCATACCTGTACCTGTGAAAATCTACAAAAATGTATGTATGTATGTATGTATGTATGTATGTATGTATGTACCGTGTTTCTCACATAATAAGGCCGGGCCTTATTTTTATTTTTTTTGACACCCGAAAAAATGGCTAGGCCGTCTTTTCGGGTGTGACTTAATTCCCCCCCCCCCTTGCATCCTCAGGTGGGCAGGCGGCAACAGCTTGGATGTTCAGGAGACCTTCCGCCACCCTTGCTTTCCCTTCTCCCTTGCTGCCGCGGTGTTAGACCAACGGCCCAGCATTTGGCACAGCCACGTGTGGCCAGTCAGGGCTCCTCCCTGCAACCGGAGCCCTGATCATCCCACCAGGGCCACGCCGGAGCCGTGAGGGCTGGGCAGAGCTGGGAAAGCGAGCTGTGGGTGTTTCCTGGCTCTGCCCAGCCCGCACGGCGCTGGTGCGGCCCTGGCGGGTTGAGTGGAGGGCCCCAGCGGGGAGGCGCTCACTGCCTTGGTGAGAGCTCTGCCGCCGGGCAGGAGGGCCCACCTGTCAGCTGTGCTGGGCGCCCCAGGCGAAGCGCGAAGAACTTATCAACCACCCAGCTCCAGCAATGAGCATGGAGAGAAGCAAGTAATTGAGAAATGTGTCCATTTTCTTCACATAATTTTATCAATTCCTCATATAATTGGGGGGGGTTTATTGTCTATTTCCTGAACCAAATCAGAAAATAAAAAATAAATTTCAACTCCTGACCTTTTATACTTTGTTTTATTTTTTAGAGTATTTGATCATCTCTTCCTTTATGCTGATATTTCCTCCCTGCCCCCGGAAGCAATCTACCTTGCATTAAATAGAAAATAAACTTTGCTTCAACTATTCACATTCTCATCATTCAAACCGTCCACACTTTTTAGTATGCACTTCCCTGAATCCAGGCATTAATGGCAAGAAACAAGCCCAAAAAACTCTTGTTGGACTCATTATCTCTTTTTCAAGAAGCATCTGCAGGAAGGAAGAGACAGTCAAGCACAGATAATGGACATGAAATCTCTGTTGCTCCAGTGGATTAAATGACAGGCAAATTGGAAGGCAATATTTTGAGGGGGGAAAAAGACTGCACTCTGCACAGTCAAAGTAGACAAAAGCAGATTCATGGTGTGTATCATCAACGCACACTGGGTGCCCCGGAAAGTAAGTTGTGGTTGCAGGCAAATATTTCGGCACCCCTCCTGAAATGGTGTGTTTAGATTAATTTTGATTAATGAACAGAAGCTGACCCAAAATTAAACTCAGCACCTTTTGGCAAATTTGAATGCATAATTAATGGGCAATGATTTACAGATCCCAAATAAGAAAACAGTTTGGACTTCTGTCCAATCAGCACTTGGAACACCAGCCTTGGTGGAAATAATTTTACTCCGAGTCGAGTCTTGTCTTCTTGCGTTAGGAATGTCTTTTTCCATGCTTCCTTGACACCAGGGGACCATGGAAGTCCCAACCTCCCAACCTTTCGAACTGGATCAGGGTCCTCATAAGCAAGTGACCATGACTTTTGAACATGTGTCTCAGTCCATGAACTAAAGTAGATCCATCTTCAGATTTGTTTTGTTAATAAGTCAGAATAAAAAAAATTCAGAATAAAAGAATAAGAGGGTTGGAAGGGACTTGGGAGGTCTTCTAGTCCAACCCCCTGCCCAAGCAGGAGACCTCATACTCTTCCAGACAAGTGACTGTCCAGTCTCTCATTGAAAACCTCCAGTGATGGGGCACCAATAACTTCTGTCATTTGTCACGGATGGATTTAGATGGATGAATCACTGATTCAGTGAAAGCTTATTTGTTGACCAGCTGATGATCTGGAATTTGAGGACTTGCAAAATCTAAAGACAATTCTCTTCTCCACTGGACCACGTTGCCTACCTTTGCTGCTCCAGAAGCCAGCTTTCTTATTAATTGAGATTTTAAATGAGGATCTCCATAGATGATAACTCACAGCAAAATAAAGCTTTTCTCTTGACATTCATTCCATATTTAGGAGAAAGATGCACCTATCGGACACACAACTGAGTTCCAAATTTTTGTATCCCTCGGAAGCATACCTGTTGTCTTTATGGCTACATCTAAACTCTAAAGGATGAAAAAGTGGATAGTAAGTATCACAATGATGAAGATTCAAGAAGCAGCAACATTCTACTTTCTGCCCTCAATATGGTTTTGACTGACAGGCTCACCATCATTTTAATGTACAGGCTCACCATCCAGAATGCTTTGCCAGATCTGAGTTGTCCAGACTTTGGTTACCTCTTCACTTCATGATAATTAAGTCAAAGGATGTCATGTTAAGCAGGTGCAATGTTTCAATGAGAGACGAAAAGAAAACTAGATCAAACGTATCTACCTTAGCTTCTGATATGGTGCAGAAGGTCTACTTCTATGGGCTGATAATGTTTCCTTAAACACCACCCTGTCTCCAGGAAGCAAGAACTGGAAACGTGAGTTGTTGAGGTAGCATAAAACAAAGATCAGCCAAACCACATACAGCATCACATGGTTTTCCCTTGGTTAGTATTCAAAGCACATTAGATAATTTGAGCATCATAAATAAGGCACCATCAGTTACACATTCATCTTCTTGTATTCATAAATAGATAGTAAATATATCCTTCAACCTAACTGGAATTCCATTATCTGGAAAATAGTGGTATCAGCTGATCACTTCAATTGCATTAGTCCAAGAACAATTATTGAAAATCAAAGTTATCCTATTTTATTAATGTAGAAGGATTCAGAAAACCAGAGGTAAGGCAGGGAATGAAGAAACAGGTGACTATGACACCAACTGATGCCAAATCTCTGTTGAAAAAGCATTTCTTGTCTTGCCTTTCCCTTGCCAATGTCCTTTTTTAAAAAGACCAGAACTTGCACACAACTATATAACTGCAAGTACAGTTGTACCCAAGTTGTGCAAAACAACAGGGGTGTATGATTCCACCCAATTTCAGGTCAAATTTGAGCTGCAGGATGATCAAGATCTGATTCAAAGGCAAAACATTTTTAATTCATCCCTTTGGGCCATAAACTACAGCAGAGAAGTATTAAAATGTCAGCACCTGTTTCATTTGGGTGGCGGGTGACAGAATGAGATGACAAGAACTGGGATAATGGACTTTTTAAGAAGACATACTTGCCAAGATCCAGCTCAATAACTTTAAGTGTTTCTTCACAACAGATTATTGGTATATTCCCATGGCACCTCTTTACCAAGGATGGCAAAGGAAACTATTTAGCAAACAGCCGGTAAGGAAGTTGTCCTGAATGAATGAAGACGGTGCTGTCCAACTCAAACAGTAAGCATTTCTGCTATTTGTTGATCTGGGCTATTAAACTTGTCAGAATGGCTGGCTTGTGTTGATACTAATTATATATTACGTTGCATCAATGAACTGCTAAAAAAAATTGTTCATATATGGAAGGAAAGACAAACCAAAGTTTGAGACACCGGAAAGTTAATGAAGTTTATCGAATCTCTCATTCTGAGGTCCCCAATGCAATTTGGTGCCTGAATCAATTTGAGGATTGAGTTTGAAGATAGCTCCAGATGATTTATGAACAAACAAAGAAGCAAACAACATGGTAATCCAATATTTACAATTTTAGATCCCTGGGTTGTTAGAACTGGTTCATTTACACTTGTTCTATAATTCATATTGTTTAAGCATTTTAAGCTGATCGTTAAGGCTGTCCCTCATCTTATGCTAATTGCAGCATCTATTCAAGAGTCTTTGCTGAGGTTTGCTGACTCGGCAACATATTTCATGTCCTAATTTGATTTGCTAGTTTGTTTTCAACTCAATGCAATATGATTACCCAGTCATCATGCCTCAGTGACAGATGCAATTCTGGCTTAATGGGAAATGAATGCAATCTTGGGCAGGTTCATGTTACACCTTAAACTGCAACATGACTCATTGGGAGAGAGGATTGGTTGGTTTTTTTGTGTTGGTTTTTTTTTTTTTTCTGAGATGTTCCAGCTCAGCTAGTTGTATTTTATTTAGCAAACTTGGCTTAGTGGGAAACAAACATTGTCAACTGGCTCACTGCATTTAACAGAATAATAGAATAAACAGAGTTGAAAGAACCTTGGAGGTTATCTAGTCCAATCCTTTGCCCAAGCAGTAGACCGTATGCCAATGGCTGTCCGGTCTCTTCTTAAAAACCTCCAGGGATGAAGCACCCACAACTTTTGAAAGCAACTTCTGTTCCACTGGCTAATTGTTCTCAATGTCAGGAAATTTCTCTTTAGTTCTAGGTTTCTCCTTGGTTGTTTTCTATCTGTTGTTTCTTGTCATTGCCTTCAGGAGCTCTGGAGGAAGAGGCTGACTCCCTCTTCTTTCTGGCAGCCCCTCAAATACTGGATTACTGCTCTCCTGTCGCCCCTTTTCACTCCAGGTGGAGCTCTGCTTTGAGATAGGATAATGGCATCTATGTTTGTAACATCTTAGTGTACTTAAGATTTGCCTTCTAGAGAGGAAGAGAAAAGAGAAACAAACATTTTTCTCGTCCTTTTTTTTAAAGTGCCTGAATTAAGGGAAAGCCAATCATTTTCATTGCTGCACTCTGACAGAAAATAGTCCAACGTTCATTTAATCTTTATGCTGTTAATAAATTTTCCTGAAGCTACATTTGCTGTAATTACAATTCTGATTATACTGAATATTTCCATAGTTTTGATGGCTTTGTAAATCATAACCAGCTGTTTCTGTTCTGCTGAATGACATCTTCACTTGGTAATTTAGTTGCACTGTATAAAATGACTAAATGACAATATAATTAACATTTATGTGGAGAAATCCACTGGATAGTAAATAACTGTAGAGTTTATGAATAGCCAGTTTGTGCTGCCTTCCTCCTTGCTAGAGCAAAAGCTTTTTTGCAACCCATCCTAGAATGACAAAGCTCATCCTCAGCTGAGGCCATGGACCGTTTAGTAATAAATTGGTATGAAACATGAACTGAGAATATACAAAGAAGCTCCGGATTGGTTGGACTTTGTACGACCACTGAAGGACAGGGCAAAATACAGGGAGTTCTTGACTAACGACTACAATTGTTTTTGTTGTTAAGTCAAACATTTGTTAAGTAAGTTTTGCCCCATTTTATTACCTGTCTTGCCAGAGTTATTAAGTGAATCACTATAGTTGTTAGGTTAGTCACACGGTCATTAAGTGAATCCAACTTCCCCATTGATATTGCTTGCCAAAAGGTCACAAAAGGGGGAATGACTCAACCATAGGGCTCTGCGACCGTCGTAAAGGCTTCCAAATCTCATTATTTCTCTTTCTTTCATTCTGTTCCTCATACATAAGCTGTTGCCATGCGCTGGCTCTGCACCCCGAAGCCCCCTTGCTCAGTCGGGGGGCAGGTCCCTGTTATTAGAAGCTGGAGATTTGTCAGAAGTCTGATTAACTTCTCCCACCTCTCCCTGCTGATTTAATGTTCTCCGACGTGGCCTTGATTATCCACATAAATGGTAAGTTTATGTTTATGATTATGGAGAAGCTTGGAGTGCCCTGTAGCAATCAGTCATTGGATGGCAGTTTTAGGACAGGTATTTCATTCTGTGTACATCAAATAGGAAGTTAAGGAAGCTTACAAGATAAAGTACTATACTTATACATAGAAACACACACACACACACATACATACACACATACATACAATATACATATGTGTGTGTGTGTGTGTGTGTGTGTGTGTGTATACATATATATATATATATATATATATATATATATATATATATATATATATATATATATATATATATATATATGTTTTCTGAGGTTCTGGGTATTTGTATGTGGATCTTTGGTTGTTCGGGTTTTCTCCGCGTAAGATTCAAGTATCTAAGCAACGTTTCGATGAAGTCTCATTCATCATCTTCAGGCTTCTGTCTTCGGCTCTGTGCTTCTCAGAGTGATGTGAGATTGCAGCTGCTTCTTCCTTTTAACTGCTAGTGGGGGTGGGACTTGATTGGGTGGGGCCTCCAGCCAATCAGAACACGGCCAACCCCCCAACCAATCAGAACACAGCCAAACCCCTACCAATGAGAACACACCCCACCCAATCAGAACACAGCCACGCCCCACCCAATCAAGTCCCACCCCCACTAGCAGTTAAAAGGAAGAAGCAGCTGCAATCTCACATCACTCTGAGAAGCACAGAGCCGAAGACAGAAGCCTGAAGATGATGAATGAGACTTCATCGAAACGTTGCCTAGATACCTTGAATCTTACGCGGGAGAAAACCCAAACAACCAAAGATCGATCGATCTATCTATCTATCTATCTATCTATCTATCTATCTATCTATCTATCTATCTATCTATATATACACACACACACACACACACACACACACACACACACACATATTTGGCTGAAATTATATGCACATACACTTCAGGCAAATCAGTAACAAGCCAGACTCTTTTCTTGTAACCACTGTACCATTTCAGTCAAATTAAGGGACTCAGCCTTGTCAGATTGATTTGGGGCCTGATTTAAGTAAGCTTCATTTGCCTGAAATCAATTATGTTAAACAAGATTTACTTTGGAGAAGAAACATTTTGAAGGAGAACTGAGCTTGATGCTTGCATTAGTTGAAATATGTGTTGTGTGCAAACACAAATCAAATGAGTTTTCCCATAGAGTTGGCCCTAGGAAAACAAAAGTAATTGCTTTCGATATCATATCACAATGGATACTTCCAACTATTCTCCTTGAATTCTTAGGGCAGGTTTTATCGGTAACACTGAATTGCACTCAAGGCCACCCATTCACCTACCATTTCAGGTAAGGTGGAGGGATGGCCCCTTAGCCACCAGTAAATTAAGACTATATGAAAAGTTACTTTTTGAAACTTTAGAGACAATGCAAGGATCTGTAATGGTCTGTTGTGGTTCGCCGGCAGCAGGTGCGGATGGCTGAGGTCTTGGGTGAGGGCCCTGCGTGTCATGCAGGGATGGGGTCAGGACCATCAGGGAGTGGAATGCTGCCTTCAGAGATTGTGGAGGCTGGCAGCAGTGAGGAAGAGGCCCCCGAGGAGCCCAGTGTGTGTGCGCATAAGTCTGCTTGTAGGAAAGAGCAGCTGCTGCAGCACAGGTGACTCAGGAGTAAGGCTGCAAGGTGATGGCCCCTCCCTTAAGGAGTAAAAGCCATCCCTCAGAGGTGGAATTCTTTGCAGGAAGCAAAGAAGTTCTTGCACTTGAAGTCTTGTGGAAGTTTGGACTATCCTGGTTTGTGTTTGGAGACTTTTGGTTTTGATTATTTTCTTGCAATTTCATCTGGCGTTCTTGGCAGCCTTGCACAACCTTGGCAAGGCTTGTTCTTATCTGGGACAATTAGTTTTGAATAGCGTTTTACTGTGAATGAACGGAATTCACAGTGAAGCATTAAAGAGGTTTTGCTTTTATCTCTGTTTGGTGTTTGCTTTGAACGAAGCTTGGGTCAGAACATGGTCCTACAACACAGAAAATAAAGCAGAGCTGATTAATCCTTACAGTTAAATCAAATCTTTATCATGGTCATAGACCAGCATAAGAAGGGTGAATACAAACAATAATTTTAAAAACTAAGATAAAATAAAATATACAAAGTTATTCTTTTAGAAAATATATAAATGATAAAACCTATAAAAAGGCATAAAAATACACAGCACTTGCACATTCCTATCAAAGGAGAAACAGTGTCTTCTGTGGCCTGGGTAGAACTTTCCAAATGTAACAATTGGACAACTTTTCTTTTTCAGTCAGTGTTGTGTTCTTATTTTGTAATTTCCTAATAATTCCTAATTCTATAATTTTGTCATATTTTATCTATACCTTAAATTATTGTATTTTATTCCAATTCCATTTAAAATTGTATTTTATGCAATTCCATTTTAAATCACTTTTATTAAATTTTAGTAATAATTTATTTCTGGAATTCTGCACTTTGATATGTCCCAAGGGCTAATCAATAAAGATTGAACTGAATTGAATAATAATGCATAAATAGGGGGCAGTTTGCTATCTCATTCCAACCCCAAATCCCAAGGTTGAGGAAATTAAGGTTTGGCTGGACTGAAGGAAATCTATAAGCATAGTCTTTTGCAAGCAGAGCTCACCAGCTTAACTCAACCTGGCTGATGGTTTTCATGGGATCTTCTTCAGCTTGGGCAACCCCAGAGGTGTGGGACTTTTAACTCACAGAATAACAGAGATCTTCTAGTCCAACCCTCTGCTCAAGCAGAAGACCCCCCTATCATTCTGGACAAATGACTGTCCAATCTCTTCCCTAAAAACCTTCAATGAGGAACCACCCACAAGTTCTGGAGGCAACTTCTCTTCCACTGGTCAATTCTTCTCACCATTAGAAAGTTTCTCCTTAGTTCCCGCTTGCTTCTCTCCTTGATGAGTTTCCATCCATTGCTTCTTCTCCTGCCTTTGGGGGCTTTGGAGGGATGGTCCACCTTTGGAGGATGCCCACGTTGAGAAAACCTATTTTTTCATATTGGCAAAATAATACAGTAGCCGGAAGCGCAAGAGGTGGAACATTAGCAGGAATGATAAAAGGCAGTCTTCTTCCAAGTTCTACTGTAGACAGCCATTTATGGTATAAAAGTTACTAGTGATGGTGTTTTTCTTCTTTTTTTTAAACAAGTTTTATTCAGTTTTCCATATTTTAACGTCTCTTTTTAGTGAACAGCATGATTACAGGTTTCACATATACATACAAATATGACCGTGGTTATATATTCAATGTTTATATCCGATTCCTTATCTTAACAGTGCTTTTATACATTTTCTATTTTATTGTATTATTCCAAATATTTATCTCATTATTTAATTCACTTATGATAACTTCATAATCATTATACTTTAGTTCTTTTAACTGTCACATTTGTATATTTCATCTTAAATTCTAATTTAAAAAAGACACTTCTTCTATAAATTGGTTTCCCCCCTGAAATCTCAATATAAGTGCGCCACCTCTAAGTTATAAGTTCATTTATTTTCACCCCTTTTAAATCTCATTAAAACATTTAACATTATTACCTAAAACATTAAACTTAATAATCCCTTTAAAACTACATAGCATATATACATCAGATTCTGTATGATTTTTCTCCTTTTAAATTTCATTAAATTTGCCCCCCCCCACAAAAAGGACATATTAATCTACTCATTCAAACATTAAAACAATCCTAAGCCCTAAAGTTAATTCCATTTCAGCTCTCCTCCTATATCATTTCATTTATTTCCATATATTTAATACACATGTTCCATTAATTATTCTATTCATATTTAAACCAAAAAAAGCCAACATTCCAATCTTAAAAATATTTCAATATATCTAATATACTTATTCCATTATTTGTTACAATTATCTCTCTACATAAAGAGGAAGAGCATTAGATTCCCCTATCCAAAAAATAACAATTCTGTTTTGCCATCTAGTCAGTCTTTTTGTCCCTATTTCATAACTATAAATTTATTTATATTACCCCTCAATACCTTGCAGAATCACCCATTATCTCTGTGTCCAATTAAGGATTTCCCCATTTTTTTACAATTCCCATATTTCTTTGTTTACAAATCCTGTTTCTTGTCCCTTCTTTTCCCTGTCTTTCCTCCTTTGTTCTTTCACTCGTTTTTATCCCCTCTCTGTTTATAGCTTTCTTTCGCCCTTCCTTTCTGCTGACTCTTTTTCCCTTTTTTTTAATTTTTTGGATATTCCCCTTTTTATTTAATTTCTTAAATCTCCTGCATTTATTTCCAACTCTTTTCTTCTTTCTTTCAAGAGTTCTTGGTTCTCGATGATCACTAAAGATGGTCTTGTCGATGATTTGCTCCACCTCCTTTTCTGCCTTTTGTCTTTGTTGTTCAAATTCTGCTGTCGCGTTTTCAATAAATTTTAAAGCAAAGCCCAGCGATTCACCTTCTTTGTTACAATGTTTCAATTTTTCAAAGTTCTTGCTTTATTGTATCAATTTCCATGCAATTTCAAGAAACAAGAGTTTTTAAAAAGAAAAACAAGTTGAGTTTAACTGAAATGGCACTCTTTATTATGCTAAGTCTTCACCTTCTCTTTTCTTTTTTCTTCTCTATTATTCAGAGCTTTTTAAACCACAATTTTCCAACAAGAAAAAGATCAAATCCAATTGATGTTAAATTTCCTCTTTAACAGTCTATATTTCAGCTTTATTAGTGCCAATATAAAATCAAAGTATACTTATCCAAGTTGATTATATAGTTCCTTCTCCAGCTTCTACTTTTTGTGGTTTTGAAGCCCTGATGCTATCAAAAGCAATTCACACCTTTTTTTTCTCTCTTTCTCTTCACAGCTTAGATCCTTTCTTTGAAATGCTAATCCTGGGGCTATCTTCCATTTGATTATATTGTCCCTTTCCTCCTGCTGTTCACTTCTTTCTCTCTCTCTCCTGCACAATCTTATTCCAGTGTAATCTTCCCCTTCAGGGTGGCCATTTTAGACCACTGCTTCAGGCATCATCAAGAGGGAGCAATTGCCAAGCCGGGGAGGGGATTTGCGACTCCCCTCTACCCAGCTGATGGTCTCCCCTTCCTCTGCCACCCCTAGGAGGTAGCTTCTTCCCTGAATCCAAAGGATTGGGGCTCTCCGACGCCGAAGCACAAACCAAATCCGTGCACGATCGCGGTCAGCGATCTGTCTTTGGGGAAGCTCAAACAGGAAGTCGATGGCGTTTTTTTTTCTTTTAAAGCTTCACATACTACAGCGAGTGGTTATTAAACCTCTTCCACTTCCCATCAAATTGGCAATTTTAAGGAGGGGAAAAAGAAGGCCAAATGCTGGAAAGAATAAAAGTTCAGGAGTTCAGATGATGTGGGACACATCCTGCAGATCGGAACCAGAAGAAGAGACAAGGCACCAGGCAGGGGAGTGAGAGGCCAGAGAAGAGCCTCCGAAAGCAGCAAGGGTTCATGTTGTGTTCCACATGCAGCTCTTTCCATGGCGACCTTCTCTCAAAACCCCATTCTGAGTCCCCCCCCCCAGCAATTTACTAAGCTTTACTACCTCTTGAACCCTCCAGGAACAATGATTTCACTTAAAGAGATTTGAAGAAGAAGAAAAAGATATCAAAGGACAGTTTCTTGAATAGATCCCCAAAGCTTGTGGTTAAGTAAAATCAAGACAAAGATTAGGGATGAAAGGCTGATCTATTTGAGGACATACATTGAAAAGCGAAACACAACGCTCGGTGCAACCTTGAATTACATAAAAGAAAATCTAATATTCCACAAGCCCACACAGAAATAAATCGCTTTGGGGGTCTTCTTCTTAGTCATGAACCACCGTCTGGATCTCTTTGTTTATGGTGCTATCTGCTAATTCAGCCAGTTTTGCATGAACCAATTGTTAAATATTCTCTGTGTCTGTCTGTCTGTCTGTCTATCTATCTATCTATCTATCTATCTATCTATCTATCTATCTATCTATTATCTTTGTGTGTGTGTAGGTGTGTGTGTGTGTGTGTGTATGTAATTGCACTTTATGTGGTAGAAACCATCCAAACGCATTATATTGCCCAGAATATTCAAATAGGATTTTTATTACAGTCACTGACCAGAACGCAAACAGAAGCACCGTTATTCTGTTATTCTATTTCTAAACGAATGGTTGCGAGTTGAGGTCTGCCTAGACGTGGGCAGACCTCCTTTCTCTAACCAAAGAAATCAGTTTGTCCATCTCAGAAAAATCTGATCAGTTTCCCTAAGCAGTCCTCTGTGGCTTTCTGACTTTGCCCCAACTGCAACTTTCTGTTTCTGCTGCAATAAAGAGTTATTGCATTGCTTACTTACTTTCAGACCAGATTGTGACTAGATGACAGGGCTGCTTTTGAAAACTGATCTGAAGATGTTGAGTCAAAAAGTATTTCAGCTAGAAAGCAAGGTCAGAGAGGAGAAGCGCCTAGATCTGCTCGCCGTGGGAAATGGAGCTTTTTATTTTTTTAATTTTGGTGCTTCAGGGCATTCAGCTTCTACAGCCTTGACATTCTTCTATGTACATAAATTAATTTTCTGCTCCCCCCACCGCCCCCAGCTATACTTAAGTGAAATACACTTAAGACTGCAGACTGTTTTGCTGAAAATCAATTCAGTCTGTGGAGTTAAATTCCAAGAATTCTTTTCAATTTACTCTAAAAGAGATCCTTTGTGCATCTGTTGTTCAGTGATCCATGTTGAACACTGGACTGAATCCTAAACAGTTAGAATTTCACTCTGAATTCATTTATGCCAAGAAACTTGACTCCAGCCAGGATCAAAATTACTATTTTAATGTTATTACTCCTTGGAAATCTGTTGATGCAATACAGACACATTCATTCTGTTTTTATGGTCCATAAGCAAACTAGAGTTTTGGTAAAGATCTACAGAAAAAGAGGAATGTTCAGCTTTCAGCTACATTGGATTTTTACAATTTGGAACCATCACTGAGATAACAGGTCGCTTTTAGAGCTTCTTCTTCTTCTTCTTCTTCTTCTTCTTCTTCTTCTTCTTCTTCTTCTTCTTCTTCTTCTTCTTCTTCTTCTTCTTCTTCTTCTTCTTCTTCTTCTTCTTCTTCTTCTTCTTCTTCTTCTTCTTCTTCTTCTTCTTCTTCTTCTTCTTCTTCTTCTTCTTCTTCTTCTTCCTCTTCCGTAAAGAAATGTTTTATTTCCAAAATTAAAATACAAACAAAAAGAAAGAATAACAAACAAGGCAAAAACTTGACAAAAAATGTGCATTAAGAAAGTAAACATATACAGTACATAGATTGTCCCCTCTAGTTGAATACTTATTAATATATTACAATAATAATAGTTTCCCACCTTGCAAAACAGGTTATAATTTATAAACGTCTACAGCTAATTTGACCTACCATCTATTTATTGTAAAAACAAACAAAAACAAAAAAGTTAACAGGTAACCCAAGAACAAAACTAAACCCTCTGTTAACAATCTATTATAGTTATTTTACATGAAGAAAACCAACAACTGCTTCTAATCTACCATAAACCACTGCAATTCCAATTCTTGATGTTTTGGGCAGTTTATAAAAGATACAAAGATATAAAAATCTTTATGTCTGGAAAATAACTAGACACAGTAGACCACTACCTATACCTTGGCAAACAGATCTAAATGGAAGGTGATATATAAAAACAGAAATTGAATAGTGTGTTAAATGTGGTTGGCAGGCATTCAACAAGCTAAGCATAATTTTGAAGAAAAACCTTCCTCCCCCTATGCTTGAAGAGAAAAGTTCTCCATTAGTGTGTGCCACCTCTTCTAATATATGCCAGCAAAGGATGAACACTAACCTCACAATCAACGCAAAGAGCCATGAAGAGATACATACTCTGTATCACAAGACAACATAGAAAGACATGGAGTAGAGAGCCATAGAAATATACAATGCCATCCAAAACAAGAATGGAAATGGAAATGGAAGGTCACATGGCAAGGAGAACTGATGCCAGGTGGACCAAGGCAGTCATAGAATGGATCCCATCGGATCAAAAATGTCCACCTAAAACAAGATGGAGTGACAACATCAGCAAATATGGCAGGCCCAACAGGCAAAAGAAGGCCCAGGAATATATTGGTTTGAGTCCGGTGGAAGAGGCCTTCGTCCTTCTGCAGATACACAAGGGTTAGAATGAGGATGAACGATGATAAAGGATACACAAATTCTTGGCAAGGAAAGAAAAAAACCCAACATAGTTTTGCTTCGATGATTGATCATTGCTTGCCCAAACCCTAGTCTGGGTTTTTATCTTAGGGCATTTGACCAGCTTTAGCTGAACTACAATTCCAGTTTAATGTCATCTCAACTACATTTAGTGTTCCTTTAAGAGGTTGTTGCCGTTCCTCTTTCCTCTAAGAACTTAAGTAACTTAGCATCACTCATTATGCTTTAGGGAGTTGTGGATGCCCCACAACTCCTTAAAGCATCAGACAAATAACGTAAGTTGTGGATGCTCCAACAATGGAGGTTTTCAAGAAGAGATTGGACAACCATTTGTCTGAAATGCTATAGAGTTTTCCTGCTTGAGAAGGGGGTTGGACTAGAAGACCTCCAGGGTCCCTTCTAATTCTGTTGTTCACCTCTTTTGCTGCTTTACAAGATTTTAGTATTTAATATTTATTTCATTTGTCAATCACTTACAAGATACAGGTATAAGAATAAACATAGTTTTGAATACATTAGATCAGGCTTGTCCAACCTTTCACCTTCCCTGGGCCACATTAGAAGATGAAAATTTGGTTTGGGCCACACATAAAATAAAATAACAGTAACGATACCTGATCATCCAAAAAAAAACATAGAAAACATTTTTTTCATAAGATATAAAAAATAGTCAACCAGGGAGAAAGGAACGCGGGGGTGGGGGGGGGGGAGAAAGCTCGCCCGCCTTGCGCCTACCTCTCCTCCTGCAAATGGCCCACCTGGATGCAGCAGGACTGGAAGGCGAGGACCGGGAGGCTTGGTGCAGCAGCAGCAGCAGCGGCGGCAGGGGCAGAAACCGCTACAACAGCTCCGGCGGCAGCAGCGGTGGGGGGAGCAGAAGCTGCTACAACAGCTCCAGCGGCAGCAGCAGTGGCGGCAACAGCAGGAGGTGGCAGAGCGGGACTCTTGGGCTGCGGCTGCCTCGGCACGAGGAGCGCTCTAACGGCGCCTGCCTTTTCTGTTGCTGCTTGGCATGGCGCTCGCCTCGCCCCGCCTCGCGCCTGCCTCTCCTCCTCCTCCTCGTTGGCTTGTCCTCTTGCATGAAGGTTGGGGTGGGCACTGGGCCGCATTACGAGCCAACCTGGGCTGCACGCGGCCCGTGGGCCGTGGGTTGGACAAGCCTGGTCTAGACGATTTTTGAGTTCTGTGTGTAGTATACGGGAGCGGGAACGTTGCTGTAAGGTTGGTTCAGGACGAGATCAGAAGTTTTTGTGGTTGGTGTTGTTTTTGGTGAGTGAATTTATAGTATAAATGAATTTATGTTTGCTTAATTCATTTTTGCAAATGACTCTGCAGAAGTGTGGGGCCACAGAGTCGTCTCTGTTTTTGAGCTCTGGCCAATGTGGAAAATGTCAAGTATTTCATCAGGGGAGATGGTTGATGTTTGATAGTCACTGATGATGTTGCGGACAATTATGATATCATCATTGTTACTGATATCCTCTAGACCAAATAAGATGGCTTTAGGACGCTTTCATTCACGCTCAACAGCTTCTCTGATGAGGATTGGGATATCATTATTTGTTGGATTTATGTTTTGTTGTGGATTAGGTTACAGTTGTAACTGCAACAACTTCTGAGTGTCACTCTTTGTGCCCTTTCATTTACTGTAAATCCAAACAGGGACCTGCTAAGACATTAAAATATTCATTCTTTAATAATAACTCTTTATCACTTGACCTTACATTTCATGAATGTTTGTTTTTGACAGTGTGGTATCAGGAACATGTTTGCTCTGGAAATCAACAGTGAGGAATAAGCTTATGTGTCTAAAGACCAGTGTAAAAAAATAAAACTTGAAAATATTGCTGAAACTTTCATTTTAAGCGGTGGTTTTTTATCCAGGGCATGGTTTTCTTTATTATGGCTTTCCGCACAGTCAGTCAGGTGTTCAGATTGGATTTGGCATTTTTATTTACCTATCAAGTCTTTCCCAAGGACCCAGGATAGGCAGATGTGGTTGTTTGATTGTGTTAACAGATATTGTTTCAGGATGTAAGCTGTTCCCAAGTAAAGCTGCCTTCTGCAATTGACGGATTTGCAATGTGTCAATGTCCATAGTGTTCCAGATGTTTTGGGACTGCATCCAGGGTGCCTATTACTATTGGTTCTACTTTCCTATGTTTTCCTACAATTGTTCTCATTTATTATTATTATTTAAGTGGTATGCTTTCAAATACATCCTCACATAATTGCGATAACAAGTTAATTCTTATGAGGTGAAGAATATCAAAGAAGGTGTAAAATGAAACAATTTCCTGGAGATCAGAAATATTTTTATTTCATACATAAAGTTGTAATATCTGGGTAGCAAAAATACATATATCCAGGATACAGAAACCTCTCAATGATTTCCTATCCTGTAATGACGGACTGGATGTTTGCAGATCAGGTGTGGTAGGCTTAGCCTGTGTACTTTTCCCTGGTTTTTACAACAAACAAGCAAACGGCAAATATTTTGTTAATTGTGTGCCCTGGATTGCATCAAAGTCTGGTCCAATCACAGCAAACGCAAACAAACAGACAAAAATAACAAATAAGAAAGTAGCATCATGTAAAATTACACCAAAGGAATAAAATCAATATATTCCCCCTATCATGTTAGCCTCAGACCCGCATTCCTAATTAAATAAATTCAAAGTTCCTCGCTATATTTGAAATAAGCAATAGAGGTTGAGTATTACTTTACTAGACTGGATTTTAAACCAGGATAAGCAGATATTAAATCACAGCATCCCAATTCGTGGTGAGTGGTGTAATTTAAAGAGGGCGGGATTAAATGGCTGAACCGATGCCCAGCAAGACCAAAAAAAAAAAAAACAGGAGAAAGATCAAGACATATAATTAATAAACTATGGTTAATTTAATTGGGATTATCTTATTTTATCTGACCTTTTCCTGTATGTACATTATTATTATTTTTGCATGCAATAATACACTGAGTGAGTTTATGATTGGGTAAGAATGGGTATTTCTAGAATTAGACATACGCATCAAATCATTTGGCTTTATATTTCCTCAATATATTGCATCAATCAAGCTAAAACTCTTTTTGACTCCTTCCTAAGACTACAGAGCAAGCCGTTTTCCATTTTCTTTGCTCTGCATATTTCCAAACCAGTGACTGTTTTCCTCCAGGAGTTCACATTTACATTCATGGCTTCACAATTATTAGAGGCTTAGAGGCCCACAATTATTAGAGGCTTTTAGTTCCACTTAGAACTGAAAAACGCCAGTGATTTAAGAAGGAAACATAGAAGCTATGTTGAAATTTGCAAAAAGGAGTAGGATTCACATTTTAACACAGAAGATTCTCAAAGTGAATATAAAAATAAAACCAGAAACTTTTCTCCTGGGTCTAATGAAGAAAGACTTTTTGGGGGAACTTTGACATTATATATGTTGACATCAGCAAGATTATTTTACGCACAAAAATGGAAGGACACTTTGATTCCTGCAATGGATGAATGGTTGCAGAAGTTGATGGAGTTAGCAGAGATGGGCAAATTGACTGCTTTGATTAATATATCTGTATCTGTATCTGTATCTGTATCTGTATCTGTATCTGCATCTGTATCTATTTGTTTTCTTAAGTTTTCGCGGGTATTTATATGTATGGTATTCAGCTTTGTTGGGGTATTTTCCCACGTCATTATGGTTGTGCTTTTAAAGTTGTAGCGTTTGGCAGAATCTCATCTGCCATCATCAGGCTTCTGTGTAGTGCCTGATGATGGCAGATGAGATTCTGCCAAACGCTACAACTTTAAAAGCACAACTATAATGACGTGGGAAAATGCCCAACAAAGCTGAATACCATACATACATACATACATACATACATGCATGCATGCATGCATGCATACATACATACTGTTAAGTTTGAGCAATGAGAGGCTGAACCAGAGCATGAGTGCAACAATACTTTATTTTACAATAAAGGGCTGACCGTGCTTGCCAAGCCTGGAACTGGCTCGCAGCAATCAGCAACCGGTTGGACCCCGCAGCCTGCTTTTATAGCTGGCTGCTGGGGAGAACCAACCAATGGGAATGGGGGGAATAACGCCCACATAAAGTGAGTGGACCTGAGTGAGAACTCCTTGAGTCCTCAGGACATAACACCCCTTCCCCCCAGATGCGAACATGCATAGTCCTTGAGGTAGACGGGGGGTTTGTGTTGGCGCCCGGAGCGGCGCAACTCGGGAACATTGTCTGTCTGTTCGGTATCAGTCTGTGACGGTTGAGCCGGCATAGTGTCGCCAACACTCTCTCTGGACTGGGCATCCTCGGAAACCCCCGGGTTGGTTACTGGGGTCGAGCTCTCGAGGGTTGGATCAGGCTGGTCAACTCTCTGGGCGCTGTTGTCCGAGTTTGGGCTGACCGGAACGACCGCTGGCGCAGACTGGTCGCTGGGTGTGATGTGGCTGGGTGGCGGATGAGACGGTTCCCCTTCGACTGGAGACTCTGGATTCTTGTTGGCAAGGTTGCTGAGGCGCCTTCTGAGTTGGTCTATGTGTCTCCTCCAGACGCGACCATCCTCCAGCCTGACTCTATACGATCTCGGCCCGGTGACGGCGATGACCTCGCCTGGAATCCAAAGTGGGTCCCCAGCGAAATTCCTTGCGAATATCGGCTCCTGTAACATAAAATGTCTAACCCCCGAAGTAGAAGCGAGGGGAGAGTCAGGGCAGTATTGTGGGTGCAGTCTATCCAATACAGTCCTCAGGCGCCGGCCCATCAGAAGTTCCGCTGGGGACTTATTGGTGACTGCACAGGGGGTTGAGTGCTGGCTCATCAGGAACCGTGAGAGTTTGTGGTGCCAGTCATCTCTGCCAAACCTAGCGAGGGCCTCTTTGGTGGTCCTGACGGCCCTTTCAGCCAACCCATTACTCGCAGGGTGAAATGGGGCTGTGAAAATGTGGCGAATGCCTAGGTTGGCTGCAAAACGGCTGAATTCTACTGATGCGAACTGTGGGCCATTATCGGAGACCAAGGAGTCGGGTAGTCCATGCGTAACAAACAGGCGCGTTAACGCGTTGGTGATTGCTAGTGTGGTGGTCGTGGATAGCTGTGCCACGTCTATCCATTTGGAATAAGCGTCCACGACCACTAGGAACATCTTTCCATGCACGGGGCCGGCCAGATCGATATGTATTCTAGACCAAGGGGCGCTGGCGCTCTCCCATCTGGTAGGGGTGGCGATGGGGGGAGCAGGACGGGATTCCTGGCAAATGCTGCAGGAACTTACCCAATTGACAATGTCCTCGTCTAGACCCGGCCACCACACGTAGCTGCGTGCTAATGCCTTCATTCTCACAATGCCAGGGTGTCCCTCGTGCAACGCCTCCAGGACTCGGGTACGCAGCGAGGACGGAATGACCACTCGAGTGCCCCACAGTAGACAACCCTGCAAACTGGACAGCTCCTGCATGCGAGTCTTAAAGGGTGCGAATTTGTTATCAACGTTGCCTCCCGGCCACCCCCTCCTCACCCAGTCGAGCACCTGGGCGAGCGTTTGGTCTGCCTTGGTTTTAGCGGCGATGTCAAGGGCGGTGATGGGCAGGTCCAACTGGGTGATTTCGAAAATGGCGTTGACAGGAGCTGGGTCTTCAGCCGGAGCGGGTAAGGGGCAGCGACTGAGAGCGTCGGCGTGGGATAGAGTTTTGCCCGGGCGGTGAATAAGTTTGTATGAGTAGGCCGCTAGGAAAAGTGTCCACCTTGTCATCCTAGGGGAAAGGACTTGAGGTGTCTGTTTGTCGCCGGCCAGTAGGCCCAGGAGGGGCTTATGGTCGGTGACCAGTTCGAAGAAGTGGCCAAAAAGGAATTCGTGAAACTTTTTCACGGCTGCAACAGCTGCTAGGGCTTCCTTGTCTATTTGGCTGTAATTTCGCTCCGTGGCCGAGAGCGTCCTGGAGAAAAAGGCGATGGGGGCCTCGGCGCCATTGGGAAGTCTGTGACTAAGGACCGCCCCAATTCCAAAAGGGGATGCGTCTGCTGCCAGTACTAAAGGAAGGTTGGGGTCGAATTGGATGAGCACTGCCTCTGACGTAAGTAGTGATTTGACGGCGTTAAACGCCTGGTCTTCTTTGTGCCCCCAGTGCCACGGTGACTTTTTGTCTAGTAATCTGTGTAGGGGTTCGGCTACTGAGGCTTTATGGGGCAAGAAGGATGCATAAAAGTTCAGCAGCCCCAAGAAAGCTTGTAGCTCCGTTTTGGAGGTTGGCGTGGGAGCTTCGTGGATTGCCCTAACTTTGGACTCCAGGGGGTGAATGCCAGAGGCGTCAATTTTATAACCCAGAAAGTCCACCTGTCTAGTGGCAATGGCGCATTTTTCTTTTTTTAACTTGAGGCCATGCTGTCTGAACCTCTCTAACACTGCTCGCACTCTCTGGAAGAGTTGGGGTCTGTCCCTGGCCGAGACCAAGATGTCGTCGAAGTAGGGTACTACACCAGGGAGGCCCTGTAAGATCCGCTCCATGAGGGATTGAAAAATACCCGGGGCAACACTTACGCCAAATTGGAGACGCTTGCATCGGAAGGCACCCCTGTGAGTGACGATGGTCTGAAGTTCCGCTGTTTGGTTATCAACAGGGAACTGCTGATATGCTTGAGACATGTCCAATTTAGCAAAAATACTGCCCGGTTCGAATGTGTGCAATAAGTGCTGAATGACGGGCACAGGGTAGGCGCTAACTTGTAAATATTTATTGATTGTTGTCTTGTAGTCCGAGCAAATTCTCAGGCTACCATCTTTTTTAAGGGGTGTGACAATGGGCGTCTCCCACTTGGCGAAATCTGTTGGCTCAATGACCCCTTGTTTTAGTAGTTTATCCAATTCGGCGTCTAGTTTTGGTCGAATAGCAAATGGAACTCTGCGTGGTTTTAATCTGATTGGGACCGCCTGGGGGTCAATGGTGAACGAGATGGGGGTTCCATTATAACACCCCAGCTCCTCGCTGAACACATCTGCGTAGTCAGCGAATAAGGAGTCAGTGTCTGAGGTTGAGACAGCATGGACTCCTGTTAACCCTAGGCCGAGGTGGGGAAACCAATCGAGCCCCAATAAGGTAGGTAGATTGCCGTTAACTACCACTAGAGGTAGGTGGCCTTTAAAAGCTCTAAAACTGACAAAGAACTTGCCTCTGCCGATCACGGGAATGGCCTTCCCCTGGTAGTCCTTCAGACGGAACTGGCATCTCTGAAGCCGGGTAGTAGATAGGCTGGGGTGGAGTCTCTTGAGGGTGTTCCACGAGATTATGGAGAGCGCTGACCCTGTGTCAACCTCCATGTGGCACGGTTTACCTTCTATGGAAACGGAAAGAGAAATTTTACTAACAGTGTGGCAAGTACGCCTGGCAAGGCGGTGCGTGCGACAGTTTAATACTTGCCTCTGTGGTCCCGAGTGCGAGGATGGGGGTCTGTGTGCAGCGCTTTGGGGGGCTTGGCAGACTCTCGCGATGTGCCCCCTCTTATGGCAGTTGTTGCAAGTGGCTCCTTTAAACCTGCAGGTGGCCCTTTGATGTGATCCCCCACAGGCTAGGCACAATGTAATGTGCTTGGGTGGACCGGTGTATTCTTGTTTGGCCCCTACCTGCGACCGTCTGTCGTTGGTGAGGCGGTGGACGTCGTTTTCATCGTTGTGGGTTTCCTCCGCTTCCACCTCTTCGGAATGGACTGGGAACGATGCTAGCTTGGCACTTGGGCCCTGAATTTCGGTGGCTGAGTTCGTTGCTAGCTCGGCTGCTAGGGCCTCCTCGACCGCTGCGCGAGGTTGAGGTCTTTTTGCTAGCAGGCGCCTCTGTAGGTTGAGATCCTTGACCCCACAAACTAATTGATCGAGGAGCATGTCCTCCAGGTATGTTCCAAACCCGCAGTGCAGGGCTGCTGTTCTGAGGGTGGCCATATATTGATTGATGGTCTCCTTACTTGATTGCTTCCTCATACGGAACGTGAACCTCCTGGCGATTTGTGAAGGCCTGGGAGCGTAGTGGTTAGTGAGGATCTCAAGCAACTCGGACCACGGAACGTTTTTCAATTCTCTCGGCGCTACGAGTGCTGCGGCGGTATCGTAAACGGTGGCTCCGCAGTAGATTAGGAAATAGGATTTTTTCCGATGCTCCCCCGCGTCCGCCAGGCCGACCGCATCGATGTAATGATTGAAGCGGTTCTTATACGATTCCCACTCCTCTTCGTCGGGTTTAAACGCCGGAAATACTGGGTTGGAACTCATGGTGCAAAACGGCTGGGCTACCTGCGGAAAAAATCTCTCTGGGACTACGAGCGCTCGTGAGTATTAGTGATATCAGCTCTGGAGAGGTTTTTTGCTACCCTCTCTTTCTCTCTCTGGGTTACCACGTTGGCTGCTAGCCGTTGGAGGTGTCTTGAATCGCGCCAAAAAAAGTGGGCGTTAGTGACTTCAGCGCTGTGCTGTGTTTCCTACTGGCTCGAATTTCAAATGACACCCATTTGAATTTCGCGCCAAATGCAGAGCGGCTGCAGCTCGCAGCGCTTCACTTTCCCCGTAGCGGGGCTAACAAGCGGCTACAGACGCTTCTAACTTTTTGAATCAGACCGCTTTCTCTGGCTGCGGATCAGCGTTTGCTCTTTTTGATCGCTCGTTTTGTTGGCTGACCGCTCTCTCTGGCTGCGGATCAGCGTTTCCCTTATCGCCAGCCGATCGCTCTCTCTGGGCTGCGGATCGGTGGCTAGTGACTCAGCGGTTGCAAGGTGCTTCTGGTAGCCATCCCATCCTCGTCGCCAGTGTTAAGTTTGAGCAATGAGAGGCTGAACCAGAGCATGAGTGCAACAATACTTTATTTTACAATAAAGGGCTGACCGTGCTTGCCAAGCCTGGAACTGGCTCGCAGCAATCAGCAACCGGTTGGCCCCCGCAGCCTGCTTTTATAGCTGGCTGCTGGGGAGAACCAACCAATGGGAATGGGGGGAATAACGCCCACATAAAGTGAGTGGACCTGAGTGAGAACTCCTTGAGTCCTCAGGACATAACACCTACATACAGATATATGAATGTTAGGTTGTTGTAATGGAAATGGCTAGTTTATGCTATTAGGTAGAAGTAAAAAATTGAGGTTTGATGTTACTATCTCAAAAGGGAGTCAGAAGTCAACATGTTTTCTTTCTTTCTTCCCCTTGCCCCACACTTTTCCCTTCCCCTTTTCCTCCCCTATTTTCCTACTATTTTCTTTTGTATTTTTGTAATTATATATTATAAACTAATAAGAAACACTAATTACTGCAAAAAGAACTTCCTTATTTTTCATGTTTCACTTCTCATCCAAGAAGCTTGTTCAGCTCTGACTGGATGGCGGGGAAGGGAAGATTCATATTCCTTGTAGACAGCTGCTCATTTGCATCCTTTTAGAGGGTCATTGAGGCCACTTGGAGGTTTGTCTGTGTCCTCAGGGTCACCTGAGTGGTGTAAATGGCTCCTGTAGTCTGCAATTTTTTTCCTCTAGAAATCCATTCTGGAGATAGTTAAACCTCCAGGTGGGCTCAATAACTCTCTACAAAGAATGCAAATGACCAGCTGTCTGCAAGGAGTATAAATCCTTCTATTCCCCACCATCCAGTTAGAGCTGAAGAAGCTTCTTGGATGAGCAGCCAAATGTCCTCAAAGAGAAAACCAGAAAGTCCAGTTACCTTTGGGCAACCATGACCTGCATGACTGAGAATCTCTGCAGACTTTTGCAAAAAAAGAAGCTAATGTTTAATAGCACCGTGTTATATAAATTATAACTCTTTGCCTGATTCCAGAAGGCAAAGGTAAGCATTTTAGCATATGGAAAGGGGTACCAAATCAGTCCAATAGGCAGTACTACAAGAACATCATCAGCATTGAAAGGAAATATCTAACAAATCAACTTGTAAACAAAACAGGAAATAAACTGAAATCTTTTGTAGGAGGTCCCTGAAGTAGGTCAGCCAGCTAACTTTCACCATGGCTGGTTTTAATGGAAGAAAATAAATAAGTGGAAACTGCAATAATGTTATGTTACTGTCAGGGAAAATCTGTGGCTGGAAACAGACTGGAAAATGAAATATTATATCCTAAGTTATTTCTGTTCATCTACTCTGGTGAGTTGGTGGCTCTTGATAGATTTGCCCATCAGATCTGGGCTGGAAAAATTGAACTGACCAATAGAAGCCACCAAAGGATATTATTAAGGATGATCCGCATTCAATGGGAGGATTCCATGGAGTTGATTCCAGATGGTCAGTTCTCTGACCATCACAGCATGGAAGGCTGATGCTGTGTTGCTTCTGGTGGAGAGCCAGTGTTTGGGCCTCTGCCACAAAATATTTAAGGGACAATTAAATGGGGAAATCAGGAAGAAATTTTAAAACAAAGAGACATTTTTCTTTATTCAGGCCAGTATAGATTGGCATTAACAAAATTGCCCTGTAATCTTTAATCACCAACACTAATGTTTTTAAATGCCGATCAGAAACCCCCATCTCTCCCAGCAGGGAGATTTTTCCCCCATCCAAAGTCTAGCATGTATTTCCATCCACCTTAAGGTTCAACTCAGCCTGGGAGAAACAATCCTAAACCTGATTCCCTTGTCCCCTTTTTGAAAAATGCATGGCAATTCTAGCCGTTTTGATGTTTATGCTCAGTAGGTGGCATTGCAAAGCACAGCAGTGTTTTAGGAGGCTGGCATAACTGAAGCTGCAGATGAGAGCACGAAATATTTACAGATTTCTGTAGGAACTCTTAAAGGGTTTCTCCCATATGTGATCTAGTAGACACACTGGTGGGGGATCTTCCCACTTGATGGGAAAGAAAGGGCAAAATTCAATAGCCTGCCATGTAATTTGACCAGCTAAATGGGATCTTCTGCTCTGGAAAGTAGACAGCAGTCCTCAAGTTACAACTAGTTGTTTAGTGACTGATCAGTTACCAAAGCACTGGAAAAACAAGAGTGACTTACGACTGCTTTTCACCCTTACAGCCATTGCAGCATCCTCTTGGTCATGTGATTAAAATTCAGACGTGGTATGTACTGTACTTGGATTGCAAGGCCATCCAACCAGTTGGTCCTGTTTGTAAAACAAAATTTGTAAAAGCTGAAGATCATGGCTGGGGTTTGACGATATATAACCTCTCCCAATAATTAACGTCTATACCTATCTATACTTCCATATAGTCATTCATACAATTCCTTCCATGTGGGGGAGAGTTGTGCCTTGAAGTGATGATTCTTAGGGTCTCCACACAGGCAACCAGTTGGAGATCAACCCTGATGCTCTTTAGAAGGCCAGATCCTGAAGAGGAAACCCAAAGACTTTGGACCACCTCATGACTTTGGACCTCCCTGGAGAAGAGCCTAATGCTGGGAACAATGGAGGGCAGAAGAAGAAGAAGGGGATGACAGAGAAGGAGGAGGCTGGATAGAGCCCCTGAAACAGTCTCCATGAGCTTTAATGGACTCCAGAAGATGGTAGAGGACAGGAAGGCCTGGAGGAATGTTGTCCACGGGGTCATGATGGGTCAGACACGACTTTGTGACTAACAACAACAACAAATGTACTGTATTCGCAGCATCTGGGGGAGAGGGGTCACGCAATCCCCTTTTGCAACCTTCTGACAAGCAAAGTCAATGGGGAAGCCAGATTCACCCAACAGCCATTTTACTAACGTAACAACTGCAGCCATTCACTTAACAATGGTGGCAAGAATGGTCATTCACTGAGGCAAAACTTTCTTAACAACCATCTTGCTAGGAAATTTGGGGCTCAGTTATGGTTGTAAGTTAAGGATTATTTGTAAAAGCTGAAGATCATGGCTGGGGTTTGAAGATATATGACCTCTCCCAATAATTAATGTCTATACCTATCTATACTTCCATATAGTCATTCATACAATTCCTTCCATGTGGGGGAGAGCTGTGCCTTGAATTGGTGATTCTCAGGGTCTCCACACAGGCAGCCAATGTCTTATTGCTGGCAAAGAAAATAGTGACCTTCACATCTCTAGGACTAGTTATTGAGTCTCCCGTTTCAGACGCAAATAGCAGGGTTATTAATTTTATACTCAACCTTATTGTTTCCCTAAAGGCAACTAGTAAAAAAATGGCTCCAAGCTTTAGTTGCTGAAACTATATTTTTAAACATCCCAGAAAACCAGCTGAGAATTCTGTTAGGTGACATGTATTCAAGGTGTCACCTCAGGAATGTGGACTAAGTAGATGTTTCTTTGATTTAACTATCTGGTTCTACTTTTTTAATTAAGGTCTCACTGTACAGCAGCTATATGAGACCCAAGCTTAGAAGTGAGAAAATAGGAGACATTTTTTCTGTTTTGGAAACATAGCAATGTTTAAAACAGTGGGTTGTGTACAGCTGGTCTTCTTTTCTTCTGTCTGTGGTTATTTCCATTTAGAGTCACTCTTGGCTTGCTTCTCGGCTGCTGGAAATCGAGAATAAGGAGGCAGAACCATTAGAATTTTTAAATGTTTAATTACTAGCTTATCTTCCTCTCTGTCTTCCCTTCCTTCTATTCCCTTTTAGGTGGGCTATAACTGTGGAACACCTTAACCTAACTGCTACTACTGGATGAATTTTATGTCTGTGAAGAGTCAGACGGGACCTCTTCTAGTTTAGGCAACGGTGTTATTACATGGCACGGAGGCAGTGTGGAGAAGCTTATTCTGCTGAAACAGGAAAAATGGGTTTGGTCTTTTCAGTGGAGAAACAGAATGCCCAGCAGATAGAGGTTATTAAATTATCCAAATCTACTTTCATTTGCATATCTACAAGTTTGACAGAAGGGCTTTATCCAACGCTTTCAAAATCCATTGGGCCTTTGTTTTCTTCCTGAGCTGATCCAGCAGGTTTATTTCAAGTCATTTCAGTCCTTGGTGGCTTCATGGTTCTGTACGTTAACGCTGAAAAATTCAGAGGAAGAAATGAATGCAGCGAAGATTAAGAAAAGGAGGAAGGATTGTAAGATATGCGGATTCCTCTTGCATGGATTGGATTATGCATTAATGTCGACTTAGCAAACACCTAGACTGGATTTTTCCCCATAACGATCTGTCCCTCGATCACAGTCCTTTAAGTCTCTTTCCTGCAAAGACTGGATATTTACTGGGGTGAAAAACCAAGAAAATGACTATGCATAAAAATGTGGTCTTGCCACTTGTCTTGTGGAAATACGGCTGATAATTCAGGAGAAAAATAAAAACTGAATATACTGGTAGTGGAGTACTTGTATAGTGTAAGTTTCATAATTTAAAAAGTTTCATAATTTCCTCATTTATTTAGACTTCTTAGCTTTCAGGGTTTGCTGTGCTGATTGCAAGAGAACCTGTGTTTATTTGGAAGCTCTTTCGATTTCAGTCTTATCTTCTAAAATTAAATCCTCTATTTTTATATCTGCAATCGGAGTTTTATTTGCAACATGTAATTATGAGCTAATCAAGACATAAAATGGTAACCCCTACCTGGATCTCTTACTTCATTTCAATTTCTCTCTCATATATTCTCACTTTAAATCTTAACCTTAGAATGCTTACTGGGAATCAGGTTCTTTTCCGATACAGGAGAAGCAGTATTTCATTTTGTTTTAATTGACTATCTAAGTAGCTTCTTAAACTTAATTCTTTCTGGGCTTCTGGGAATGGAGGGAAAAACAGGCCAACTTTCATGCAATGAAAAGCTTTCAGCTCAATGTTAGATGTGTCTTTATTAAATCAAATTCCACTGGTGTTGCTCTCGGGTCAGCTGAAACTGGATTGTACCAAGAAATGTCTTTTCACCATGACTAAACCACTGCCAGTAGTGTGAAAATAACCAAGAACCAAAAGGTGAATGATGGATTAGGCCTCCAGAGTCTCCATTCTGGACATATAGGGCCGCTGGTTTGAAAGTGGAGTCCAAGAGGCCATCTACATTAAGTCTGAATCGTCTTCTCTCAATAGAAGAGGGAGGGACATGACACCCCCCCAATCTCCTGTTTGCAACACGATCCTTTCAATGGTTCCAAGAAGGTTCCACACCCATTTGCACTATTGAGGTGACCCTCGAGGGCACAGATAAACCTCCAAGTGGCCTCAACAACTCTAGAAAGAATGCTAATGACCAGACGGCTGCAAGGGATATAAATCCTTCCATCTTCCTCCATTCAGCTAGAACTGAAGAAGCTTCCTGGATGAGAAGTGAAATTCTTCAAAGTAAAAACAAAGTCCAGTTGCCTTTTGAAAAAAACATTCTTCGGGCAACCATGATCTGGATGACCGAGAATCTCCATAGGCAGTTAGGCCTCAGGGTAATATAGAACTGAAGAACAATCAGATAGGGTAGCAAACAAGAAGCCAGAATTAAAGATCAACCAAAAGATAGAGGGCCATCTTAGCTCCGCCATTTTACACCTGCTTTATCTGTCACCCCACATCATATCATCTAGGCCTAGGGTATTGATGAAATAAATTTTGGTCCCCTTTCACAGTAATTAGAACAGCATTGCTTATGACTGGAAGTTTTAGCACAACAGCCATTTGCTAAAGCTGCCAAGTTTTGTCCTTCAAAGATGGTCTTGCTCAACACTATTGAATAATTTGGGATTATCTCTTGTGGATGGGTATGAAATCCACCGTGCCTGTGGTAAGGTATTTCTAACTCCTTTTCATTATCTGTTTTCTTTCGTTATCTATTTTCTGTTGTGGGGTTGTGAAGGAGAGAACATTTACAGCACACACACACACACACACACACACACACACCAGTTATTTAATAGGATTCACGTTTTGTATACAGATCTTGGCTTGTTATTCCGGCATTTGTTACCCCAAATTCATGAAGAGCTCTTGTTAACCAGGATGGAGACCAAAGAGTTCTCAAAATAGAGAACAATCCTTAGACCCTATAAAGGGGAATACAATGCTGGAATAGATTGATTGACATTATCTCCATTGGTTCAGAAGCTCTGGGAGACATGCATGATAATCCCTTTGCCACCTATCTATCTCTATCTATCTATCTATCTATCTATCTATCTATCTATCTATCTATCTATCTATCTATCTATCATCTCTCTCTCTCTCTCTCTATTATAATTTTAAAATTATTTTCCATGTTTAATAAAAAATAGAGCCATTAAGTCAAGCTGAAGTCGTGGGTGACTTCGGGGACTCTTAATTATTAAAAAAAAAAATCATGACCATTGCTTACATGACCTTGTGTTTGTGGAAATAATGCACCCTATTGAAACATTTTTCTCTGATATTTATGTGTAAAGTCTGTTTGGTGAGAACACATTCTTTTCTCTTAGTACTTCTGAATTTCAATATGCCCCTCAAAGAGTTGTATAAAAAAGAGAGAAAAAAAGAGAGAGATGGGGGTCAGAGAGCTTAATTATTTCCTGCTGAAAAAAAGGGTTGCTTTGTTAAAAAGTCTCAAAGGATGTGGCAAAAATGAGTTCTTTATAAGAAGATTAACAAAAAAGAAATGTATCTAAAAGGTAAGAAACACTCAATGCATTACAGAAATCATAATCATAGCTTTAAAAGAAAGAAGTGGGTTTGGAGAAAGGGAAGATGGAGGGGGGGAGAAGTATTAAGGAACAGCAGCATTTAAACAATGGGTCTGAACCATTTGAAGTTGGTCTCTGAGGGTCCTTGGTGCTCTCTGAGAACATCATGGATCCCCTCATTTCAACCCCAAGTACAATATTTTACTTTCTTGGTTTTTGGCCTCTATTTAGAGACTGATGAGTGTGAAAGTAAAAGAGATTTTTTTTTACAAAGTCAACACTGCAGTTTTTATTTTATCTATTTATTTGTTTGTTTGTCAAACATGTACAAGATAACAAGTATAGGTATGAACATAAACAAGAACAAAAGGGAGTAAATACAGATTAATGGGGACAGTACGACAGGGACAGTAGGCAGCCTGTTGCACTTATGCACACCCCCTTTAAGGACCTCTTAGGAACGGGGCAAGGCCCACAGTTTGAGACAGTTTGAGGTTGAAGCTGTGAGGGGTTGAGGCTGTAACAATGGAGTCGGGTAGGGCATTCCAGGCATTGACCACTCTGTGGCTGAAGTTGTATTTTCTGCATTCGAGTTTGGAGCAGTTTACCTTGAACTTGTATCGGTTGTTTGCCCCTGTATTATTGTGATTGAGGCTGAAGAAGTCATTGACCAGCAAGATGTTGTAGCAGACAATTTTGTGAACTATGCTTAGATTGGACTGCAGGTGGTACAGTTTCAGATTGTCCAGGCCCAAAATTTCTAGCCTGGAGGCATAAGGGATTCTATTCTATTGTGAATGGAGGAGCAGAGGAGTTAAACTGGGAAGTTGCTGCATATCCTGGTGGTAACACTGAGAGGGAGAATCCAAGGCTGAACTCAATGAAAGCCCTGAACCAGTGTGACCAAAATGTGGTTGAAGAAACATGCTCAGTTGCCTGAAATGGGGTCCTTGTGGGATGAGAGTTCAAGGGTCAGTTTTCAGCTATGAGTGAGGTCATGGGTGGCTAATGGATGGCACCAGCTTTGTGTGCTCCAAATGTTCTTTGGCTGACAATAAGGAGCCCAGATCTCTCAACCTGGGGACATGGAGTTAATCAGGTGCCACAGAACACAGTGGTTGGACACCATCAAAACTGACACCAGCTGGAGCACAAAACATCTCAAAGGAGCAGTGCAAGATTGGAAGATGTCAAGAGAGCTGGCTTCTTGATCAGACCACTGAATTACATCTGGCCATGGAGTCATTCTGAATGGCTTGAGCAGGTCTTGTATGATGAAGTAGCTTTCAAAACCCATCTTGAAATAAACGGGCAGAAAGCGAGACAGCCCAGCTTCCTCCATTATCACTTCCTTTCAGCTTAATTGCTTTAACATCATCTATTAATCATGTGGCCCACTGCTAGGACGAAATGCACAATTAGGTTATAAAGATCCAGAGAAAACAAGGGGTGGATTTAATTAGTCATTTTTTATCCAGGCATACAACTGGGAACTGACCTGACAGTTCAAAGGACTTCCTCTCTGATTAAAAGAGCAGATCTATAGAGTGATGAGATTGGCTTGTGCAGAGTTGCTGTTTGGCTCAAGTGATCTTGGACTATTTCCAATGACACAATATCCAGATGTTTGTTGAGTCTTGTTATAATAAAATATGGTCCTTTGGGAGACAATATCTATCTCCACAGCAGTTGCTCCAGTATAGAGGTTGATGATGAACATTGAGAGGCTGCCACAAAATAGCTGAAGATCTCTCCCTCCCTCCCTCCCTCCCTCCCTCTCTCTCTCAGTGTAAGAGGGATGAACATATCAACTATTTCTCTCTTGATTTCAAAATGATCATCTGATAAAAAGTGAGCCTTCAATTGACTTTATAGCAGAAGTTCCAATAATTGAAGGGCTGCCACAAAGAAGACTGGGGTCAATCTATTCTCCAAAGCACCAGAAGGCAGAACAAGAAGCAACGGATGGAAACTTTATTTATTTATTTTTATTTTTAAAAAATTTGTCAATTGCTTACAAGATAATAGGTACAAGTAAAAACATAGTTATGAATACATGGATACATATAAGAAAAATAAAAATATATATAAAAGAAACAATAGGACAGAGACAGTAGGCATGTTGGTGCATTTATGCACGCCCCCTACACACCTCTTAGGAAAGGGATGAGGTCAATAGTAGACAGTCCAAGGTTAAAGTTTTGGGGGTTTGGGGAAGAAACCACAGAGTCAGGTAGAGTATTCCAGACATTGACCACTCTGTTGCTGAAGTTGTATTTCCTGCAATCAAGTTTTGTGCGATTAACCTTGAGTTTGTATCTATTGTTTGCTCTTGTGTTGTTATGGTTGAAGCTGAAGTATTCATTGACAGGTAGGACATTGCAATGTATGATTTTATATAGTATATTTAGATCGGACCGGAGGCGGCTTAGTTCTAGATTTTCGAGGTCTAGAATTTCAAGTCTGGTGGCATAAGGTATTCTGCAACAAGTAGAGGAGTGGAAAACTCTTCTTATGAAATATTTCTGGAGTTTCTCAACGGTGTTAATATCAGATACGTAATGTGGTTTCCAGACTGATGAGCTGTATTCGAGTATTGGTCTAGCAAATGTTTTGTATGCTCTAGTTAGTAGTGTAATATTACCAGAGAAAAAGCTATGTAAGATTAGGTTAACAATTCTTAATGCCTTTTTAGCTATGTAGTTACAGTGGGCTCTAGCACTTAGATCATTAGAGATGAGTACTCCAAGATCCTTGACAGAGTTTGGATCATCACCAAGGTCTTGACTATTCAGCCTGTATTTTATTTTCTGATTTTTTTTTTTACCAATATGTAAGACAGAGCATTTATTTATCTCATCAAGGAGAGAAGCAACCTGGAATTAAGGAGAAACCTCCTGACAGGGAGAACAATTAATCAGAGGAACAGAAGTTGCCATTTTAAGAAGAGACCAGAAAGCCATTTGTCTGAAATGGTATAGGGTCTCCTACTTGAGGAAGGAGATAGATTAGAAGACCTCCTCTCCTTTCCTCTCCTCTCCTTTCCTCTCCTCTCCTCTCCTCTCCTCTCCTCTCCTCTCTTCTTTGGAATATTATCATTGTTTGTCTTCCAGCTTAGCATCCGTGTCTTCTAATGGAATATTGGTGGAAAAATACATTTAGAACGCATTCCCAATTAGATTTAGATTGGCTGAAGGGTTTTTTTTTTTATCTTCTTGAATGGCACTCAAACACATAGTCAATGGGACAGAACGAATGTACAAAATGATAGGTGTGTTGCCTGCTTTGATCAGGAGGAACATTAGCCTTATCTTTATTTTGCACAGTTATTACAAGGGAGTTTCATTTCCCTGAGCAATTTCTTGGTCTGGAATTTATTTTCTGTAAAAGAAATATAGAGGGGTATTTATTCATATTAAGGTGTTTTTTTTTTCCTGATGATCAGCCCTAAAGGCTCTCAGATCAGCCTAGGTCAAGAAGATTAGTAACAAGTGAAATAATCCTCAGCCTTACTATCTAAAAGCTGCCACATGGTACACCCAGTGAAACGACATCCTTGAGATATATCAATCCTCACAGAATTTCACTTAATCAGAAAACACACTTCCAGTTGTCAAAATTCTCAAAAGAAATATTTTAAAAAGCAGCCTAAATTGAAAGAAGAAGAATTCTTGTTGATTGTTTTGCTTGTTTGTTATGCAGTAATTTGGCAGGGGGAAATAAATTACGCTAGCAGAGGCAGACAATTGGATATACTTAATTAATTTTAACTTTGCGTATCAATGAGCTGGCAACCCGATCTGGCTCTTGGGATTCCTGCAAAATTTTGCAAAACGTGCTTCTACTTCGGTCTTATGCCTGGCGGAGACTGTTTTGGACATAGAAGAAAAGCAAGTCTCTACGTCTACTCTGGGTGGCTGCAAAGTCCCTGTTTACTCGGCCTACAATTTGGTGTTCAATTTTACAGCTCCTTTGAAGGTGGAGACCCAACTTTTAATTCGGGTAAAATATACAATTCTGGGTTCTGATAAGTTCCAATGGATTTCTTTTTTTTTTTTTTAATGGCAACAATCAATTCTTTTTCATTTTTACCCAGGGTATACATTGAGTCAAGCCTGCAGATGTGTGTGGTACTACAGATAGTCCACAACTGAACCAAAATATTATGTTGCTAAGCGAGATAGTTGTTAAGTCAGCTTTATCCAATTTTACCACCTTTCTTGACATAATTCTTAAGTGAACCACTGCAGTGGTTAAGTTAGTAACATGGTCGAAGGCTCCTTCTTGCTCTCAGAGCCGGGTTGTTTTCTTGCAGATGGTCCGAAGTCACTATTTTCACTGCCACTGTAACTTCAAATGGTCACAAAATGAACTGTTGTAAGTGAAGGACTCACTGTATGTGCAGAAATGTGCAAACTTTGTATCGTGAGATCCATTAAGCCAAGGGGGTCTCCAAACTTGGCAACTTTAAGACTTGTGGTCTTCAACTCCCAGAATTCTCCAGCCAGCAGAACCTCTGTTGATGGCTCAGATCTTATGACAGTGGAGACTTTCTTCATAAGTTTGGAGACCTCTGCATTCAGCTATTTGGGGTCTGAAACGATACGCAGAAGAGATGGTGATTTGCAAAGGGAGTGTCTTCATGATGACTTTTACTCCCATACCTAGTTCAGGATTCATAAAGTGACCCTATTTCTCTGGCTGCCAATCAAGCAAATACTTCTGAAATCCCTCCACTCGCCAGAAAGGAAATTCTTTGTACAGATTTACTTCATTCTGTTTGGTCTGTAACTAAAGGCCCATTTTGTGAACCAACCATGAGCAATTTAGGGAAACCAGCACTATTCTAAATTCATTAGTATTATTAGTATTATTTTAAAAATGAATGCAAAGTGCAGTTTGGGGACAATAAAAATCCCTCTCTAAAGCAAAAACAGTTGGAGTGTGTAATTATTTACTCTTCCCTCCTATGCTTTTTAATTTCCTTCCTTTATTTATTTGATGCCAGTACTTATTCAGTAACGATGCATCTTCCTCCTCCTTGCCTCGAGCCATTCTCTATCACTTATATTTTAAACTTGTTCAAAAATTAGAAATTGTCCCGAGTCCTTTTATAGGGAAAGACGTCACATCTGTGCAATTAACCCATTGCTAGTTAATGTGGTGAGAAAAATAGTGAATAAAAGCAGGCAAATGATGTGAAATTAAAACATTTGAACAATTGGTAGGGGTTTTTTCTTAGAAGAAAGTTTTATGGTGCATTTCCTAATTCATGCAACTGAGCCTCTTTCAAAGATGCTGAAAGAGCAGAACCTCTGCCGATGGCTCCGATCTTATAACAGTGGAGATGTTACTTATAAAGATATAGAAAAAACCAGTTACATAATTCTTTTAGAACAAAATGGTTTCTTGGCTCAGAAATGCAAGCAGCAAGGCATCTATAGAAGCAAACAAAACCTCCACTGTGTCAATGCAATCTATATACAAGGGGTTTCTATTGGTTGTATTGATTGATCAATTGAAATAACTCAAGGTGACAAACATATCCAACACAGTTTCCTCCTCCTATTTTTCCCACAACAACCACCCTGTGAAATGGGTGGGTTGAGGACAAGTGACTGGCCCAAGATCATGCAGCCAGGTTTTTTATGCTTAAGGAAGGACTAGAATTCCCCATCTCCTGGTGATTGGCTCAGTGTCAATCAGCTGGCTTTCATGGCTAAGGCAGGACTAGAACTCATGGTGCCTGGTGCCTCCACCACTAGACCAAATGGGCTCTCATTTTTAACACAACTCAATAGAGTAAGCTGCATAAAACGAAACTTGGAGTGTTTTTTTTTAATCTAAAAACTCATAATCTAATATGTTCAGAACAGAATAATAAATAAACTGCAGTACGAAATAGGCATCTCCAGGAGAGTCAAGTGAAAAAGAATGACAAGATCAAATGCGCATCCTCCTCTTTTGTTCCAATAGCCATTTTGGTGAATCCATTATATCATGCACACACACACACACACACACACACACACACTTGCACTTGCATACAGGCTGCAGAGGCCAAGCAACTTAAGGGGACAAACAAGGTGGAAGTAGAATGCTAGCAGAAGATACCCTTTGACAGGGGCCAACTTCACAATAACGTTGAAAGCAATCTCTTTCCGTGATATCTAAAGTTAGTTTTCCAAAGCAGCTGTCTTCCTCTGCCTAACTGAGGAATTACCCCTACTAGGAACCCAGCTTTACAAAACCAGAATTAAGCTGTTGGTCAAGTAGATGATGGATAAGCTTTAGAAGCATTTATAGCAAGAACTAAAATGCTCACTGTATTAAAGCCAAGATGGAGGATATAATAGCGCCCCATCTCTTTCATTCTGGAATGGCTCACCAAAGAAATACACAGCACTGTGATCGAGTTAAAGGAAAAGAGAGGGTTTTTTTTTTTCATTTGTTTTCAACTCTCCAAAAGCTAATATTGGCTGGGAAGATCCAAGATACGGTGATACCAAACAAACCATGAGACTTAACATGTGATCCTTTGTTTCAGCTGGAAAGAGTAGCAAGTCACAAGGCAGCCAACAATGACAAGCTTTAGCTTGCATGTTGAGTAGCAAACAACGGGACAGAAATGTTTGTGCCAAAATGTGTCAAGTACCAAATTTGACGAGTTTTAAAGCAGTTGACTATGGAGGTATGACTGTAACAGTGAAGAGAGCCAAGAAAATGTCTAGCTCTTTGCTGGCACCTAGTAGTCATCCAGGTTTTCAGTGACCAGAAATCTAGCCTTGAGGGTGGGGCCTCCAGAGCAGGGCTGAGTGACGTTACAGAGTGTAGGAAGTTTTGGTCCTTCTTTAAAACTTTGCTTTGCAATTCTGCAATTCAAATCAGGCATGCAAGTTTCATCTACTCCTCTGGCGTAATTAGTGACGGCCACATCATTAATTTCAGAATTAGCAAAAGCAGTTGGTTTAAATTAGATCACCAGGGAAAGTTAATGCTCTAGACAGGAGGTGTTCATGCTGTAGCAAGATGATGAATAACTTGACAGGGCAGTTAATCTCCCCAGTTTAGATATGAGAGTGGTGTTTTGATTCTGATACAGGTAGTCCTCGACTTACGACCACCAGGGAGTCCAAAGTTTCTGTTGCTAAGTGAGACATCTGTTAAGGGTCTCAATTTTTAAGCGAATTTTCCTCCATTTTACAGCCATTAAGTGAATCACTGCAACTGTTAAATTAGTGACATGGTTGTTAAGGGAATCTGGCTTCCTCACCCACTTTGCTTGGCAGAGGGTCACAAAAGGGGACCACATGACCCCGGGACACTGAAACCGTCATAAATAGGAGTCAGTTGCCAAGCGTCTGAATTTTGATCACATGACCATGCAACGGTTGTACATGTGAAAAAACACAGAGGTCAACAGTCAGGGGACTGCATTTTTTCACACTTTTATGGATTTAATTGTAGTTTCTGTCCGAAGAAGCTATTAGGGAAAGCAGGTTCTCTTAATAATCACAAATGGTGCAGTGGCCTAGAGGTGGAGCTCTCGCCTCACAATCAGGAGGCTGTGAGTTTGATCCTGGGCAGAGGCAGGTATTTCTCTCGCTGGGCACAATGAGAATATATATTGCTGTAGACTCACATTGGCAACAGGAAGGACATCCTGTCTGTAAACACTCACCCCCATGCAAGGGATTATGGGGTCATTCATAGAGGATGATGATTCTCTTAGTAATCACCATGCTTGCATTCACTTCAAAAAAGATTGCAAAAACTGGTTGTGGTCACACCTGCTTAAGGACTCATGATGATCTATGAGCATAATTCCAGGCTGAATTACAGTCCTTAAGTTGAGGATTACCCATAATTATTAAAGAGTATTGGAAAAGGAGTCCTTTTAAGTGTACAAAACTAAAACTGCAGAGTGTGTGTTGTTTGTTTTTTTAGGCTATTCATTTATTTGATTTGTCTTGTCTTGGTGGCTCAACATGTAACAGCTAGAGGATATTGATGGTGACATCTTGATGGTGGTTTGTTCTCCGAGCTTGTTGTTTAGTTTCCAAATGTTTTGTCATCAGGCTAGGTAACGTCATAAGCGGAACTTTGGTTGAAGTGTTTTGCTTCTCTTTTGCTTTTATAGGTCTTATGTGGTCAGCTGGTCCCATGACCGACTGGTCACAACGTGTGAGGGTCATCTGGTGAGGAGGCCACCCTAGCTGGAGGTCAAATCACATAAGGCCTACAAAAGCAGAAGAGAACTCAAACAAGACACTTCAACCAAAGTTTTGCTGCTGATGTTACCTAGTGTGGTGAGGAAACATTCGGAAATTAAGCAAGCCACCACCAACACCTACCATCCCAGCTACAAATATTTCCCGCCATTTGTAATTGATCATATCTATCCATCATTTGTGTGTGTGTGTGTGTGTGTGTGTGCGTGCGCACTTGTGTGTATAGGGCTTTTGTTGAGGAATTTTTAAATATGCATATGTTTTTATTGTGCTAGGATTATTTGCCTGGGTAATTTATTATGTTAATGCAATAAAAAAAATACACACAGAAGATTTACAGAGATCCACACATCACTCAGTGGGCTAAAAACTTTTAGTGGTTTCTTCCAGCTCTTAGGGATCTGATATATGGACTTCATAACATGAGATCTTAATTAACTGACAGGGAAATCAGTGTTAATAATCATCAAGTAAGCAATGCACCATAAAGAATCTTGCCATCTGGCAAAGAACATCCCTTCCTTTCTCTTTCTTTTCTTAAGAACTTTTTTTTTTAAAAGGAACTGCAATTCTCAAGATGGTTACAGTTGCATCCAGCTTTCAAAAGCAAAATGACTATGTAATTCATTTAGAAATAAAAGAGTACAAATATACTCTATTAATTTCCAAATAGTATGAATGGTTCCGATGGAAGTTTTTTTTATTTTTCCTAGTCTGTCAAAACAAATTTACTCTGTGCATTTTTTGGATCAAGGAGAAATAATTTCATTTTAATGCATATCTCATAACGCTTCTTGTCTCATTTGCTAGCCAGTTCCATTATTCTTCTTTATGAGAATGTTACCCAGCTCAGATGAATGCTAATTTAAGAAGTGTTTTAAAAATAATAATAATAATCAAAAGATATTGGGGGAAATATAATCCCTCATTTTCTGTAAAATGATATATTAGTGGAGTCGATCAAACAAAAAGTGAAACCCAAGAGGAAGGGAGCAAATACCGAAGGTCTATTGTGACAATAGATTTTAAAAAAACAGGATAAATAATAGGATAAATAGGATACATAGGATACAAAGAATGGTTGCAGGAATTGGCTTTGTCTAGTCTAGTGAAAAGAAGGACTGGGGGTGACACCATAGCAAAGTTCCAGGATTTGAGGGGCTCCTGCAAAGATGAGGGGGTCAACCTATTCTCCAAAGCAACTGAGGGCAGAACATTTACTTATTTATCTCTCAGAGCAATGTCTTCTTCTCAACTCAACCTATCTCCCAGCCCGGAAGAAAAATGCTGTCCTGGGGTTGCCACAAACCAGGCTATGAATCCCACAAACCATCATCCAAGATGTCACAAAGCTTTAAAAAATGGAACGTCCTATTCCTAAGCTGGCTTTTGAATTAGGACAACAGAAGAACAGAGCTGGAAGGGACCTTGGAGGTCTTCTAGTCCAACCCTCTGCTCAAGCAGGAGACCCTCTACCATTCCAGATAAGTAGCTCTCCAATCTCTTCTTTAAAACCTCTGGTGATGGAGCTCCCACCATCTTCGGAAGCAAATTGTTCCACCCGTAGTTCTCACTAACATGAAATTTCTCCTTAGATCTAGGTGGCTTCTTTCTTGGTTCCGTTTCCATCCATTGCTTCTGGTCCTGCCTTTGGGTGACCCCTTCTTCCTTGTGGCAGCCTCTCAGATATTGGAACCCTGCTATCATGTCACCCCGAGTCCTGCTTTTCCCTACACTAGACACTTTCCCTACACACCAATTCCAGCAACTGTTGTTCATATGTTTTAGCTTCCAGTCCCCTAATCCTCTCTGTTGCTCTTCACTGCACTCTTTCTCGAGTCTCAATATCGGGTTTATATCGTGGTGACCAAAACTGGATACAACATTCCAAGCGTGGCCTTCCCAAGACATTATAAAGTGGTACAGCACTTCACATGATCTTGATTCTGTCCATCTGTTACTGCAGAATCCCAAAGCATAAACCTTCTGGGGAAAATATATATCTGTTCCCCCAACCCTTTTATGATTATGCCCATCCCATTTCTCCCTCTTCTTTTCCTCCCGCAAAATGTTAAGCATCGTCTTGTTTCTCCTGGGGTCCCGGTTGGTTCTCTGAGCAGCAGGTCCTTGGCCAGCTAGCCGTGAAAACGCAGCTCTCTCGCGAAACAAAGGAGTGCTTGTGCAGACTTCAGAATCTTTTCTTTCCTGCAAGATCCAAGCAGATGATAAAAATCTAGCTTCACAAAACAGTTTGCTAATTAGCTTTCATCGGGCGGGGGGGAAATAAACCTCTCGCAGGCGGCACACGACGATAGATGTCTGGTGTCTGAGCGAGTTTGGTACAGCTGTGTTGAGTATTAAAGGGAGAAAATAATGGATTTCCTGTGTATGTGATTAGAAGCATGAAGTGGACAAGCTGATGGGTACAATAATCAGCAAAGGGGTTTTTTTAAGCTGAAACCCACCAATTTGGGGGAAACTTACAGTTTTGAGCAAAGAATGGATGCATTCACGTCCCTCCCCCGGCTTTCTTTTTTGAACACAAAACCAGAGGCCCAGCTGGTGAAGAAATGATGACTTTTCCCTAGATATTTAATATTAAAAAAAACCCTTCTCATTCATAATTGCTTTGTATACATAGACTGGGACTGTTTCTGAGCCATATTCTTCTCTCAGGCTTTAAAAAAGGCTTTATAAAAGCCAATCAAATCGTCTCAAATTAAATATTTTCAAGGCATCTTGAGCTTCAACCCTGCTGAAAAGGAATCAGAATGATTTTTTTTAGCAAATCGGAAGGACGCCCACACAAAGTTGATTTGAGATACAACCCACCAATAGGACAGAAGTTCCCATGTGCTTCAATAGGTTGTCATTTTTGCACTCAAGCATACCTTGAACTCATGGGCCCCGTCACTCCTGGCCCTGTCATGATATGATATGATCACAGTGACACGACAGAAGTGTTCCAATATTTGTGGGACTAAGAAGAAGGGGTCAAGCTTTTCTCCAAGGCACCTGAAGGCAGGACAAGAAGCAAAGGGTGGAGACGAATCAAGGAGAGAAGCAACCTGGAATGAGGGAGAAACTTCTTGACAGTGAAAACAATTAAACTGTGGAGTGGAAGTTGTCTCCAGAAGTTGTGGGTGCTCCAACACTGGGGTTTTTAAGGAGAGTCTGGACAGCCACCTATCTGAAATGGTGTAGGGTCTCCTGCTTGAGCAGGGAGTTGGGCTAGAAGACCTCCAAGGTCCCTCCAACTCTCTTCTGTTCTTCTCTTATCTTTGGCATCTTGAATTCAAGGCTTGTGTGCTCACAAGACATAAGAAGGGACTTACTTCTATAGACATTAATACAGTACGCAGATCTTTTACACAGATGAAACAATCTTGCCCACCAACATACAAGAACTTTCTATTTTTGAAGCACACCTAAGATTGCAATAAAATGCAACCAGAGGCCTTTGAAAAATACCTCCCACAGTCCTTTTTTAACTTCAAAGTAATCATAAATGTTTAGAATATTGTAAGTAGCAGTAAGCAGGTCAAAAGAGGATCCTCTTTATTTTGAAGGAAATAATATGTTACCAAGGAGACTTGAGATTTGAAGGAAAAGCAAGACTCCTAGCACATTCTTATCAGAATAATTCCTAGAATAATAAAAAAGTTAGATGAAGAAACCTTGTTGCCCAGGTCTTATGATTTCTGAACTTCATCCTAGTTGCTAAGCAACTGCTTATGTACATGACTTCTCAACTGCACTGGATACATATTCAATTTTCAAACCTTATTGTCTATATATCAACTCCTAAAAACTTTATTCTAGGCTCTTGGCCTCCAATTAAAAAATAGCAAAATGATCACTTGGATCCTCTGCAGTTGTTCATTAAATGCTGTTCCTACCATGTCAGCTTTCCCAAGCGGTTTCTTCATGGTGGTGGAGATATGGCTAATTCCAGTCATTGGCCATTGTGATTGTGAGGTCTGTGAGTTGTAGTTGCAACAGTTTGGGAGAAGGAATCAACTTTCATGAACTGTGTGGGAACACTGATCTATAAAACCAGTGGGAGTTGTTTCTTAGGATGGCCCAACATAAGTTATTATCACTGCATGAATCTGGTAGTAGCCAACATACCAGCCGATGGGCTGTATCTGCCTCTCTCTACATTTACACAATGTGTTGTTATCTGCTAAGATTCTCCACTTGAGTGCACTGGTTTTATGCTTAGGCACTCTAACTCTCAACCTGTTCAGGTCCTGTAAAATAAGGGAGGCTGGATCCTTCAGCCAGATCTTCCTTCATTGCTTGATGGTCTCCTTCCTCCAGCTTTTAATTTGATTTTGTTCTTATGTATTTTCAAGAATGTTTGTTCTTGCTATAGATCTGAGTTGGCGGAAGAAGGTAATCAGATAGTCAAAAAGAGGAAAGCAAGAAGCTTAAACCATAATGGCCAACATATTAATTAGCATGCAGATTTCTGTGGTGGAAACAACAATGGTTTACAAGGGTGAAAAATATGGAGACATATAGTAAATTGGGGTTGATTTAAAGTGGATTTAGTTCACCACTTTTCCATTCACCTCCTGCCTCTGATTATTTTTATTCTTACTTCCTTTCAGCACCTTGCATATCTCATTGCTTCCTCTGAAAGGGAATGATGTGATCTCTCATGGAAAATTAAGGTCTTCGGTTATTCTTAAGTGTAATGAATTGCATCGAAAAATATGCATAAGCATCCTTGAACATTGTCATACAAAGGGAATTATACCTGATATGAGTAAGTCTTCCAGTGAATCACCCATCAGCATGAAAAGTCTGCTTCCCCCCACCTTTCACAAGCCCCCTTTTTCTCCCAAAGATGCTTTTCCAAAAGGACATTCTTCGTTTGTCCTCAAAGACGTTTCCCTTCTCATCCAAGAAGCTTCTTCAGTTCTGAATGGAAGAAGAAGTTCTGAAGAAGAACTGACGGAGCTTCTTGGATGAGAAGCGAAACTTCTTCAAAGAGAACACCAAGAAAGTAGACCATCTGTTTTTTGAAAAAGCACCTTTGGGACAACCATGACTTGGATGATGGAGAATCTCCACAGACATCAAGCCCTTCTTTGCTTCCTTGATCTTGGAGTTAGATCAAAATGTTTGGTTTAAGATGCCACTTGGTCACTGTGTGCTCCATTGCACAGAATGTAACTGGATCAGTGGGATTTCAGTTTCAATCTTTAGGCTATTTGAAACCTGACAAAGAGGATTTTTTAATGTGAAAAACTGAAAAGATTTAGGAAGAACATTAAAGAATACTGTTCCTTAATGGTGCTATTTATCATCTTTATCGGGCAAAATAAAAAAGGAGCTAGTCTTTGTTGCTTTCCAGTTTAATTTCTGACAAAGCCGTGTTTCCTTTGCAGAATGATAACAGAACGGATTTTGCGTCCTTTCTCATTAAAACATTTTTGCAGATGTGAGACTCTCGAGATGAGGCTCTTGTTTGAAAGGACATGATATTGAGGCAAGATTCTTCAGTCGTGTTCCAACCTTGATTTTAATGTATTGAAATGCATCCCATTTTTACTACTTTCCTTTCGTGCTGAGTTTTACAGCTCTCCATTCCTTAGATTTGCGGGGTTCATAATACCACCCGACATTGCAAGGAATGCAAGATTAAGTCAGTATTGTCAGCACAGAGTTGTGTTACTGATAGGAGATAATATTGGTAGCTCGGGGTTGAACTCTGAGCTTCGTGGTATTCTTGCAGACATTTCACCACCAATCTACATAACATCATCGATGCACTAGTTTGACCCACCAAGCTCCGAGAACACCAAGTATCCCATAGTTGCCATGCTCCTCTGCTTCCTACCAGTGTTGATCTTCCCCAAATGGGTGCCCAATAATGCCATTTTTTTTGCAGGTATAATTTATTCCACAGAATGGAATCTACAGAACACCTGGTGGACATGCAGCCTCTGAAGAGAGAGAACAGGGTTAAGAAGGAAATCACACCCGAGAGCCAGTTTGGTCTAGTGGCATCAGGCTAGAAACCAGGTGACTGTGAGTTCTAATCCTGCCTTAGGCATGAAGGTCAGCTGGGTAACTTTGGGCCAATCAACAGGTGACTGTGAATTCCAGTTCCACCTTAGGCATGAATGCTGCTGGGTGAGTTTGGGGCCAGACACTGTCTCTCAGTCCAACCTACCTCACAGGTGACCGTTATGAGGAAAAGCGGTAGAAGAAGTAGCATTGTGTACGGTGTTTAAGTTATTTATAAAAATAATAAAGGTAGGAAATCAGATAAATAAATAGTAGCAATCCTGTCCCTCTTAAGCAATCATGCACATTATTACTGAGGCATCTGATACTAAACAGGGTGAGAAGCAAACCCAGATTTCTTCCTGTATAATTGATGGAGCTGGGCGGAAGGAGTGGATGGAAAGAATAATTTGGATGTGATGAACAGGAGATGTTTTCATCTGAGGCTGCCACAAAGAAGAGGGGGGCTAAGCCTATCCTCCAAAGCCCCCGAAGGCAGGACAAGAAGCAATGGATGGAAACAAACCAAGGAGAGAAGCAACTTGGAACCAGGGAGGAATGTCCGGATGATTTGAGCAACTCATCAATGGAATGGCTTCCCTCCCAAAACTGTGGATGTTTCATCACTGGAGGTTTCTAAGGAGAGACTGGACAGCTGTAATTCTGCTGTTTGGAATATTTGGAAAACATTTTAGTAATGGACAATCTGCTTCCCTCGGGTGACATTGCTTTTGATTGTGATAATTTCTCTTCTCTGTCTCTGTCTCTCTCTCTCAACTGTCCCAAACTCCATTGGCTGCATTCTGACCCTCATGTTTCCAACACAGCAAAAATCACCATGGCAACTCAGCTTGATGTCAACAAGAGAGGCTACGGTCCATGTCAAGGATACATAATTTTACACTGAGAAAGGAGGGAACTTTACAAAGCATGCCTGCTCATCTCATGGCCCCTTTAAAACAGAGCACCCAGCACGGATCACCCATCATGCACATAGAATAATCCGTGTCCATGAAAGCCTTTTGTATATTGGGCAACGAAGACAAGATGGCTTCCACCACCACACACAAGGAGACATATACATTTGATGGACTTCTTATAGTGATTGGGCTCCATGAAGGCATATTTGGTATTCCAATCTGTTTTCAGGTTGCAACCAGCTTCAGGTTTTATAAAAAGCTACCAGGAGCTAAATAAAGAACATCTAATCCCATTACTCTCAAAGATCACCCTAGGCATTTTAGGTATACCAAAAGCTTAAATTGGGAGGAGTTTTAAAGGATTAAAGCAGCAAAGCCAGTGTCTTCAACCTCTACAAATTCAGTTTGGCTTTTAAAATTCAGAATAAAACTAAACATGCAGAAATGGATGGAAATTTGGCATTCGTCAAAGAAGGGGACCCCAGAAGCCACAAATACTGTATATGAGATGACATATACAGTCTATAAAAGTATTTTGTGTGTATATGCTCTCAGTCCTACCATTTCAGATCCAAGGAGTGGAAAAGTGAGGTCTTATTACACTGGGCAATACTAACACAACATATGATTTATTCTAAAGTTATTTTCATAGATATACACCCTTTGGGGGGGAGGGTGCAGGAGCTACGCAAGATGTGTTTTTGCAGAGTTGTCACTTCCTAGCAGCTCAAGTCACATAGCTGAATTTTCATGAATGCCGTACCTGTTCCAGGTTAGGTATCTCAGGTTCTGCTGCATGGACAAGGAGAAAGGCTTAACCCATTATCACACCTGCCTTGTCATGCATTGCTGGTGTTCCCTCTGTCTAGTATTGGATACTGGAGACTCTGAGAGGCACCTCCTCCCAATAAACCCATCAGGGAGTTATTGCCTGAATGGTGAGGAAGAGGGCACCTAGATCTTACAATAAAACCATTAAGACAGCTGCATCCTTGGTGATCCTTGAATAGGCTTCTCTCTCTCTCTCTCTCTCTCTCCCTCCCTCCCCCTCTCTCTCTGTATATATATATATATATATATATATATATATATATATATATATATATATATATATATATATATATATATATATATATGTAGATCTTTGTTGTTCGGGTTTTCTCCCGCGTAAGATTTGAAGTATCTAGGCAACGTTTCGATGAAGTCTCATTCATCATCTTCAGGCTTCTGTCTCCAGCTCTGTGCTTCTCAGAGTAATGGAGATTGCAGCTGCTTCCTCCTTTTAACTGCCAGTGGGGTGGAACTTGATTGGGTGGGGGCTTGGCTGTGTTCTGATTGGGTGGGGTGTGTTCTCATTGGTAGGGGTTTGGCTGTGTTCTGATTGGTTGGGGGTTAGCCGTGTTCTGATTGGTTGGAGGCGTGTTCTGTTCAGGAGGGGCTTGGTTGTGCTCAGGTTAGTTTTAGTTGCTGGGGATTTGAGCTGGAGAGTTGTGATCTTGCTGTTTGGCTTCTAGTTCGTGGTCCTGCTGCATCTTCATAGTGGGTGTTGGTTTGCTTCATGTATGGCTCAGAGGGGTTTGAAGTGGGTAGTGATGCAGCTGCAGTGCAGCTTCTGGTCCATGGTCGTTTCTCATTTTCTGAATGGGTGGGAGTCTGTTTTCTACATGGAAGTGTGGTGGTGGCATCTTGTGTGGCTCTCATGGGTGTGGGTCCAGTGTCCTTCTTCATGTTAGGTACTCGTCTGTTCATGAGGGCGGGTTTCCAAATGGCTGGAAGGCGGGAGGTGTCATCTCGTTTGTTCATGCTGTGTGGGCGTTTTTCTATCTCTATGGCTTCTCTGATTATTCTGCTGTTGAAGTGTTCGGTTTTGGCAATAGTTCTGGTATTTTTAAAATCAATTTCATGTCCTGTGGCTTTGAGGTGTTGGACCAGGGAAGAGGTCGTTTCTTCTTTTTTGATTGAGTTCTTATGTTCTTCAATGCGTGCGCTTATTCTTCTGTTAGTTTGTCCAATGTATGTGTTAGGGCAGGCTGTGCAGGGGATTTCGTATACTCCTTGGTTTTCTAATTCGATTTTGTCTTTGGGGTTTCTTAGGATGGTGGATATTTTTTTGTTTTGTGCAGAATGCTGTTTTGATGTTGTGTTTTTGGAGGATCTTGCTAATTTTGTCTGTAGTGCCTTTTATATATGGGAGGAGGGCTTTTCCGTTTTCTTGTTCTCTGTCTAGGATTTTGGTTGGGGCTTCTTTTTGGATTAGGTGGGTAATCTTCTTTCTTTGGAATCCATTGGCTGTGAGTACGTTGGTGAGAGTGTGTAGTTCGGTTTTTGGTGTTGTTCATCGGCTAAGCATTTTGTTCTGGAGATGAGTGTCTTGGCTACGGAATTGATCTGTGCTGGGTGGTGGTGTGAGAGTGCATGTAGATAGCGGTTAGTATGTGTTTTCTTCTGGTAGATGGTGTGTCCTAGGGAGCCATCGGATCTTTTGTATACCAAGACATCTAGGAAGGAAGTTGATTGTTGGCTTCTGTTTCCATGGTGAATTGTATTTTGGGGTGTAGACTGTTGAGGTATGTGAGGAAGTTGTTCAGTTTTTCTTTCCCGTGTGGCCAGATTATGAAGGTGTCATCTACGTATCTGAGCCAGAGTTTGGGTTTGTGGTCGTATTTTTCTAGAGCTTGTGTTTCAAAGTGTTCCATGTAGAGGTTTGCGATGACAGGTGAGAGGGGTGATCCCATAGGTGCTCCTTCTATTTGTTTGTATTTTTGTCCATTGTAGGTGAAGTAAGTATTGGATAGGCAGTGGTTGGTTAGATCTAGGATGTGCTTGGGGGGGTTGTATTTGTTTATTTTGTGTATTTTGGGTCTCCCCAAAATACACAAAGAAGGAACCCCACTCAGACCAATAGTCAGCTCCATAGGCTCACCTCTACAAAACCTGGCCAAATTTCTTGCCAAACAACTACAACCCTATGCAGAATCCATCAACTCACACGTAAGAAACTCATTCCAGTTCATCGAGATCATAAAGAAACAAAACTTACAACCTAGCGACCTACTAGTAAGCTTCGATGTCACATCCCTCTTCACCCAAGTGCCAATAAAAGAAGCCTTGACAGCCATCCAAAACAAATACAACCCCCCCAAGCACATCCTAGATCTAACCAACCACTGCCTATCCAATACTTACTTCACCTACAATGGACAAAAATACAAACAAATAGAAGGAGCACCTATGGGATCACCCCTCTCACCTGTCATCGCAAACCTCTACATGGAACACTTTGAAACACAAGCTCTAGAAAAATACGACCACAAACCCAAACTCTGGCTCAGATACGTAGATGACACCTTCATAATCTGGCCACACGGAAAGAAAAACTGAACAACTTCCTCACATACCTCAACAGTCTACACCCCAAAATACAATTCACCATGGAAACAGAAGCCAACAATCAACTTCCCTTCCTAGATGTCTTGGTATACAAAAGATCCGATGGCTCCCTAGGACACACCATCTACCAGAAGAAAACACATACTAACCGCTATCTACATGCACTCTCACACCACCACCCAGCACAGATCAATTCCGTAGCCAAGACACTCATCTCCAGAACAAAATGCTTAGCCGATGAACAACACCAAAAACCGAACTACACACTCTCACCAACGTACTCACAGCCAATGGATTCCAAAGAAAGAAGATTACCCACCTAATCCAAAAAGAAGCCCCAACCAAAATCCAAGACAGAGAACAAGAAAACGGAAAAGCCCTCCTCCCATATATAAAAGGCACTACAGACAAAATTAGCAAGATCCTCCAAAAACACAACATCAAAACAGCATTCTGCACAAACAAAAAAATATCCACCATCCTAAGAAACCCCAAAGACAAAATCGAATTAGAAAACCAAGGAGTATACGAAATCCCCTGCACAGCCTGCCCTAACACATACATTGGACAAACTAACAGAAGAATAAGCGCACGCATTGAAGAACATAAGAACTCAATCAAAAAGAAGAAACGACCTCTTCCTGGTCCAACACCTCAAAGCCACAGGACATGAAATTGATTTTAAAAATACCAGAACTATCGCCAAAACCGAACACTTCAACAGCAGAATAATCAGAGAAGCCATAGAGATAGAAAAACGCCCACACAGCATGAACAAACGAGATGATACCTCCCGCCTTCCAGCCATTTGGAAACCCGCCCTCATGAACAGACGAGTACCTAACATGAAGAAGGACACTGGACCCACACCCATGAGAGCCACACAAGATGCCACCACCACACTTCCATGTAGAAAACAGACTCCCACCCATTCAGAAAATGAGAAACGACCATGGACCAGAAGCTGCACTGCAGCTGCATCACTACCCACTTCAAACCCTCTGAGCCATACATGAAGCAAACCAACACCCACTATGAAGATGCAGCAGGACCACGAACTAGAAGCCAAACAGCAAGATCACAACTCTCCAGCTCAAATCCCCAGCAACTAAAACTAACCTGAGCACAACCAAGCCCCCTCCTGAACAGAACACGCCTCCAACCAATCAGAACACGGCTAACCCCCAACCAATCAGAACACAGCCAAACCCCCTACCAATGAGAACATACCCCCACCCAATCAGAACACAGCCAAGCCCCCACCCAATCAAGTTCCACCCCACTGGCAGTTAAAGGAGGAAGCAGCTGCAATCTCCATTACTCTGAGAAGCACAGAGCTGGAGACAGAAGCCTGAAGATGATGAATGAGACTTCATCGAAACGTTGCCTAGATACTTCAAATCTTACGCGGGAGAAAACCCGAACAACCAAAGATCTACATATAAATACCCGCGAGAACCTCAGAAAACATATATATATATATATACACAGAAGCCTGATGATGGCAGACGAGATTCTGCCGAAACGTCGCTACAACTTTAAAAGCACAACTACAATGACGTGGGAAAATACCCGAACAAAGCTGAATGCCATACATGTAAGTACCCGCAAAAACTTGAGAAAACAAATATCTATATCTATATCTATATATATCACCAGTGTTTTCTATCATCCAATGTTTTCCAGATGTGCACAGACTTAGAACCCTTGGAATACCCCATTTGACCATCCTAGTTGACACCCTAGTAAAATGTAAGTGGACATTTTAGTAAGTGGAGCCCTCAAACATCCAAAGGACACCACTTGATTAAAGCCAAACCAGGAAGGGGGCTTCTTTCTGGCAATCAAACCCAAAGCGCTACAAGCTCAGCAGATTAACAAAATGTATAGATGTAGAACCCACAAAGCCCTGCTCTCCACGTAGAACCAAATGAAGACTTTATCCTGTTTAGACAACTCAACGTACAATGCACGTACCTGTCCAACGTTGGTGCTAATCCCCTCTATGAAGTTCCCTCACTGGAACTTCAGAGAGACTCAGCTCAGGAAAACTCGATGCAGCTTATCGTGGTCAGGTCCTGGGTGATAGATTAGCATAAGGGTTCACATTAAGAATCTCTACTGATCTGCTTAATCGAGGGATAATCCTCTGGCCAGCTTCCAAGTTTCGCTATCTTCAAATCCACACAAACATTTCGGAGCGTCCTTTTCTCCCTCCTTGTTAGTGTGTTACACGTGTGGGATTGTTACACGTGTGGGATCATTAAACTCCTGATCAATATAGCTGGTTGATGACCTAACATGCCTCATTCCATGGAGGACACTTTTTTTCCAGTGAAAAAAAAACGACATGCGACCCTTTGACCTTAATAGTTGTTTTTCACCACAGACACATGGAGGGAAAAACTGAGGGAAACTGAAATTAGATTTGGCTAAAAGAAGAGGTATGAGCAGAAGTTGGTGAGGAAGTTCAAGAAACAGCCCATGGGAAGTTATTAACTTTATGTGACATCCCCAGAGAACTTAACTGGTATTGTGTCATTCTGAGTGGTGCAAAGGCAAATGGGAAGGATTAAGGGAAATTTGTACATCTGTTCAAATCTGCATTAAGGCATCAATCGTGTGCAAGATATGAAACCAAAAAAGCAGCACCACTAAAAGCAAGGAAAGAGAGCAAGAGAAAAAAGGAGGGAGGCAGGGAGGAGGGAAAGAAAAAAGGAAGGAAGAAGAAAGAAAGGAAGAAGAAAGAGAAACAAAGAGAAAGAGAGAGAAAGAAAGAGAAAAGAGAGAAAGAAAGAAAGAAAGAAAGAAAGAAAGAAAGAAAGAAAGAAAGAAAGAAAGAAAGAAAGAAAGAAAGAAAGAAAGAAACCAGCATTTTTAAGAGCCTGGTGGTGCAGTGGTTAGAGTGCAGTCCTATAGGCTACTTCTGCTGACTGCTAGTCTTCAATCCTGACTGGCTCAAGGTTGACTCAGCCTTTCATCCTTACAAGGTCATAAAACGAGGAGCCAGATTGTTGGGGGGAAATAGGTCGACTCTGTAAACCGCTTAGAGAAGGCTGTAAAGCATTGTGAAGCAGTATATAAGTCTAAGTGCTATTGCTATTGCATGGCCCACAGAAAATACAGACTAGATGGCCTGCCTTCCTTCCTTCCTTCCTTCCTTCTTTCCTTCCTTCCTTCCTTCCTTCCTTCCTTCCTTCCTTCCTTCCTTCCTTCCTTCCTTCCTTCCTTCCTTCCTTCCTTCCTTCCTTCCTTCCTTCCTCTTGATATGGTTGCACAGGATGCAAACTGAAGAAAACTAGCAAATGACCTCCATATTCACTGGGAATCACAGAATTGTCCATATGTGCAGAAGAAGTTGACTTTGTTTAGGAGGAGATCATACCTTTTCCTAATTATTGTGTTACAGAAGGAACATCTCCAGTGTCTTCTCTGCTATGACAAACCCATCATTCAGTTTTGACATATGCCACCTTCTGTGATTGATGTGATGTTATTTCGACTGTCAATTGAGAAATGGACATACCCAACTTTGCTTTAATTCCTGCCACAACTATTGACATTCAAAATCCAAGATTTTCAATTTTAGCTTTTACCTGTCATAGCTCTTCAATTCTAATCTGAGGAGTTTTTTTAAAAAAATAAAGTTTTCTTTCTTGTATCTGGCACAAGAATAAGGTACCTGTCAATTCTGCAGCAGATGTCCACACCTACATTTAAGGATTGCAATACTGAAAAAAAATAAATCCCCATTTCGTTCTAAGTGCCAGTGACTCAAATCATTACAGTTCATTGGTTTTTTTAAAAAAAACAACCATCCATTTTCATGGCTCTGGGACTCTTATGAAAATCTACTTGTCACCCTGCCTGTCAGGAAACCAAAGTTGTTTATATTATGCCAAAGGAGGAACCAGAATGTAAAACTGCTAGTTGTTTTTCCTTTTTTATATACACCTCACCAGTGGCTATGCTTTGTTTGCTGCCAGCAATTGCACTTTGTTCAACAATTTGGCATCTAAAAGGTTGCCGATGTTACAAAACATAGACAAAATAGTGTGTGTGTGTGTGTGTGTGTGTGTGTGCATGTGTGTGTGTGTGTTCTTTATGCTAAAATTATTGTAGGGATGACCTTTTTGTGTCAGTACAGGAAGTCCTCGACTTACAACGCTCGGCTTAATGACCATTTGAAGTTGCAATGGCACTGTCAAAAGTGACATGGCTGTTTTTCAAACTTGCAATAGTCGTTGGAGCATCCCCCATGGTCACATGATCAAAGTTTAGAGGCTTGGCAACTGACTCGTACTTATGATCGTGGAAGTGTCCCTGGGGGGATCACGGGGACCCCTTTTGCGACCTTCTGACAAGCAAAGTCAACAGAATCTCTTAACAACTGTGTGACTAACATAACAATGGATGTGGTTCGCTTACCAGTGGTGGCAAGAAAGGGGGTAAAATGCAGCAAAAACCACTTAACAAATGTCTCAGCACTGCCTGTCATTCTTAGCTTAGCCTAGCTCTATAGCCTTGACACAGGCGAAGAACAAACCTGTTCGATAATAGGGATGGAGAAATTCCGTCTATATACTCCCAAATCCCTCTTGCTTGTCTCTTTCTTCAATTGGACAAGACGGCGTATCACACGGCAACGATTTTAGAACCACACATACCGCAAATGGGCTAACTTAAGAACCTCAGTCTCCTTCCCAGAAGAGGTCAGGGATATTGACGAGAGAACTGTAAGGCCTGGTAAGACACGGTAGCAGTCTTCCAACATTTGAGAGGCTGCCACAAAGACAAGCCAACCTTCTCAAAGGACCTGAAAGCAGAACAAGAAGCTAATCAAGAAGAGAAACAATCTGGAATGAAGGAGAAGCTTCATAATGGTGAGGACAATTAACCAGTGGAACAGAAGTTGCCTCGGGAAGTTGTGGGTACTTCATCACTGGAAGTTTTTAAGAAGAGACTGGACAGCCATTTGTTTGAAATAGTATAGGGTTTCCTGCCTAAGCAGGGGGTTGGACTAGATGCCCTCCAAGATCCTTGCCAAGTCTCTTATTCTGAATATACCACCATCATAACAGCACCATGAAGCAATGAATAAGCTGTTCAGCCTCCTTTGGAAAGAAACAGAAAGGAAAATGCTTTGCAAGACGTGTTCTTTTTCAATTTGTGGACATTTGCCAAGAACAGGTTCTTAAGCACAGCTAAGGCTTTTGTTCCCTGGACAAAGCCAGATAAAGATAAAGGCAGCTGAGACAAGAGTTTGGCCTGACTAAAGCAGACGCAAGGAGAAAGGAGTACAATGGCAGCAGCAATCCCAAGTGCATCTGGAAGTTATCCAAACCTCTTTGTTTGTTGCTTCGGTAAATATCACTATCTAAATAGAAGTGTGCCCTCTTTGAAGCTGTCAGCTCCCTCTTCCCATGGAGGACTGGGCCACTAGAAATAACAGAATGATAGCGTTGAAGGTCTTCAATACAACCCCCTTATTTAAAGAGGAGACTCTGTACCACTTAAGAGAAACGGTTGTCCAGTCTATGCTTAAAAACCTCCAGTGACGGAGCACCCACAACCTCTGGAGGGAAGCCGTTCCACTGGTTAATGGTCCTCCCTGTCAGGAAATTTCTGCTTAATTCCACGTTGCTTCTCTCCTTGGTTCGTTTCCATCCGTTGCTTCTTGTCCTGCCTTCAGGGGCTTTGGAGAAGTGGTTGTGGCAGCTACTTAGATATTGAAAGACTGCCATCATGTCACCCTGAATCCTTTTTTTCATTAGATTACACGTACTCAGTTCCTGCAACCGTTCTTCATAAGTTTTCGCCTCCAGTCCCCTAATCCTCTTTGTTGCTCTTCTCTGCACTCTTTGTAGAGTCTCCACATCAGTTTTTATATCGTGGCTACCAAAACTGTATATAATATTCCAAGTGTGGCCTTACCAAGGCATGATAAAGTATGACTAACACCTCATTGTGAAAACACTGGCAGCTGCAGAGCCTCAAAGGTGGCAGTCTCAGAGGTGGAAGTTTATGATGATACCATCTCTTCAAGAAGCTGTGAGGAGTATTGTGGGGCATCCTCAGTATTTTTGTGGAATTGAGAAAGCGGTTTCCACACCACCTTTTGAAATCAAATTCTCTTTCTGATGAGAGCAACCACAGGGACTAGAATCCTCTTTTCCTATAGGACAAGGCAAGTTGCTAGATGGAGACTGTGAGTGTGGCAGAGAAGGAGGAAATGAACGTGTCTCTTGGAGTTCAAGTCTAGAAGCCTAAAAATAGAGATTCACTCCATCCTTGAGGTGGACAATCTCCCCTCTCCCTTTTTTTTTGCTAGCTCCAAAGATGCTTTTTCAAAAGGCAACTGGACTTTCTTCGTTTTTGCTTAAAGACGTTTCAGTTCTCATTGAAGAAGCTTCTTCAGTTCTCCATAGACATAAAAGACAAGTGATATTCAATCAAGTTATTGTTTTTAGGAAGATACCATTTTCTTTTGACATACTGGCTCTTCTTCTTCTCCAAAGGGGTGGAGACCTTCTACAAGATATGAGGCAAGTCCATTATATAAATGGAAGCCAATTTACTTAATTTCACCCCATATTACGTTGACTGTCAGATGGTGAGATGCTGGCTAGCCAGCTAGGTTTAACACAAGAGGCAAAACTATAGAGCTGTAGAGCATTCTCCTTAGCAAGGAGAGCCTATCCACTGGATCCCTGCCTGCTGACCTTTTAATCTCTTTTGTCAAGAAAAAACTTATTGAGTTTGACAATGTAATCTGGGGACCAAGATTAGAAGAAGGCTGGTATAACGCTGAATCAGGATCCAGAATTGTGAGAGGCAACACATTTCTGAATATTGCATTGATCCTATAGAGACAGAACACGGTGTTATGTCATTGTCTCTTGCCCTGGTCACCATGCTGTGGTCGTTTTCTGCTTTATACCCTGTCAGGGCTAAGAATTGAACCTGCTAAGCTGGGATCACAGAAATGAAATTGAAAAAACACACAGCTTCTCTCTCTCTCTCTCTCTCTCACAAAGAACTTGTGGGAAATAGAAATAAAATGAGGTTGGATGGATGACAGATATTATATTGATGCTCCCATCGCTTCCAGGCTATTGTGGCCTTGCAGTGAGATGAGGGGTGGGGGGAAAGCAAATCTAATAAATAAATAAATAATAAATTGTGAGATCGCATTTATACTTCCTGTATCTTCCAATATTCTACCCCAAGCAATAAATAAACTTGTTAAACTGATTCTAACATAGATATTTTATTTATTCATTACATTTATATGCCGATCATCTTACTCTTCAAATAAATGAAAACTCATTATAACATAGATATTTGTTTTCTCTGGTTATTATTCTTTTGTTTGAAAAAAAAAACAGTTGGGATTTTGTGACTTATTACTATTACTACTATTATTGTTGTAGTTCTATTGTACTATTATTGTTATTGTTTATATTGTTAATCTTCAATTTGATTCACAGTCTGGGACTGGTAAAAACTTAACAACTGAAGTGCTAACCAAGAACCTAAGAACTGTTAAGATAACATCTGAGTATTATTATAGTTATTGTTATCTCTTTTATTCATTAAGCATGAAACTCAGTCAACCGAACATTTAAAAATGTATCACAAATATCAGTGACTGGTGCTAATGATTGATACTGGTTGCTGCCAGTGTCCTCGGTATCAATCAAGTACCTTCTTAAGATGTACAATGTTCTGGGTAGTGCAGTTTTTTGCAGTTCTGCTGGTGTCATTGCAGGAAGCTGAAACTTCTTGCTGTGTTTTGCAAAATTCTTGGACATGGTAACAAGGGCCGCAATGACAATGGGTATATCACTGTCACATGTTTCACCCATAACCATGTAGTTTCAATGGCCAGGTTGCGATATTTCGTGATTTTTTTTCCAGTTCTTTTTCTTCAATTCTGGTGTCTCCTGGTACAGCGATATCAATAAATTGCATGCTTCAGCATACGTGTATATTATTATTATTATTATTATTATTATTATTATTATTATTATTATTATTATTATTATTATTTGATGCCCTTTGTGACTGGGGTGCCTGATGCGTCCTGTAAAATTAATGATTTAAACAGACAAATCGATTGGAAATGCTGAAAGAAGTGTTTGTAAAATATTGATTAAGGAAGAATACTTATATATGCACTTTCACTGAGAATATATAAAGGGTCTCAGAAGGAAAGTTCCTATAGGTGAATACAGGGACATGTAATACGAAATGAACAATATGTAATTTTAATATTCCAAACTCTGTTTTATAGATTTTTAAGAATATCTGCATAAGCACAACTACCCAGAACTTTATTAAGTCCCCTTCACCTCCCCCAAACACACACAAACACACAGACACAACTTGGGTTCACATTGTTCACTCGTATGCTACCAGTGAAGTCTTCATGAACTTGGCAGTCATAACTTTAATATCATTTTAAAATTATTTAAGCTTCTCATAGAAGCTTCTGCCTTTTAAAGTTTCGTAGAAGAGATTTCTTTGCAGAAGAAATGAACAGAATATGAGCTGAAGAAACTTCTTGGATGAGAAGTGAAATCTTTTCAAAGGGAAAAAAAAAACACTTGCAAGAAACTCCAGTTGCCTTTTGGAAAAAGCAGCCTTGGAACAAGAGCTGGAAAAGTCTAGTTAAGTGCTAAGTTTCTGCAGGGAATACAATATTTTGATCAGTAAAAAAACAGGCTTGCTTTCTTATGGGGATATGGCATTTCAATTCACTATCCCAGATAAGAAAAATGGACTCAGCTGTCAGTCCACAGAGATTTAGCCCCGAAGTACTAATCTCTGTTAGAAAAACAATCAAGTTGAGAAGAGACTTTGGACTGAATGACGGATGTCTTCTTTGGTTGATTAAAGCCATGTTTATTCTGGTTTAGTTGCTCAGTTCATATATATGCATGCCTGCATAACTTAGAATTTTATCATTTTTATAGAAAATGACTATGAGTTATACATTTAATCACACAGAGATTATTCACTTTGCCTGCACCGCTCACTTCTCCAGGCTATGGAGTGTTTCCGTCCTCCAGGTCCTGGTTGTCCCAATGGTGCTTTTTCAAGAGGCAACTGGACTTTTCTGGGTTTTCTTTGAAGACCTTTCGCTTCTCATCCAAGAAGCTTCTTCAGTTGAGCTAAAGAAGCTTCTTTCATGAGAAGTGAAACATCTTCAAAGAAAAACCAGAAAAGTCCAGTTGCCTTTTGAGAAAGCACCTTTGGGTCACCTCTCATAGGTTTAGAAAAACAGAATTACTAATATAACATTTCTAAGCAAAGAGGTAAAAAAATACCTACAGGTGTTTCACTTATGGAAGACAGCCGAATTATTGTCACAAGATGTTTGCACAACACAGTTTGGCGAGAGAAGAAGAAACAAGGTACAAGACCAATCACATAGCATATCCTGCCATGCATCAAAAACATTTTGGAAGCTGTAGAATGCAGCTTCCATCATCTGCAAGTGGGCATCACACACCATCTAGAGGCTACTATACAAGGACAAATTATGCTTTGAAAAGATCATTTGAAGGGGGAGATACTTCCTACGCAATCTGCCAGATCCCCTGTGACCATGTAGGACAGATAGGGAGGAAGCTAATCACCAGATTGCAAGAACACAAGCGAGTGGTCAGACGAGGAGACACATACTCATTGGTAACCTCACACTGCAACGAACAAGGGCACACATTCAATTTTGCAGCTACTAAGATTATTGGATGAGCAGGCACAAAAATGGCCGGGGAAGTGATTGAAGCCATGGAAAACAGGGCCCTCGTCATCCAACAGGAAGGCTGATTTATCACCAGCCTGTAGAATACTTCGAAGGCTACAGCTGGGAACCACAAGCAAATGGCAGCTAATGACTTAAAAGCCAGCCCAATCAACACACGCCCCAATCAGCATCTAAAAAGCCACTTACAACAGGCACAATACAGAACAACATACACTCTACTAGAGAGAAATTCCCTGAAGGTGGGCTCCAACACAGGTCCAAAACACTCAAGCGTGCCAAAAAGCCGGGTGTGATCTTAATCCACTACCTAACAAAACAAAATCAACTTGCATTTCTTAGTGTCAGAAATCAGCAGTCTTCCAATATTTAGGGGTTGCCACAAAGACAAGCGGGAGGCAGCCTATTCTCCAAAGCACTAGAAGGCAGGACAATGGATGGAAAATAATCAAATCAAATTTCCTGACAGGGAGAACAATTAACCAGTGGAACAAACTTGCCCCCAGAAGTTGTGAATTCTCCAACCCTGGAAGTTTTTAAGAAGAGGTTGGAGAACCACTTGTCTGATATGATCATATAAGGTTTCCTGCTGGAGCAGGGGGTTGGTCTAGAAGATCTCTCAGTCCCTTCCAACTCTGTTTTTCTGTTAAATCAACATTCTCTTCCCAAGACACAGGTGTAAAGAAGCAATAAAAAGACCAAACCTTGGGAGATTGCATTTCTTTTAAAAATATGTGCTTTCTACCAAACTGTATTCAAGGAAGGGTTAAGTATAGACAGCTGAAGAAAACCTAAGTTGGGCTCTTCGTTTTAAAGACCTCTGCTGCTCCTTTTTCAGAGGAATCAGGGGAAGGCACTTTAACCAACCAATATTATTATTTTTTCAATGCAATGCCTTCTTTTATCAAGATTTCACTCATGCTTGCGTGGATTGGAAATCTTACACAAGCACTTAAAATATACCCTAAAAGCAATTTTATTGAGTCAAATCCTGGGAAATAAGCTGATATTTTTCACCCAAATAATTGATGCAGCTAAGATGATATGGCACCCAGATGGCCTATGAGATTTGGGGAAACCAGATAAATTCAGGCTGTCAAAATAGCATGGCTACATGAATATACCTTGCATTTTCATTTCTTTATCCTAATCCGAATACACACACACACATACATAAACACACAGACAAACATTAACTGTGGTGCTCTCTGAGCTTGGTAATTTTCTTGCAGACATTTCATAACTACACTGGTGTACTGGTCATGTTGCCTAGTTTAGTAATGAATGGAGCATCTGCAAGAAAACCACCAAGCTCAGAGAGCATCAAGGACACTATAGTTCAAACACTGTCTTCTTTTAAACAAATATGAAAGATGAAGCTCAAAATGCAAACCTATTGTTAGATTTTCACGAGTTGAAAAGAAAGCTCAGAAACAAACACACATCAACAGAATGAGAGAAGGAGATTGAAATGATTGAAATGGAGATCTGCTTTGAGCAATCAACTTCTATCATCCATCTTCCTTCTCCTTCCCCTTAGGACAGGTTTTCAGACTTACAACCGTTGCAGCATTCCCATGCTCATATGACCAAAATTCAGGTGCTTGGCAACTGGCATGTACTTATGACTGTTGCAGTGTCCTGGGGTCACGGGATCCACTTTGCGAACTTAACAGCCACGTCACTAACTTAACAACTGCAGTGATTCACTTAATAACGGTGCTCAAAAAGACCTTAAAATGGAGGCAAAACTCACTTAACAATTGTCTCACATAGCAACATAAATTTTGGGTTCTGTTGTGGTTGTAAGTCAAGGACTACCCATATACAGGCCAGTTGCTGTCACATTTTCCATCGAAAGCAAAGCTTTAAGTGACAAACCAATCCTACCTGATCAGATTTCTTTAGCCGCTCATCAAAATTTGTCAAGAAACACTGAGAATGATAGGAACCCTGCTCTGGTTCTTAAATTTCCTGTAACACCACCACCCCTTCAGTCTGAGATGCACAACGTCAAACAGAGAGGAGGAACATTCCTCACACATCTCTGGTTTTCTTAGAGAGCCTCTGCAACAACAGAGGAAGGAGCAGCGTCCATTGTGGCTCGATGAGGAGGGGCAGGGGAAGAACTTGGCTGCGATGAATTTGAAAAACTGACACCACCAATGCACAGGCACACCTTAGCTCTGAAGGAGGTGAAGCCTAGATGACTAAACATCTCTTAAGCGTGCATGTGGAATTGCCTGGTGGCAGAGCCATTCATTTATTTTCAGGAATATAGAAGGGGCCTCGGCAGGCTAAGATTCATCCAACTTCTGCTCTGTTCCAGGCTGACTGCCCTGAATCTGTGTTGGGCATAATGTGGGTAGAAACCACCCTCCAGATTATATTTTTTAAAAAAATACATTGGGAAAAATATATACTTTCCATCATTTTCTGTTTGTGCTTATTCCATCTAATCTGGAGTAACAGAAAAAGATAGGAACTGATTATATTCTGTGGTGTGATTGAGGGATGTCATCATCATCATCATCATCATCATCATCGTTGGAAGGGACCTTAGAGGTCTTCTAGTCCAAACCCCTGCTCAAGCAGGAGACCCTATACCAGGGGTCTCCAACCTTGGCACCTTTAAGACTTGTGGCTGAGGAATTCTGGGAGTTGAAGTCCAGAAGTCTTAAAGTTGCCAAGGTTGGAGACCCCTGCCCTAGACCATTTCAGACAAATGGATGCCCAGTCTCTTCTTGAAAGCCTCCAGTGACGGAGCACCCACAACTTATGAGCAAACTTGAGGTGGAAGGTTTAGTTTGCGTCTGTCTCCTTAGAGGTTTGGAGCAGGAAGTGGAAATATGGCCTGAGGTTAGCTTAGAGGCCACAACATCTTTTTCTAAGGTCCCTGAATCTTCTCAGATCAGGGGAGGGGGTTTAGTGTGCAAAACAGATGCTGTTGGCCTTAGAGATGCTCAATAATTTTATTTAGTAATCCATTAATTCGATCAATTTCTTTAGCCACCCAACCCAGTGATTCTGAGGAAGCCCTTCAGCCCCTGGAGATGCACTCAAAACTCCTTGGAACTAATTCGTTGTTGCTGAGGGATGGATTTTTCCTCTTCTCATAGAAAGGCTTCTGGTGGGATAGCTTGACTTTGGATTAATGGACAGCACTTCTACACAATCATCTGGCAGATGATTTTGGGCTGCTGAGCAGACAAGGAAAGGGAAATCAGATAGAGGATAGACTTGTCACTGTGTGAAAAAGAGAGGAATGCAGAGACCTGGTCAGAAGTCAATATGTACATCTTATTTATGGCTCTTTGTAGGTTTTGATTGTTGACTCAGCCATCCAGCCTTCTGAGGTGAATAAAATGAGGACCCAAATGGGTGGGGGCAATGGGCTGAGTCTGTAAACTGCTTGGGGGAGGCGTAAAAGCACTGTGAAGTGGTATGTAAGTCTAGGCACTATGGCTATTGCCTTTGGAGTCCCTTGTGCCTCCAAGAGTGTCTCCACATGGGCAGAGTTTAATTTTCTAACATAGTTTCACTGTCCATGATTTCCAGATTTAATGTATGAAATTCAGATCCCAACGCGATCTCCTCTATTAGGCCAGTGGTGAGTCTCCAGCTCCCCGAGTTGCTTTGAAGACACACGGCTGCCATGAATTCCTTACACTGGGGCAGTTTACTTTCCTTTGTTCTTTTTTTTAAAAAAAAATACAAATTAAAACATACAAATTACCAATTAAGCCCTGCTCACCCTGTGATAATTAAAACTGGTTGCTTTGCCTTTTCTCAGTATGAGAGAAAAAATGGGGAGAAAGTAATGAAAGGAAGCAGTCAAGAGGAACTAAATGAAATAAGTATATATATTGTATTTTAAAACATAAGAAGGCAAATAAATTGACTCTCCTCCTGCCTTCCCCACTTGCAACAATCGATAGCTTGTTTGTTTTTCGTCTAGTATTCATACATTAAAGAAGTTCAGAAATACCACTATTGTGTATACAAGGTCCAAAAATACAAGAAAACCAGAGGGAGAGAAAAGGATCTCTGGAAGTTGCTTTTCACATTTTGCTCTTGACAGCAGGTAAAAGATACATTAACTACAGTTTTCTTCAGAGCTACTGCTTCTTTTTTCATAAGATGTTGCCTCCTAATGATTATGAAAGATGTATTTCACTCGAGATGACTAAAAGGTATGGCTACATAGGGAACTCTTTCAACTTAACACATGTTGGTCAGCTCAAGGTATTCTGCAAAATTCATGCAAAAGCATTCAGGACATTTATCATGATAACAGTGGTCAGCAAACTCTGTTTCATTAGTTTGATTTTCCATATTATCCACATATCCATGTTATCCATATGTATTCAGTCTCAGAGAATGGATAAAGTAATGGAAGAGGTGATTTTCCAGTTGGTTTGCAGAGGAGAGGAATGGATCCCTTATGAAAAAGAATTATGAAGAAAATGGGTCAATTAATATTTTCTATAGTTTATCATTAAGCAGCCCATCAATTTTATTGGGGAAAAAAGGGCCAGTATTCTGTTAAAGAAATAAAATTGTGGAGGAATACCATTTCTGGAAACAAAAAAGAAAAAAAGAGAAAGGGAGAAAAAGAGAGAGAGAAAGAAAAAGAGAAAGAGAAAAGGAAGGAAGGAGAGATTCACAAAAGTTGTTGTAGTGGCTTGGATTACAGTAAATACATAATAACATAGTTACTTATCGCCCAAATTATAATTAGTCCCAGTATTGGCTAAGGTTGCAAGCTTTTTAAACAATGATTGTGATTTTGCCTGCGATCCAGGAAAGAGTAGGTGGAGACCGGGTTCAAAAAACGGTTTAGAAGTCTGATTTGGATGCCTACAGTAAGCACGAAATAGAGAGAGAAGAAGTGAGAAGGGAGAAGGAAGGAAGGAGGAGGCATTTCTTCCTTTACTGATGATGCTTCTCCAGAAACTTGCTTAAAAAGTGAAATTGTAAAAAGGTTGCCCCATCCGTGATTCAAATGCCTTTTGCAGCACCATTCATACTCACACGAACCAATCCCATTTTGCAGGCTGCAATCCTATATCATTTATGGGATATCATTTATGTGCGAGGGGAAGTCAATGGGTTTGTTGGCAACTGGTACCAGTTTCACTGGAATTCATTAGCTGCTTCGTCTCGTTTCATCTCTGACTTAATCTGCACCACAATTCTTACTGAGACATTATTTTAAATTGGCAATTACTAGCCACCTTCGGTTCAGAGGCTAAGCAGGGTTGATTATGATGATAACTTGAGAGCCTACCAACTTTCCACAAACAAATGAAACCGAAGAAATGAGAAGAAACTCGGGGGGCTGGGGAGAGGGAGAATAAGGTAGATTATAGAATTTAGTTAGGGAAAAGAACTCGAAACCTTTATTATGGCCTTTAGGTTAGACAACTTTACAATAAAAATGGACAAACCTGTAAGCAATACAGCTGAAAAACAGGCATGGCGTACAATAAAATTAGGCACAATCAAGTAATAAAGTAGCAATAATACAGATGATAGGGGCAATGACCAAAAGGTGTATTACTTTTCAGTAATAAGTGGGATGAATAGCACAAATGGTAGAACAAAAGTGGACATTCTGGAAAGGTGTGTTAAGACCCTAGACAGATAGAAGAAGTGGAACATAGAATAACAGAGATGGAAGGGGCCTTGGAGATCATCTAGTCCAACTCCCTGCTCAAGCAGGAGACCCTAGACCATTCCAGACAAGTGGCTGTCCAGTCTCTTCTTGAAAGGTTCCAGTGATGGAGCTCCCACAATGTCTGGAGGCAAGTAGTTCCACTGGTTAATTGTTCTCACTGTCAGGAAATGTCTCCTTAGACCTAGATTGCGTCTCTCCTTGGTGAGTTTCCATTCATTGCTTCTCATCACTCAGTGTAAAGGCCACTGAATAAGGGCCACTCAGTGGCCTTTAGGAAACAGTGCTAAGGGTCATCTCCACAAAGATAGTCCTATCTGAGTGCAATGAACTCAGATTGTTCAGAGGATTATACTCTCAGGTATACGGTAATATTTCTTGGGAAATATTGGGGGAAAAAAATCACTATCAGAATGCTTGAATCAAA